>NW_026694712.1:0-391228 GCF_021218885.2 Marmota monax | reverse complement strand
TATTATGCCACAAAAAAATCTTCTTTATTATTTTTCAGCTTTAATAAGGGTTAATAGAAAAACAAAAATTATATTTATGGTATAAAATATAAAGTTTATTCATATATATATTACAAAATTATTAAATCAACCTAATTAACGTATTCATCATCTCACTTTTTTTTGTAGTGAGAATGTTTACAACCAACTCTCTTTTTTTAATCTTTTATTGATTTTATTTTTTTAAATACACGACAGCAGTGGAATGCATTACAATTCTTATTACACATATAGAACACAATTTTTCACATCTCTGTAATAAAGTATGTTCATACCAATTCATGCTTTTATACATGTACTTTGGTGGGTTTTTTTTTGCATTTCAATTCTTAATACACATATGTACAATGATTTTTCATATCTCTGACAAAGCAACTCTTAGTAAATACAAAAAAAAAAAAGTAGAGATACTATCCTGCATTCTATCAGACCACGATGGAATGAAATTAGAAATTATTGATAAAATAAAAAATAAAATCCACTCCAAAACATGGAGACTAAATAATATGCTATTTAATGATCAGTAGGTTGCAAAAGATACCAAGGAGGAGATTCAAAAATTCTTAGAGGTAAATGAGAACACAGATACAACATATTCAAATCTTGGGACACTATGAAGGTAGTTCTAAGAGGAAAGTTCATTGCACTGAGTTCATTCCTTAAAAGGAGAAAAAAGTCAACGAATAAATGACCTAACATTACATCTCAAAACCTTAGAAAAAGAAGAACAAATTAACCCCAAAAGCAAAAAAAAAAAACAATCAACCCCAAATAATTAAATAGGAAATAATTAAAAGCAGAGCTGAAATCAATGAAATTGAAACAAAAGAAACAATTGCAAAAATTGACATAACAAAAAGTTGGTTCTTTGAAACATAAGATTGATAAACCATTAGCCATGCTAACAAAGAGAAGGAGAGAGAAAACTCAAGTTACTAACATCCATGAGGGAAAAAGAAATATTATGATGGACACTACGGAAATACAAAAGATAATTAGAAATTATTTTGAAAATTGTACTCCAATAAAATAGAAAATATCGAAGGCATCAACAAATTTCTAGAGGCATATGATATGCCCAATTAAATCAGGATGATATACATGATTTAACCAGATCAATTTCAAGCAAGGAAATAGAGGATGCCATCAATCAAGAAAGGCCCAGGCAGGACCCATGGATGCACAGCTGAGTTCTACAAGACCTTTAAAGAAGAACTAATACCAATACTTCTCAAACTATTTCATGAAATAAAAAAAGAGGGAAGACTTCCAAACACATTCTATGAGTCGAATATTACCCGGATTCCAAAACCAGACAAAGACACACCAAAGAAAGAAAACTTAGTGAGAGGCATGTGCCACTACAACAAGCTAGATCTTATCTTTTTAATGTACAGTTATTTTCCATCCAATACCAGATATTATTCATAAAATCTTGAGACAGCATAACTCCCTACTTGACTTCCTTTCAAAGAGGAGACTAGAGGTTCCTGAAAAATGATACTTTAGCCAGGTAATTAAGGTCAATGTAAACAGTAAGTTATAAGCATGTTGTGCCCTTGGGCTGGGGACATATAGCTCAGTGGTAGAATGCTTGCCTGGTATGCATGAGGCCCTGATTTAATTACCAGTATCCAAAAAAAGAATCTGGGTTTAGTAATGCACATCTGTAATTCTAATTACAGGAGGCCAAGGCAGAAGGACTGTAAGTTTGAGGCCAATTTCAGTGGTTTCGCAAGATCTTTAGCAACTTAGTGAAATCCTGTCTCAAAAAATAAAAAGGCATTTGGGGATGTAATTCAGTGGTAAAGTGCCCCTGGGTTCAATCTCCAATACAAGAAAAGAAAAAAAGAAATGATATGATAAAATGCCACTTTTTGTGGTTTTTCTAACAAAAATCCATAATCAAACAGTCATGAGGAAAAAAAAAAGTCAAACAAATACCAAAAAGGGACATTCTGCAAAATTCATGACTAGTATTTCTGTATCAAGTTCATGCAAAAGTAAAGGAGAGATCCTCAGGGTTATACAAAATTTCATACAAGAGGAAGTGAGGGGAAAGGGGAAAATAATACAAGGGGGATAAATGAATGACAGTAGATGGGGTACAGAGAGAAGTGGGGAGGGGAGGGGAGGGGAGGGAGGATAGTAGAGGATAGGAAAGGCAGCAGAATACAACAGACACTAGTATGGCAATATGTAAATCAATGGATGTGTAACTGATGTGATTCTGCAATTTGTATACGGGGTAAAAATGGGAGTTCATAACCCACTTGAATCAAAGTGTGAAATATGATATATCAAGAACTATGTAATGTTTTGAACAACCAACAATAAAAAAAATTAAAAAAAAAAATAAAGGAGAAGTGATTCTAGCTCAGGGTCTCCAATGCCAAGTGAATAGGAAGGCTGAGCCAAGAGGACTACAAGTCAGAGGACAGCATTAGGAATTTAGTGAGAACTTAAGCAACTCAGTGAAGCCCTGTCTCAAAAGTGAAAAGGTCTGGGATATAGCTTAGTAGTTGAGTGTCCCTCAGTTCAATTTCCAGTACCAAACAAACAAACAAATGAAAAAGCAAAAACAAAAACAAAACACACATATACAGAGACACAAAATCCAAGAGAAATCTGAGAAACTCTTACAGGTCAGAGAAATCTAAGGAGATCTGATTATTAAATATACCCTGGTATCCTGGTTAAATTCTGGAACTGAAAATTACATTAGTTGAAAATTTAAAAAATCCAAATAAAGTATGAACCTTAGTTAATAATAACATATCAATGCTTGTTTATTAGTAGTGACAAATGGACCAAACTAATGTTATTAACAGGGAAATTGGATCTGTTGTGTCTAGGAACTCCCCATGCTATCTTCTCAATTTTTCTGTAACTCTAAATTCATTCTGAAAACTTAAGTTTATTTTTTGAAAAAACAGAAATTCTACTTCTGCATTGTAGTGAGGAGTTGTTGGATAATCTGACCTTTTCCCAGAGATAATTTACTTTCAATTTGGCAGCTGGAGTTAAGGTAGATTAAGGCACATTTTGCCTTAATACAGTCAGGGATTGGGTGGTTTTCAAAACTGCTTTTCAGGGCAATGGTAGAGTGCTTGCCTAGTATGCACCAGGCACTGGATTCCATCCCTAGTACTGCAAAACAACTAATTGCAAATTTTACAGAGCAACAAACTGCATTTTAGCCTGAGATAACAATCTATTTTCAGTTCTTCATTATTCCTAGGGCACTGGTGGGTTGGGTCCTAAATCCTCTTGCTCTGGGATTCTTCTAAATCCCTGTTTTTGAGTTTTGGTCTTTCTTGTCACTTTATGTGCAGATTCTCAGTCTTACAATCAAGGGGTTTTATTTATTTGTTTTGGTACCAGGGATTGAGCCCGGTGGTGCCCAACCACTGAGTCACATCCTCAGCCTCTTAAAAAAAATTGAGACAGGGTCTCAGTAAGTTACTTAGGGCCTCACTAAATTGCTGAGTCTGACTTTGAACTCATGATCCTCCTACTTCAGCCTCCAGACTGGCGGGGATTACAGGTGTGCTCCACCACACCTTGCTGCTCTCTGTGCTTTCAAATGGTTGTTTTTGTGTTTTACCCAGCTTCAATAGTTGGTCTCAGCAGAGGATTGATCTGACACTAGCTATTTAGCCACAGTCCAAACTGGAAGTATCTGCTTCTTATTTTTGAGTGTGCCTTTCATATCCTCATTGATTGAACAATTTTAACAACAGGATTTCCATTAGTCCTGGTGCTGCTTCTTAGGATCAGACAATAAAATAAATTTAATAGTGGCATTTTAAAAATCAGATAAAAAGTCACATAGATAATAGAATAATAAAGAACTAGTTGGGGAGTAAATCTAGAAAATCAAGAAGAATTCTACTGACACATCTTACATTATACTATGGGAAGGTAAAATACTAGTTAGCATGTTCCAAAGTAATCCCCAAAGTGTTGGCAGGAAGTGCTAACACTGGATCTAACACAGATGTATCTTTTTTCTCTAAAAATGATGATGATGATGATGATGATGATGATGATGATGATGATGATTGTTCTGGGAACTGAATCTGGAGCATGCTAGGCAAGTGCCCCATCACTGAGTAACATCCCCAGTCCTTTTTAAATTTCATTTTGATTCAGGGGCTCATTAAGTTTCCCAAATGACTTCAAATTTGGCATGATACTGTCTCAGCCTCCCAGGTCACTGGGGTTATAGGCTTATGTCACTGTGCCTGACTACCTGTGAGAGTTGCCCTCTTAATTCTCAGCATTATTTATGTTATGATACTGGCAACATGTCTTAGTCTATTATTTATTGATCCATTTTGACAAAAAGAGATGTGAGTTAATTTGCTAATTAATTTTTAATATTTGTCAATTTGGAACCACTGATAATTTAAGGGCCTTCTTTAGGGCAAGAAATGCATGCTGGGTAAAAAGGAAGGGGGAATAATTCATCTTTTTTTTTCTTTTTTTCCAATACTGAGGACTGAACCCAAGGGCACTTTATCAAGGAATCACATCCCTATCCCTGTTTTTATTTTTATATTGAGACAGGGTCTTGCTAAATTAGTTGCCCAGGCTGGCCTCAGATTTGTGATCCTTTTGCCTGAGTTTCCTGGGTTGATAGGCGGAGTACCACTGCACCTGACTGTGGGAAGCCATTCTAGCACGTGATTTGAGTTACCTCCCTGGCTGGGTGAGAGGCACTTAGATACAGCTGTGTCAGAGCCTTCCCCACCCTGTCCCAGGTGTGAGGGCTTGTCCATGTGGGGGTGTGCCTGACCACTGACCCCAAGAACAATCACTGACCCTGACCTTGGAATGCTGCCCCTCTTGACCTTCATTGGATGGAATTTTCCCTTGAGTTTTTGTTCCCCAATAAAAACGCACTCCCTGGCATGTTCCTCCTCTCTTGTTTAACCACCGCATTAGGTGGCTGGAGGCAGGAGCTAGGAGGAGCCATCTCAAAGCTGGGCAATAAAGGTAATGAGAATTATGTCTCTTTAATTTTACAACTCACTAGTTAATTTTTATGCTTCGAACATCTATTATGAAGCTAGCGTACTGGTCGCGTGGCTGACCTGACTAATATTTCAGCTTTGGAGGTCATGAGCAAAAATATTAAAAAATAGTAGTATGGGGTCCAGGGGTATATTTCAGTGGTAGAGCACTTGCCCAGCATGCATGAGACCCTGGGTTCCATTATCAACACACACACACACACACACACACACCTGTATTAATGATAAAATTTACACAAAACAGCACTGCTTCAAGAAAGAAACAGGAGCAGAACTTTTCCTCAACATGTTTCCCTTCTTGAGGGGTGACACCTATTCTCCATATCTAAAAAATACACCCCACGAGAAGGTGTACTCAGCTAGATTAGTTGAGCCAGATAGGGAAGGCTTAGAATCTAGTCTGTCATGTTTCCTCACAGATAACAGTAGCTTTATCTGAGTCTCCTACATTAATCTTATGTTTTCTCTGTTCTGAAATCAACTCTCCCTTTCTGTATCTGCCATTCAGACTGAAAAAAATGCATAGTTGGGTTTTGTTGTTGTTGTTGTTGTTATTACTGTCATTTGTTTGTTTGCAGTGCTGGGCATGGAACTCATTGCCTCCCATGTTCAAACAATTGCTCCAACACTGAGCTATATCCACACCCAAGATGCATGGTTTTATCAAGATTGATATCAGTTTGTGAAATTCTGAGTTGGAAGCAGCAACAGAGTGTTTGGCATGGCTGCCCGCTTCCAGGTCTTGGGACTGCACATGTGGCTGGGAAGGCTCCTGTTGATCAGCCAGGAGGTGGTGCTGTGGGTGGTGATGGAGGAGGCTGACCACCTCCAGGATAGGTCTGGGACTCTTCCACCCTCTTGGACAGCTCATGCCTTCCCTTAAGGACTATGGGATGGGTGTACATGTGAACTCGCTCCACCCCTCTAAGCTTTATCTTGATTGGCTCCTGTGCAGTATATAAGCTGTGTGTACTTCCTTGTGAAATGAGATCCTGCTTCCACTCCTCTCCCTGGTGCATCTGATTGTCCTCCCATGAGGGAGGGCTGGGTGCAGGCCGCCAGCCAACCTTTACCTCTCTTGGCTTGTCCTGGTCGGGCCTGCTTTCCCAGCTTCTACTGCAGGTCAGGAGGGGGGGGGGAGGCTAAAAACCCCAACAACAGAGACTGCTGAAGAAAAGAGAAAGGAAAGGAGAGAAATAACAGCATTCCAGAGTGAACTATCACCAGACTAACTACACTTCTCAGTTGATCAAGGATGAGCTCTGGAAAATGACCCAGACACTAAGAGAGAATAGGGTAATGATAATACTTGGTGCTTAGGTAAGGAAGAGCAGGAATTAACTATCTTTTTCAAGAATACATAGCACTTTTGTGGGTATTTGACTTTGTATCAGATTATAGCTCCTTCCCTGGTCAACATTAACCAATTCACATATAATGGAAACAGTGAAAAACAGGCAGTCTAATACACCCAGTATCCAAGACACCCCTGTGTTTCCTAGAGGAGTAGTTTGCAGTGCTGGGGATCCAAGTGAGGTCCTCCACATAACAGGAAAGTGCTCTACCACTAAGCCACATCCCCAGCCCCAAGATAGTTCTTTTTTTTCTTTTATGAGGATCAAACACAGGAACATTTATAGTTACTGAGCCACATCCCCAGCACAATTTATATTTTATTTAGAGACAGGGTCTCGCTAAGTTGATTATGGCCTCACTAAATTGCTGAGGCTGGCTTTGAACTTTTTATCCTCCTGCCTCAGCCTCCTGAGCTACTGGGATTACGTGCATGTGCCACCATGCCCAGCTCCCAAGATAGTTCTTAAAAAAGATCAGGACAAGTGAAACTAGTCTTTGCTTTCCTTTTGCAGAGTTTCAAAGGAACTTACCATCAAAATCAAAGATACCATTAATAAATCTTTACTAAAATATGAGATAATAGATGTTGTTATTATCCCATTAGTGTATGCATTTGAGACTCATGATGTTTTACAATAAAATTTTATTTTCAGTAAGGCAAACATACAGAATTGTATCTACAGGCAGAGTTTTGGGGTACAGAGGTCTATATGTCCTCCTGCCCTTTGTGAAAAACAACATATTGCATAAATGAAAAATTTATCAGCTAATGAATAATATTACTGTGTTTGAACTTGGTTATTTTGTAAATGTAGATTTTTTTTTGTTCTGTAGTACTCGGAATTGAATTCAGGTGCATTTTACCACTGAGATACAATTCTAGCCCTTTTTGTGTTGTTTTGAGACAGGTCTCACCAAGTTGCCAAGGCTTACCTGCAACTTGTGATCCTCCTCTCTCAGCCACTGGAGTTCCTGGAATATTAGGTGTTTGCCACAGCATCTGGCTTGGAAATATTTTTTAATGATGTAAGATTTGAATTTTTCTGTTCACTTTCTTGATATGTGGTACTCTGGTAGGAATGTGCCCCTGCTGAAATTAATATGTTGAAATTCTTACTCTCAAGGGGATGATCAGGAGGTGGGGCCTTTAAAAGTTGTTTAGCTCACAAGTGTTCCCCCACATCATTGAACTCAGTGCTCTAACTAAAAGACTCAAGCCAGGTGCCATGGAACATGCTTATAATCCCAAATATTAGGGAGTGTGAGGAATTAAGAAGGCTAAGGCAGCAGGTCCACAGGTCTGAGGCCAGCCTGGGTAAATTAGCAAGACTCTATCTCAAAATAAAGTAAAAGTAAAAATGGGCTGGTGATGTGGTTCAGTGTTAGAGTGCTTGCCTCATATATGAAGGTCTGGGGTTCCATCTTGAGAGGGCTGAGAGTATAGCTCAGTGGTAGAGCACTTGCCTGCATGCATAAGGCCCTGGGTTAATCCCCAGGATTTCAAAGAAACAAAAACAAACAAAACAAAGTTTAAAAATAAAAACAGAAACCCAGAGAGCTAGCTTGTCCCTTCCACCATGTGAAGACACAGTGAGAGAACACCATACATGAACAGAAAACTGTAGCCAATCTGCTGGTACCTTGATCCTGAACTTTCTAGCCCCCAGAACTGTCAGAAATAAATTTCTGTTTTTATAATATCCCATTTACCCTATTCTGTTATAGCAGCGCAAATGGACAGACATTGGCTTTTCTTCTACTTTTGTGGACATTTCTCTTTTTCTTTTTTCCAGAAATTATAATGTTTTATTCATATGATATCATTAGCAATGGTTTTTATCTTTTAAAAAATGTTTACTTGTTTTGCAATTGTTTTAAATAGGAAATTATGAAAGGTTTTAACAAAGTCAACAGGTAAATTTCATTTGCAATTCAATTAGAATGACAGAAAGTTTATAGAATTAAATTTGAGGAAAGTGCTGTGTTTATTGAGTATTCCCACCTAGGAGATGCTACATCATTCCTTTTAATAAGATCATGTTTAGCCTGTCAGTAAAGTTTGGTGATTTACTGCATGTTACTTTTTCTTATTAAGTTTATGGTTAGGTGTGGTTTATGATTTCAGTTACTATAAAATGAGTACTAATTACAATATAATTGTGGCTCTAGACTAGAATGTCAACAAAACAGTGATACAGTTACCTCACTCGTCCCTTATTGTTATAAAAATGTTATTAATTTCCTTAGAATTTTGAAATTTTATTAGAGTTCAGCTATGTCATTTTTTGGAGGATTTCAATGAAATGTTTTGAATGTCATATTCTTTCATTGAGATATTTAGCTGGTAGAAGTGTAGTTTATATACAGCAAACTATACCCCATTTAAGCATCAAGTTCAGTCTTGACAAAGGTGCACAACTATGTAGCCATTGGTCCAGGAAAGACAGAATGTTTTTACCCCCATTAAATGCATTTATGCTCATTCTAATCAATGATCCCCAAAGGCATCTGCTGTTCTGATTTTTCTGACCATGGATTAGTTTTGCTTGTTCCTGAATTTTACACTCATACACCATTTTGTATCTAGCTTCTTCTGCTCAGCAAAGTGTCACACTTTTTATATTTATCCATGTTGCTGCACATGGCAGTTGTTTGTTTATTTGGTTGGGTTTTTAAAATTTTTTAAAGTTTTGATTTGTTATCTATGACAACAGAATGCATTATAATTCATATTATACATATACAGCACAAATTTTCACATCTCTGATTATATACAAAGTAGAGCAGTATGGAGAATACTTGGAAAATTGGGAATGGAACCACCATTTGACCCAGCTGTCCCACTCCTGGGTCTATACACAAAGGACTTTAAAAAACAGCATACTACAGGGACACAGCCACCTCAATGTTTATAGCAGCACAATTCACAATAGCTAAACTGTGGAACCAACCTAGATGCCCTTCAGTATATGAATGGATAAAGAAAATGTGGTACACATACACAATGGAATATTATTCAGGATTAAGAGAGAATAAAATCATGACATTTGCAAGTAAATGGATGAAGCTGGAGATTATAATGCTAAGTGAAATTAGCCAATCCCAAAAAAAAACAAATGCCAAATGCTGGAATGATTTCTCTAATCTAAGTATGCTGATACATACTATGCTAGGGGTGGGAATGGGAAGATTAGAACTCTAGATAGGGCAAAGGGGGAAAGGGGAGGGAGGGGAAGGGCGAGGGTATAGAGGTAGGAAAGATGGTGGAATGCAATGGTCATCATTACTCTAAGTACGTGTAAGAAGATATAAAGGATGTTTTCTGGACATTATTATGTGTCCCCTTTGCAGACTCATCCTCTACAAACAATACACTCAAAAACCTTAATACTGAAAATTCTCTTCTCAGTGTGCACTCCAGCCCAGACTGTGTACCCAGGAACCCATTGTGTGTTCTCTGTCATGAAAGGCAGCCCAGCGATCTGCTCATGCATTCAGAGACTTGGAAGTTGTCCTAGAAACCTTATTCTCTCCAATCTTCCCTTTCCAATCTGTCACCAAATCCTGTGGATTCAACCACATAAACAGCTCTTGAATTGGTCTACATCTTCCCACCTCTTTTCCACCTCTGGTTCAGGCTCTGGGAACTTTGGCAAAGAATGCTAAAATCCTCCTCATTGCCCTCTTCACATCTATTCTGGCCTCTCTTCAACAAATTCTCTCCATGTAAGCCAGAGACAATTCAAAAGAAAGCCTGATCCTGTCACCTCCTTGCCCTGGTACCTGTAATGGTTCTCACTTCTATTGGATAAACTCCAATCTCACGTTACACTGCAGGGTCTCACTGCTAACTTCTCCTCTGACCATGGTTTAGCATTTCCACCACCTTGCCAGATGTGGAACAACCTAAAGCACTAAGGGCTGCTGTTCTAATTGACCTTCTTTCTTGGTAGAATGTTGCAAAGGTAGCAATATTCACAAGGAAATCCATTTTTCTGAATGCATAAGCAGTAATAGATTGGGAGTGGGGTCCTTTTTACATTTTGGTTGTTCTTATTATTTGTGGATTTTTTTTTTTTTAAATTATAGATTGAACCAAGGGGTGCTTTATCACGGAGTTACATCCCAGATCTTTATTTTGGGACAGGATCTCACAAAATTGCTAAGAGCCTCCATGAAGTTGCTGAGGTTGACCTTGAACTTGTGATCCTCCTTCCTCAGCCTCCAGATTCATTAGGATTACAGGCTTACACCATTGCACCTTATTTTATTGTTTATTTTAATCAGAATAGTTTTACATATTGCCAACAGTAATTTTATGTCTTAGGAATATAAGTTCAAAGTAGTAAACTTTATTTTTTTTACTTTATTCTATTCTATTTGTTTATTTAAATGGTTATTTATTTTTGTGATTCTCAGAATCAAGTCCACCCTGCTAGGCAAATACTCTCCCACTGAGGTCCATTTCCAGCTCAGCAGTATAATTTTGATTTTTATCTGAAAGTCACTTAAAATAAGCAGAGACTCATTTTTGAGATTGTCTCTAAAAGCAAGTTTTAAATGAGATTAATACTTACAAATATCAAAGTTTCAAGAGCCAATAAGGAGAATACTATTTATATGTTTTCCACAACAGAATTACTGGGTTAAAAGTGATTTTCATAGGAATTAATGGGAACACTGTAACCTGTTTTTATAATTAGCCTCATTTTATCACATAGATTTTGTTTCACATGAACTGTAAATGATATATTTATTGGACATTTTAATATGGAGACCTTATTGTCAGTCTTTATACTAATATAACTTAAAGTGCATTTATTAGCATTACTGTACTATATAAACAAACGATAACCATTATTTTAAAGATTTTTCATGTAACTTTTTTCTTAATAAATATGGCCCTGCCCACAGGCCTCTCTTTTTATCCTAATATAATTTGGGTCACTGTGTAACTCATGCTCTTGTTGTGGGTGTTTTCCCATCTCAAAGATGGAGACAGTGATGAGATACCCAAACAATTCAGCCTGTGCGGAGTAGCCAGACCAGTGCCTGATAAGCACCTGATGGATACCAGGTATCTCTGTATGGACATTAATATTAACAGTAATATGTAAAACTCCACATATTTTCTTTCATATAAATTTTATCTCATTTGGGGTCTGTTATATGTTCTTCATTCAAAACAGGACTTAAGTATAAATTTATAATTATAAATTTTAAAAATTAGATATATTTTTTTCCTTTTTGAAATATGAAAACATACAGTGGTTAGATAGTTATTTTCTTACTCTTTGTTAAAGATTTTATTTGTTTTTAGATAGTTTTAGTTATATCCTTTTGTTGTTGTTGTTTGTTTCTTTGTTTGTACCTAGATTCTCAAATAATGTTAAAGAAATTACCCATCTTAGGAATATTTAAACCATTAATATTCCTCTAGTATCTAAACTAGCTGTTCATAATGGCACAAGCTTGTAATCTCAGCTACTCAGGAGGCTGAGGCAGGAATTTTAAAAGTCCAGGCCAGCCTGGACAATTTATTATATATATATATATATATATATATATATATATATATATATATATATATATATATATATTAAAGTATTTTTATTAGTGCATTATAGTTATGGTAGGATTCATTTTAATATACTCATACATGCATATAACATAATTCGCTCCATTTCAATCCCTTGTATTTCTCCTTTCTTTCTCTATCTCTCCCCTGCTGATCTCCTTCCTCTATTTTATTGGTCTCCCTTCTATTAATTTATTGTTGTTCTAATTGGTGCATCATAAAGATATACATAAACATGGGATTCATTTTGATACATTCATATCTGCACATAGAATATTTGCTCAATTTCATTCTGCAGTTCCTCCTCTCTCCTATCCCTCTTCTCTCCCCTACAGTCCCTTTCATCTGCTTTACTGTTCTCCCTTCTATTTTCATGAGATCCCTCTACTTTAAAATAATTTCTTATTTCTCTTCAGCTTCCATATATGAGAAAAAAATTGGCCTTTGCTTTTCTGAATCTGGCTTATTTCACTTAGCATGATGTTCTCCAGTTCTATCCATTTACCAGCAAATCACATATTTTCATTCTTTTTATGGCTGTGTAAAACTTCATTGTGTACCTATACCATATTTTTTTTTACCCATTTATGTGTTAGCATTGGGCTGGTCCTATAACTTCATCTTAGGCAATGTAGTAAGCTCATATCTCAAAATAAAATAAAAAGGGCTGGGGATACAATTCAGTAATAAGCATTTACTTCCCAAGTAAGAGGCCCTGGGTTCCATAAACAGAAACCAACAATAATTTAAAAATGTATAAGTGTGGGCTGGGGATATAGCTCAGTTGGTAGATTGCTTGCCTCACATGCACAAGGCCGTGAGTTGAATCCCCAGCATTGCCAAAAAAAAAATTATAAGTTATTCACAATACTAATAAAGTAAAATAATAAATGCTATAATAAATTCAACTTTCAGTTCAGTGTGGTGGCACATCCCTGTAATTCCAGATACTTGGGAGGTTGAGGCAGCAGGGTCACAATTTTGAGGCCATCCTGGGCAAGTTAGACTCTATTTAAAAATAAAATTAAAATGTCTGAAATGAAATTATAGGGTAGAGCACTTACCTATATAACGGTGGTTTGGGGTTAAAATTCCAGTGCTGGAAAAGAAGAAGATGGAGAAGAAGAAGAAGAAGGAAAAGGAGAAGGAGAAGGAGAAGGAGGAGAAGGAGGAGAAGGAAGAGAAGGAGGAGAAGGAGGAGAAGGAGGAGAAGAAGAAGAGAAAAAACAGAAAGACTTTAGATTATTTCATTTGTTTAAATTTTTCCCCCAGAATGAGAATTGAGTGCAATAAAATCTAGTGTTTTCTCAGCTCCATTTCTTACTTTCTCCTTCATTCAGAACGTCACTAATCCTTTATTCTTATTTTCATACTAAGATTCTTGTCTAGAGTTGTAGTTCAATGTAATTTTTCTTTTTCTTTTTTTGCAGTGCTGGGGATAGAACTTAGGGGCTCTTGCATCCAGGCAAATACTCTATCACTAAATTGAACCCCACCCCAGTGACAGGTCATCCTCCTAGTGTATGTGAGGTCCTGGGTTCACTAACCAACTCAGTAAGGGAAAAAAAATATATTTATACATTTATATTTCCTAAGTGCTCAAGTTAATCTTATTCTGGGTTATTTTACATGATCATTCATGGAGTTATGATGGCTTGTGCTTCCAGTGCCTTTCACAGACAAACTATTTTTAGCTGTGAAATGATTCGGGTCAGGCAAACTATTATGCAAACTCATAACATGACTATGTTACTGTCTCACTCTTTGAGCTACTGGCCTTTTTTTTTTTCTTACTGAACTAGACCTCACTTCAGCATGAATATAATTTCTGAACTGGTAGGTAGGCACAGGAATAAAAGATATGCTGGGCAAGAACATGACCCTACCACAAAGGTCAGTTGTAATCCACACTCTTCTGCTTCAGTTAGGGTTCCAGTGGTACCTTGGTATCTTCAAATAGCTTGAAATCAAAACTTGAGGATGCTCAAACTCCTTATATTAAAAATGGTGTAGTATTTGCAAATAACCTACCCATCCTCCTGCAGACCTTGTGTGTCTGTGTGTGCATGTGTGTGCACACACCCACCTGCACATGTGCTGGGAGTACAACCCAGGATTAACCTCACACACATGAGGCAAGTGCTCCACCACTGAGCAACAACCCAGCCTTTACCTAGCTTTATAGCTGTACATGTTCAAGACTCCCTCAATATTTAACCATATATAAGCTTAATTTGAAATTCTTTAAGATAGAATCTGTGTTTTTCGAACTTTTGTTGTTCTGTCACAGGCTCCCTTACTTTTGGGTGACTTGGAGGAGGGGTTCCCAGGATTTAAAGTTCCTAGCACATTGAGCCAGGAGCTCTGCTAATTTCAATCATGAAGGACCCCTTAATATTTTTTTTAAGTCTTTTATACAACAATCTCTGACTGACCAATAAACACTTGGGTTCCTCCCACCCCCACCAAGTTGTCACCATTTCCTGCCAAGAAGAAAAGCACTTCATCCTTTATGTTTTAGGAGAACATCAAGTGAAGACTGGGAACTATCTCCCTGCTTTTTGCTGCTGTATATTCAAAATCCACCTGCATAGAGGAGGGAGGGAGTAGCATCTGTGGCTTATCATGGTGTAATTATATTTTAAGTCTATAACCGCTCTTCTATTAACAATACTCCAAACTATTTCATTACCTTTGTAATAAGGCTTTAATTACACTCAGTAAAAATGCATATTTCAATCCATATGTTTTTCCCTCTTCAGATAGTATTTGTATATTTTGATTCCCTAAGAACTTTTAATTTTTAAAGTCCTCAGAGCAAATAATGTATAATATACATAACATATATGGCTGTGTGTATGTTTGTATATGTATGATTTTCCTGATTCAACCTGGGGGTACTCTACCACTAAGATTTTTCCCATTCCTTTTTAATTTTATTTTTTGGTATCAGGGATTGAACCCGGGAGTAGTTAACCACTGGGCTCATCCCCAAACCTTTTTAATATTTTATTTAGAGACAGTGTCTCACTAAGTTACTTAGAGCCTCCCAAGTTGCTAAGACTCACTTTGAACTTCTGATCCTCCTCTCTCAGGCTCCTGAGCTGCTGGTATTACAAGTGGCAATATGGTAAGCCCTATATATTTTGCTAAGCCATTAGATTTTTAGCAGCAAACTACCATGCCTGGTTTCTCTTGCTATCTTTTAAAAACTTGTTAAATAAATAAAAATGTCATGTCTTTTATTTCTAAACTCAGAATTCATGCCTTATCCTTTTTTTTTCTGGAGCTGTTTTAAAATAATACAGGTCCGTATACAGGCTAAGCAAGTATTCTACCATTGAGCTACAACCCCAGTCCTAACCATTTTCTTTTTAAATTAACAGTGTCCCTGGACATTTATCAATTTTATTAGATATTTTAAAGAACCAATTTAGTTCTGTAATGAATTTCCTTATTGTGTTGATTTCCCATTGCATTGATTTCTTTGTTTTGTTTTGGATAGTGCTGTAGATTAAACCCAGGGCCTGGAGTATACTAGTCAAGGACTCTCTCTACCTCTGAGTGACACAGGAAAGGAGCCACTTTTTAAAAAATATAAATAAATAAATACATAAATAGACTTACTCTGTAGAAAAAGTTTCTTCCTCTATTATTCATAGGAGGAAGAATCTGTCAACACATAATCATAGTTTTAAAACATACAGTTTGCATTCCCCTTTTCTTAAATTTATTTCTTCATAGAAGATTTGAAAAATAAAAATGATCAAGAAAATTTTTACTGAATAAATAAAACTCCAACCACATGCAATGAATTACCAGGAGTATTTTCTTTCCAGCCTTTTAAGGTTTTCTCTCAGTGTATGTAGTCAATGATGTATTTATAGTTACATATATTTTAGAGCCATCTTGGAAATCATAAATAAATAGCTGACATTCCATCAGGAAATCATAAGCATCTGCCTCGTGCAGAAGTTTCCAAATATCAGTTACACTGGGATCACCTGAAGAACTTCTAAAAATAGACTGCTGCCCCCTATATCCCAGAGTTTCTGACTCAGTAGTCCTGGGGTATAGTGCAAGAATCCTGTGTCTGACAAATTCCCAAGTGACTTATTCTACTGATCCAGGGACCAATTATAGAACAACTGATCTGTATCATCCAGCTCTGAGCAATCAGGGTAGGTTCCAGAGCCAAGCAGAAGTATGTAATTGTCCTCACAGTCTAATAAGAAATATATTTTGCACTCAAGTTACTAACTTGTTTTTCCTGTTACTAAAGCAGGGAATTTTTTCATTAAAGTATATGAGGAGCTTTCATCAGTGGATGAAGTTTCTTTTTTAAAATTAATTTCATTTTTAAAATACATGACAGTGGAATGCATCACAATTCTTACTATACATATATAACATGATTTTCGATCTCTGTTTACATATAAAGTATGTTCACATCAATTCATGTCTTCATATATGTACTTTGGATAATGATGTCCATCATATTCTTCCATCTTTGCTAACCCCCTGCCCCCTCCCTTCTCCTCCCACCCCTCTTTCCTATCTAAGTTCAACTATTCCTCCCATGTTCCCCACTCCCTACCCCATTATGAGTCAGTCACCTTATATCACAGAAAACATTTGCCATTTGTTTTGGGGGGATTGGCAAACTTCACTTAGCATTATCTTCTCCAACTGCATCCATTTACCTACAAATGCCATGACTTTATTCCCTTTTATTGCTGAATAATATTCCATTGTGTATATATGCCACATTTTTTTATCCATTCATCTACTGAAGGGCATCTAGGTTGGTTCCATAGTTTTAGCTATTGTGAATTGTGCTGTTATAAATATTGATGTGGCTGTGTTATTATAGTATGCTATTTTTAAGTCTTTTGGATATAGACTGAGGAGAGGGATAGCTGGGTCAAATGGTGGTTCCATTCCCAGATTTCCAAGGAATCTCCATACTGCTTTCCATATTGGCTGCACCAATTTGCAGTCCCACCAGCAATGTATGAGTGTGCCTTTTTCCCCACATCCTCGCCAACACTTATTTTTGTGTCTTAATAATAGCTGCCATTCTGACTGGAATGAGATGGTATCCTAGAGTAGTTTTGATTTCTATTTTTCTAATTGCTAGAGATGCTGAGAATTTTTTAATACATTTGTTGATTGATTGAGGATCCTCTTCTGAGAAGTGTCTGTTTATGTCCTTGGCCCATTTATTGATTGGGTTATTTGGGTCTTTTTTTTTTTTTTGGTGTTTAGCTTTTTAAGTTCTTTATATACCCTAGAGATTAGTGCTCTATCTGATGTGTGAGAGGTAAAAATTTGCTCCCAAGGTGTAGGCTCTCTATTCACCTCACACAGATTGTTTCTTTTGCTGAGAAGAAACTTTTTAGTTTGAGTCCATCCCTTTTATTGATTCTTGGTTTTAATTCTTGCTCTATAGGAGTCTTATTAAGAAAGTTGAGGCCTAATCCCCAAGATGAAGATTAGATCTTACTTTTTCTTTATTAGATGGAGAGTCTCTGGTTGAATTCCTAGGTCCTTGATCCACTTTGAGCTGAGTTTTGTGCATGGTGAGAGAGAGGACTTTTTCTCCTTTCCTCATTCAGGTATTACGGTGAATCAATCACAAAGATTCATCCTCCATTAGAAATTAATCATTGTCAGTTAGGCACAGTGGCATGCTCCTGTAATTTCAACTGCTGGGGAGGCTGAAGCAAGATTATCACAAATTTCAGGCCAGCCTGAGCAAATTAGAAAGACTCATTTTTATTGGGAAAATAAAAATGGCTGGGGATGAAGCAAAGTGGTAGAGTCTCTGGGTCCAATCCCCAGGACTGCAAGAATAGAAGAAAGAAGGAGGACAATGAGGACAGGAAAGAGGAGGAGGAGGAGGAGGAGGAAGGGGAGAGGAGAGAAAAAAATTATCATTGTCATGAAGCTATCGTTGTCTGCTCTCCATAAAACCAACTATGAGGATATGTTTTAATAACTTCTCCTGGCACTTTTCACCAGCCTATGTGAAAATATATCTTCAGTATTTCTGCTAGTTATTGGGGTATGGGGCAGTTTTAATAGGGTGGGGTGGAGTATAGGAACCAAAGAATTTATCAGAATTTGAGGAGCTGGCTAGAATGTTTGATAAAAGATCACTACATGAAAGACCTGTAAATTCTTGCATTACATTTGTTTCAGTGCAGCAAAGTGCCTTGTCTTTTCCAGAACTTTCTAATGTAAGAGAACCTCTGTGTCCACCAGAATAGAGAGATTTGGGACAATTTTTTTTTTTCTGCTTCAATTGCAACTTCTAGAACAGTACATGCCACATCATAGGTGCTCAGTAAGTATTTGTTATGTGAATAATTAAAATCTAAATTCCTAAAACCATAAAAATTTATATTAGTATAATCTCAGTTATCTTTTTTTCTTCTTCTTCTTTTTTTTATTGGTCGTTCAAAACATTTTGGGAAACCAAATGTCACTTGTACAAAGCAGAGCATTATAAATAATACATAACCTCCTTTCCCTAAAGAATCATCCCATCATCTATGCAACTCCAGTGGGCTTGTAATGTGGAGAAGCAGGCTGGGAAAGCATGTGCTTTTCCAGAGGTAATGCTATCAGGCCTGCTTCCATATTACACTCTCTTCTTAAATCAATGAAGGATAAGGTGCTCTCTGGCCTTTTCACCTTCCTCCATTGAATCATGTAGCAGGAAGGCCCTTGCTAAATGCTGACATCTTAAAATTGGACTTCCCAGCTTCCAGAATCCAAGACAATATATTTCTGTTCATTACTTTTACAAAACAAGCTGGGCATGGTGGCCCACACATGTAATCCCAGTGATAGAGGCTGAGGCAGGAAGATTGCAAGTTTAAGGTCAACTAGGACAACTTTGTGACACCCTGTCTCAAAAAGCAAAAACAAAAACAAAAAAAAAAAGTTGTGGGTATAGCTCTGTGGAAGAATATCCCCAGGTTCAATCTCCAGTACCAGAACTAGAGAAAAGAAGATAAGGGAAGAAAAACATACTAAAAAAAATCTCTGTTCACCCAGTAAACTGACATACTTACCAAATTGGTACCTTACTCCATTTGTGCTGCTATTATAAAGTACTTGAGACAGAGTAATTTATAAAAAAAACAGAAATATATTCCAGGCATAGTGATATACTCCTACAATCCCAGCTACTCAGAAAGAAGATTGGGATGGGAGGATTGGGAGACTCCATCACACAGCAATAAATAAATTTTAAAATCCCAGAAATTAATTACTTACATTTCTGAAGACTGGAGAATCTAAGAGTAGGGTACCAGCATTTGGTGTCTGGTGATGTCCTGTCTTGTTGCTGCATTTTCAGTGGTGGCTCATACTGTGTTCCTCATATGGCAAAAGAGCAGGAGAGCACAAAATGGTCTATGTTTATCTTCTATAGCAATTCTATTTTACTTTATTTTTTGGTACTGGGAATCGAACCCAGGGGTATTTAACCACTGAGCCAAGTCCCAATCCCTATTTATTTTTTATATTGAGACAGGTTCTCACTAGATTGCTTAGAGCCTTACTAAGTTGCTGAGGCTGGCCTTCATCTTGTGATCTGCTTGCTTCAACAGTTTTTGGGATTACAGATGTGCACCACCATGCCAGGCTTATAAACTTTTTTTTTGATAAGTAAAAGGAGTATATACTATAACATATAGTGTAATAAATACATCAAGTAGTACAGGGGTGTTTAGTACCATTATTACCCTCTGCTATACATAATTATGTGTGCTATACTTAATTTGTTTATTTGTTTGTTTGTTTGTTTTCAGCTCTTAGGTGCATACCAAGGGCCTCCACAGACTAGGCATGTGTGCTGTACCACTAAGCTACATCCCAGCCCTGGGCTATACTTTCACATGACTGGCAGTGTAGCAGGCTTGTTTACACCAGTACTACTGTACACACATGAGTAATGTGCTGTGTAATGACACTACCACAGCTACAGCATCTCTATGTCATGGGAAAATTTTAGCTTCATTGTAATCTTTTGGGACCACCATCATATATGTGATACATTAGTGACTGAGAAATCATTCCTAACCAAGCAAAAGAGAGAAAAAAAACTCAGTTCTCACATTAGGCTACGAGAAGTGCCCGTCCCCACCACCAGTCAGAACAACAACCATATAACTCACAGGCATGAGGTAGAATACTCGAAATGAATCTGTGTCCTATAAAATCAATTCAAGGATATTTATAGGAACATAAAAATATTCTGTATTCTCCCAAAGAAAAACTCATAGCGAGGCATGGTGGTGCACACCTATAATCCCATCAACTTGGGAGACTGAGGCAGGAGGACCTTAATTTTTCTAGACCAGCCTGAGAAACTTAGGAAGACCCTGACACAAAACATAAAAAATAAGTAAAATGGCTGAGAATGCACCTCAGTAGTAGATCACCTCAGGTTTCACTCCCCAGTACCAATAAAGAAAGAAAGAAAAAATGTAAAATTGCCCCTATTGACTAGGGATGCAGCTTGGTGATAGAACACATGTTGAGCATGAGTGTGTGGCTCTGTTGTTCTTTTCTTTTCCTTTTGTGGTACTGGGGGATTGAACCCAGGTTTGCTCCACAACTGAGCTGTACTCTCAGTCCCCTCTTTAAATTTATTTTGAGGCAGATTCTCACTAAGTAGTTGAACTTGCCTGAAACTTATGATACTCCTGTCTCAGCCTCCCAACATGTGTGTGTATTTCTAAACATATGAAATTTCTTCCTCCTCCTCTTCTTCTCCTTCCTCTTCCTCTTCCTCTTCTTCTTCTTCTCTTCCCTCACTGAACTCATGTGACAGAGCCATCTCCACTGCCTGGGCTAGGTGTGAGCTAGAGAAAGGCCACCCTTGGCCCTGGGCTCTCCATGGGCCAGGACCAGCCTATCTGTGGGCAGGACAAGGCTTCTCTCCAGGCAACAGAGGCAAAGGTTCATGGAAGTGCAGATCCAAGAGGTCCAAACCAGGCACACAGTGCATCCCCTTGTCAGGTTGGCCTCACAGAGCCTCGTAGCCTTTGGATCAGATCCCAGCTCTACCACTCTGTAAGGCAGAGAAGGCTCCTTGGCAAAGACTTAGTATTCCCATCAGTGTAATGAGGATGCTCATTTTATCTCCTGTGTGGTTCTGCAAAGCACACAATGCAATAACTCACAGTGGGATTTCAGGATTCCCTTTGAGGGAAACAGACAGCCTAGGGTGTTCCTGCTGTCTCCCTGCAACCAGCCCACTACTGCCATGGGCTCTGGCCTCTGCCCACTCTCCTCTTACCTCTGCTGGATAGGCCCACCTTTCTCTGACTGCACGTTCCTCCTGGAAGTCTGTCTCTAACCCAGGTGGGGTGAGGTATCCCACAACTTCACTCACATCATAAGACTCCTACTTCTGAGACCTCACAGCAGCATGCAGCTCCACTCCTCCTGCTTATGACATCCACTGTCCTGAGTGATGGCACCTGCCTGTATGTGGCCCTGATGTGTGTAAACTTTCCCAGGTCACATGGCAAGGTTGCCTATGGTGGGAACCCCCTCCTTCCCTAGGCAGCCAAACAGAGCTAGCCTGTGACCTTGAGAGGGCACTGTCCTCACCAACTCTCCCCATTCCAGGTACACAGAACCCAGTGCTCTCAGAGTGATAGGTGCCAGATACTATTTGATAGTGGAAATCAATGGCCTTTCCTGAGGAGGGTCACTTGTGCATCATTTGCTTTGCTTCCAGGATATTGCCAAGAGCAAATGTGTGTAAATTGCTATGAGGGCTTTATTATTGATAGTCTACCCCTAACACTTCTGGAAATGCTTAGTAGTTTAAAAAGATCAACATGGTATAGTGCCGCAACCTGGCTGGGCACAATTCAGGAGCCACTTGTCAAAAGAAACAAACTTTATTTTTAGAACACACACACCAAACCACACAGCCTCTCAGGAAAAATCTTCAGAGCCCAACTGCCACCACCGGCTTCCCACAAGCCTCTCAACCTCCCCCACTCCTCCTGCTCTTGAGGCCCATTGGCTGGGTTGCATGGGTGGAGCCAAAAAAAAAGTCCCCCAATGAGCAGCTCTGTGGTCTGAAAGGGCGGGGAAACAGCCCAATGAGCATCACTGCAGAGGAGCCAATCAGTTGGCAGCTAGAAGTTTGCTGGCAGCTGGAAGTTTGCTGGGGCCCATTCAGCTGTGGCTCTCAACATCTCCCCCTCTCTGTTTAAACAACAAGCATGTGGCTTAGGGACCGTGCCTGCCTTAGGTTGTCCAATACTACATATCGTCCTTACCCATCGTCGGATGAGCTGACCTCAAGGCATCAGCCTCCTGTCTTAGGTTGGTACCATTGTAATTGGATCTTACCCGTCATTGACTACCGGTCCAGCATACAGCCACACCTGTGGATAGCTCTTTGTACCAGCAGAGGGGTGAGGCTCTTTGCCTCACCTCTGTTGGCCCCCAAATTTTAGCTGAACGACCATCACAAGCAGAAGGGAGGAGGATACACCAAGCCAATTGATGGCTCCTTTTGGAAAAATTGTACCACCGATGACACCATCAGCAAAAATACCCCAACACTACCACAAGTCGCTGCACCAACAGATAGTTCACAATGCATACAAGTGAGTTCACAATGCATACAAGTGATACATAGTCCAGGCAAGTTCTGCAAGCAGTTCAGTGATGTCTATTGCAGAAGCTGTAGATTGGTTTTATCTTTGTCTTCACTGGCACTGGGATGAATATAGGAATTCTGGCAATAATGGCTAAAGAAAAAATTATGTAACATTCCAGAAGGCACTAAAAGAAAACAATTTTCTTAACAATTTACATTATCTTGAACAGAATTATTAAATATAATGAAAAGGAAAGGTGAAAGTAAACAAACAGATCTGTTAACCTCCTTTTTTGTTCACATATTAAAACAATCCTCAACAGCAGTTTACCCAATTTAAATTAAACCATTTAAATCACGTGAATAAAAAAAAAAAATTTGGATCCATTTTTTCATGAGCGCTCATCATATATGATATATGGACATACGTACATACAAACATACAACATAAAACAAGTGTGCACACATAATATAATACATACAACACATAACATAATAATAAAGGCCTTATAACTTTTTACAGGTGAAATCTCCATTGCAATGTTTAAAAACTCTATAGTCAAACAATAGAACTGATCAGCAAAACATTAACCTAGGTCTGTATGAGCTCAAAAAACAAAATAGAACTTCATGATGTGGGAAAGGGTAATAATAAAATAGATATTGAAAAAAGCATCCTGGTTCTGTCACAGATGTAAGGATAGCCAAACTGGAGTTTGGATATCAGCTGTTATGGATTTGAGCCAAATCATCTTCTTTTTGGTCTGTAGAAATCACTTTAGTTAATCTCTCTGGAATCCAAATCGGCTGCTGTTCTCCCTGTGGAAACATACAAACAGACCCCCGACTCCAGACAATCACTGGGTCAGGACCTTAGTTAATCTCTCTGGAATCCAAATCTGCTGCTGTTCTCCCTGTGGAAACACACAAACAGACCCCTGACTCCAGAAAATTACTGGGTCAGGACCTTTCCATTGTCTGTTAGATTATCCTTCCAAAGTACCTTGGGATTATGTACATTTTTTGGACACATATGCCTTTCCGCAGCACTAAGTCCTGATGAATCCAAATTTAAAAAGTTTACAGTAAAAAGGGTTATTTTAAGTTTATCTTTGGGGAATATATACCCCTTCCGAATTCCCTCTTTTTGCTTTAATAAGTACATTTTATATAGTTTCATGAGGTCTTTCAACTATGCCTTGTCCCTGTGGATTGTATGGGATTCCTGTTATATGAGTAATGCCAAATGATGAGCAAAATTGTTTAAAAGAGGTAGAAGTTTAACCAGGGGCATTATCTGTTTTTAACTGTTTTGGAACGCCCACAGTGGCAAAATTTTGTAAGCAATGAGCTATAACATCTTTAGTTTTTTCTCCGGCATGAAGGGAGCCCATCAAAAATCCAGAAGAAGTATCAACTGTAACATGCAAATATTTTAATTTTCCAAATTCTGGCAAGTGTGTGACGTCCATCTGCCAAATATGGTTAGGTATCAGTCCTCTAGGATTGACTCCAAGATTAACTTGTGGTAAAAAGGTCACACAATTTTGACATTGTTTTATTATTTGTCTGGCTTGTTCCTTAGTTATTTTAAAACGCTTTTGTAAAGTATTAACATTGACATGGAACTTTTTATGAAAACTTGTAGCTTCTTCTAGTGTAGAGAAAATATGTATGTCATGTGTAGTTTTATCTGCTAAATCATTGCCCAAACTAAGGGCTCCAGGCAATCCTGTATGTGCCCTGATATGTCCTATAAAGAATGGATCTTTTCTGTCCCAGATTAGACTTTGTATAGTGGAAAGCAAAGATAAAACAGTAGAGGAAGGGGAAATCCTACCAGCATCTTCAAGGGGTACTATAGCATTAACTACATACTGACTATCGGAAAATAAATTAAATACAGAATATTTAAACATCACAAAAGCTTGTAATACTGCATTAATCTCTACCTTTTGAGCTGATTGTTTGGGTACTAAAAATGTAAAAGTTTGATCAGGTGTAACTATTGCTGCTGTACCATTTTTTGACCCATCAGTAAATATATTTGGAGCATTCATGATAGGTGTTTTTCTTGTCATTTTTGGAAAAATTACAGGATGCCATGACCAAAAAGACAATAAAGGATTAGATGGTAAGTGGTTATCAAATGAAACATTAGATTTGTACATGATTATTGCCCAAGTATTTAACTCATTAGCTAACTCATCAATTTGATTCATAGTATATGGAGTAATAATTTTATTGGGAGAAATTCCAAACACTCCCTTTGCTGCTTTTATTCCTTTGAGTATTAATTGTCCTACAACCTCAGGATACCTAGTAAGAATAGTGTTAGGAGAATAAGATAAATGTATCCATAATAATGGACCTTCTTGCCAAAATACTCCTGTAGGAATATTTTTTGTTGGTAGTACAATAAATAATAAAAGCAAAGTTATATCGATTCTATCCAAATGCATATTTTCCATATATGTTTCAATGATTTTTAATGCCTTTCTTGCTTCAGGTGTTAACATTTGGGGTGAATTTGGATCTGATGGACCTTTTAGGATATCAAATAAAGGTCCCAATTCTCCTGTTGGTATACCTAGATAAGGCCTTATCCAATTTATGTCTCCTAATAACTTTTGAAAGTCATTAAGTGATTTGAGTTGATCTACTTGTATTTGAATTTTTGGTGGACGGACAATGTTTGAGGATAATAGAACTCCTAAATAATTAATTGGAAAATTTAATTGTACTTTATCTATTGCTATCACTACATTATAATTTTTTAATAAGTTTGTAAGTGTGGCATAACATTCTAGCAATGTGTTTTTATCTTTGTGTGCTAATAATACATCATCCATATAGTGAAATATTTGTAGTTCAGGATTTTGATTTCTAAGTGGCTGGATTACTTTGTTAACATAAATTTGACACATAGTTGGGCTGTTAGCTATCCCTTGAGGGAGTACTTTCCATTCATATCTCTGTTCAGGACCTTCATGATTCAGTGCAGGGATAGTAAATGCAAAATGTGGACTATCCTCAGGATGAATTGGAATTGAAAAAAAAAAAAAAACAATCTTTAATATCTATAACTAAAACATACCAAGTTTTTGGCAAAGCAGACAATTGAGGAATCCCTGATTGAGCAGGTCCCATAATAACCATCTCATTATTAATGGCTCTTAAATCTTGCAATAATCTCCATTTACCAGATTTCTTTTTGATGACAGAAATGGAAGTATTATGGGGAGATACAGAATGTTGTATATGTCCTTCCGCTAATTGTTGTTTGACCAGGTCATGGGCTGCTTTTATCTTTTCTTTAGTCAGGGGCCACTGAGGAACCCATACTGGTCTTTCTGACTTCCAAGTAATTTTTATTGTCTCAGTGGCCCTTTCTGAAAATCCAACCCATGTCTCTCCATTCCTTGATCTATTTGTATTGGTGCTGCTATACCTTGTTCTTGTTTTTCTAATCTTTTTCCTTTCCTAAAACCTTGTTTAGTCATAATAGTGGGTGCATTTTGGTTGATGTTATTTGCTAATGTCAAACCTAATTGATCTAGGACATCTTGTCCCCATAAATTTACGGGAAGATGATCCAATACATATGGCTGTATAGTTCCTTCACATCCTTCAGGATCCTTCCAATCTAATACCATTGCACTTCTATGGGGATTAGTCGCCACTCCTAGGCCTTGAAGTGTTTGAGTGGCTTGTTGTAATGGCCAATGTTTTGGCCATTCTTGACGAGAGATGATGCTAAAGTCTGCACCTGTATCCAGTAGCCCATTAAATTCATGTCCTTGAATATTTAGTTTTAGCATGGGGCGAGAATCTAAATTTAAAGAAAGCATAGCCCAATCTACACCTGTGGAGCCTAATCCCCTGGAACCTCTTTCTACAGTATGACTGGAAAATTTATCATGTAGGCTGGGTATTATTAATAACTGTGCTATTCTATCTCCTGGTGAAATTATTGATATACCCTTTGGAGAACTGGCTATAATTTTTATTTCACCTTCATAATCGGGATCAATTACCCCAGGACTTATCATAAGTCCTTTTAGAGTAGAAGAACTGTGTCCCAATAATAAGCCTACTGTTCCTTTGGGAAGAGGTCCTCTTACCCCTGTGGGAATGATTTGAACTCCCATATCTGGAGTTAGTACTGATCTGGAGGAGGTGCAGATGTCCAACCCTGCGCTCCCTCTGGTTTGTCTGATGAGAGATCTAATGGACAATGTGTCCTGGGCACTTCCCTGATAGGGTTGCTGGGTTCCTCCAGTGCTCCGTATATTTGTGGTCTTGGGCCCCGGAGCATTGGGCCCCCCGTCCATTTTTGGCAATGGAGCCCGATGCCTTTCTCCACGATATTGTGGAAAAACACCTGGTCCTTGTTCATTTTTTGATAATGGAGTACCCTCTATGGTGGTTTGAGAACGGCATTCATTAGCCCAATGTCTCCCTCTATGGCATCGTGGGCAAATACCCGGTATTCTACTCCTTTGATACCTAGTTTTGTTAAACCCTCCTTCTATGGGGCAATTCCTTTTAAAATGTCCTGTTTGTTCACAATTGTAGCATGTTCTTGGCCTGGCATCTAAAGCCTGTTTTACTGCAGCTGCCACGACTTGCCCTTGTTCATTAATGTCTCTACATAATTTAATATATGTGTTTAAATCTTCATGTTTCCATGATCTAATGACTTTTCGCTTGCTCGTAAGCCAGTTGTTTTATTAATGGCATTGCTTGTTCTGTATTCCCCAAAACTCTGGTAGCTGTTTGAATAAGCCTATCTACAAATTCAGCTAAGATTCATTAGCTCCTTGTATTACCTTAGATAATTGACCTTGTAAACCTCCATGTCCTTGTGAAGTCTTCCATGCCCTAACCGCATCTGCAGCAATTTGTGTGTATACACCAGGATCATATGCTATTTGTTGCTGCTGATCCTCATAAGGTCCCTTTCCTAAAAACGTATCTAGATTTCTCTGAGGATAACCAGCTGCTGCATTTCACCTAGCCGTCTCCTTGCAAAATTCCTCATTGGCAACCTTCCATAACAGGTATTGTCCTCCATTTAGCACAGCTTTACACATATTAGCCCAATCTGCTGGCATCATGTTCAAGTTGTTAATGGATTCGACCATGCTTACAGTGAAGGGTGCTTGAGGACCATAGGTTGTTACAGCTTCTTTTAGCTGCTTCACTGTTTTGAAATTTAAAGCACTGTGAATTCGCTGCCCTCCTGCCTCAAATACAGGGCATGTTAATATTTGAGATCCTGTCTCAGGATCCCAACTATCAACTGCGGGGGTTTGGGGCCTCCCAGCATATGGAGGTGGCCTTCTTGGTTGGACATGTACATCCTCTGGTGATAGAAAGGTGTTAGTAGCAGTCTCCTGTAGAGGTGGCGCTGTTGGTTGGACACTTACACCCTCTGGTGATAGAAAGGTGTTAGTAGGAGTCTCCTGTTGTAACTTTCCCCCTGATGGCTTTTTCAGCTCTACACTTTCTTTCTCTGTCTGACTAGCTTGAGAGGCCTTCTCTTTTACTTGAATTTTTTCCTCTGTCTGACTAGTTCAAGAGACCTTCTCTTTTACTTGAATTTTTTCCTCTGTCTGACTAGCTCGAGAGGCCTTCTCTTTTACTTGAATTTTTTCCTCTGTCTGACTAGTTCGAGAGACCTTCTCTTTTAATTGAATTTTTTCCTCTGTCTGACTAGTTCAAGAGACCTTCTTTTTTACTTGAATTATTTTCTCTGTCTGACTAACTCAAGAGACCTTCTCTTTTACTTGAATATTTCTACTATAACTATAATACAACCCAAGAAGATAATGCCAAACAAAACTGAAACAGAGTGAAACAAAATTGGAACAACAAAAAATCATTATAGCCTTTCTATCCTCCTGAAATGTCCATCCATCCTTTCTCCCTATCTGTTCCTCAGATGTGAGCAGTTTTTCTTCCATCTTACACATCTCCAGGGACAGGCAACTTAAAACAAAAGTGAAGCAAAACAAAAGAATAATCTTAAAATGGCTACCCATCCTCTCGCCCTGCCCTCAGGGGTGAGCATTTTGCCTTATCACTTACCCTCAGTCATTCCCCATGTGAGCCACCAAATGCTGTAGTCTGGCTGGGCACAATTCAGGAGCCACTTGTCAAAAGAAACAAACTTTATTTTTAGAACATACACACCAAACCACACAGCCTCTCAGGAAAAACCTTCAGAGCCCAACTGCCAACACCGGCTTCCCACAAGCCTCTCAACCTCCCCTACTCCTCCTGCTCTTGAGGCCGATTGGCTGGGTCCTGTGGGCAGAGCCAAAAATAGTCCCCCAATGAGCAGCTCCGTGGTCTGAAAGGGCGGGGAAACACCCCAATGAGCATCACCGCAGGGGAGCCAATCAGTTGGCAGCTAGAAGTTTGCTGGAGCCACTGTGAGCAGCCTTGGCTTCAATTGACCATAACACACACAAAAATATGTATATATATAAAATAAAATGAATTTTTTAAAAAAGAAAATTATTATGAAGATATTAAAATGCCTCCTAAACATTGACCTCTCTTCACTTCAAATTCTGCATTGTGTCTGTGTGATTTCAATGGGTGTGTGCACACCTCCTTAGACCCAGGTTGGCAGGGGAGATTCACATTCAATCACATTCAATTTGTATTCAATTTGTATTTGTACCACCCTTGGAGAGGGCTACATTCCCATTCCACAGATGAGAAATAGGAGGTCCAAATGAGACCAAACTTCCAAAGATACCTGATCTGTCTGACTCCAGGTCCCATGTACCTAATCTCAGGGGCACTCCCCAGGGAAGACAGCACCCTCTGGTGAGTGGGATTCCTCACCACTCTCTAGGCAGTCACCTCTGCCCCATAGACAGGGGCTTCTATCTCACCTCCTCTGGATGGCCCGTGTATGTCCACCCCACAAGATCCATGTGCTCTACTGGGGACTCTATCTGTAGCTACACATTGATGATGATGGCAGAACCTGGTGAATGGATTGGGCATGAACTTTAAATGAATCAATAATAAAATTTGTGACTACAAATACCTAACATGTCATGATAAAAATTGAAAAACCCCAGCATGACAAAAAATAAAATTGACAATTTATAAGGGCAAGGAAAGGACAACTGTGGTGGGGGAACTGCCACTAGGTCACACTCAAGAGCTGACAGGGAGGGAAGTTCCACAAAGTTTTCTAGAACAATGAGAGCTGGAATGGCTTCTGGATTGAATGTTCCTGTACATCGTACCTCTGGCTTTTTGGTGCCTGCAATGTCTGCTGCTACATGGGGAAGTAGCTCTCTTTCAAGAGATGTGGATTCAGATGACTTACCATTCATAGCAACTGGAAGGCATGGTTCAATGTCCTCTGACTTGCTTGCTGGCAGCTTAGATACCTCCTGGTCCACAAGTATCACAGTGGCCTCTGGAATTCGAACTTTCCTTCTGTGGATGGTATCAGAGTTGATCCGTCCTCCTGCATTGATTACTGATCTTCTTCCAGCTCAGAGGGTATGGCTATGTGCTGCCCCAAAAGTTAGAATGCAAATTGGGGTTCTGCTGCTGGAGGCAGTTCTCTAACTTGTGGTGGCATGGAGCTGCAGGATAAAAGACCCCAACATGACTGCCTCTCCCTGGGCTTTTCCCAATTCATAGAAGATCCCCACTTCTGAGAGTGGCCCCAGGTGCTATCTCCACAATATTATTTCTTTCCAGAGTAGGTTCCACCACCTGCAGGATGCTTCTTGTGTTCAGGATCATATGCCAGTTCCTGGTGGGACCAGCATGAATTCTTCCTCATACACTTTGTCAGTCACCCCAGGTCTCCTCATCACTGGACTCAGGATCACCGGGATCTGGGTCCTCCAGCTGTTCAAGGAGTTTGTGGACATGATCACCTGTGATTTAGGCATGGTGAAGGCCAGGATGGTCCTGAGATGCTTCAGGTTCTTCAGGTTTAGTGAGTCACCAAAACCTTCTGGATAGCTGTACATCCGTGTTTGTATTAACCAGCAGAGGGCACTGGACAGCAGCCAGGGTCTTGGCCTCTTCTTCTCCTGGAACCCCTAAAGGACCTTGCATCATGTACTTACCCTGCAGTGACTACCCATTTCACATGCAGCTGGGCACAGAGGGCAACCATGTGAAACATGTGTGTGCAGGTGCCTCCCTGCCCCTGCTGTCCAGCCTCTAGACAGGAAAGGGTGGGCAATCAAGGCTGGGATGGACTGTGCTGTGGAGGGATCAGATAGGTTCCAGCTCAGAGCCCCCAGTCACTCCTCTGCTCCTTGGGGCCAGGAAACCCACCACAGCTCTCCATGTTTCTCCACCTACAGGCAAAGTCCCAGATGTAGGCTCTCTGCTGGAAATTACATAAGGATAGAACTTGGGGTTTGCCCAGCCCTCCTCTATACCAGCCTCCCAAGTACCTTGCTCTGGAGACAAGAGCCCTCCCTCTTGGCCCAAAGTCCATTCACTTCTTTACTTGAAGGTGCTCCTCCTGAAAATCTGGCTGGAGGTTTCCATAACTAGAGAAGGCCAGGATATCACCTCTTACATTTTGTGCCACTCATCTTCCTAGATATGCATAATGGGATTGGCTGACTTCCTGGCAGGGATGGAAGTTTATGAGGGCTGGGAGTTTTGTCTACACTGCTGCCTAAATGATAAGCTAAGATACTGCAAATGCAGGTGATTCACATATGGTTGTACTACAAAAAAACCAAACCAGCTCCTTCTAGATGGCTTAGGGTCATGTCACCCTCAGTTCACCCCAGGGTTCCCTACTCCAAGTACATGTAGGGCAGGGCCTCCCCATGAAGCAATCTGAAATGCCCACACACTTCCCAGGAGGAGGCACCTGCATGTTGCCTAGCTTCTTTCCTAAGAGGTGGGCTAATGCTCGTAAAATGCACTCCTGGGTCCAAATCCTGGCCAGATTCTGGATACTATCTCATCATAAACTAGGTCAAGATGCGTGAAAATATTCTGGATAACTCTTTAACTTTGGGGCTCTGAATGTGTAGAAGAGGTCAGCAATGTCCAAGAGGGTTCAGACAATCGCCCTCTTAAATACCCTGAGCCCCTGCAACCCACACAAAAGTCAGTAAATGATTCTGATATGAAACAAGCCCACTTTCTACATGCATAGCATACCCTGGCAGAACACCCAAGCCTGGGCACCACTCAATTAGAGCCACTATGTGTTGTCTCCTGGACCAGCTGTGGCCTTGATCTCAGGGAAAGGCCTGAATGAACAACAGTTCAGCTCCAGAAGGAAGGCTGTCCCTGAACACACATTCTTCACTGGTCCTCCAAGGAATAAACTTGGCAGTAGCCTTCATGACTTCCAGATTTATATGCCAACATCTTCAAAGTGTCCACCTTAGACTATTAGGAAAGATGTTCTGCACTTTAGATCAATTTTGAGTCCCTCCTCCACCACTTACTGGTGATGGCAACATTATTGATGATACCTTTATTCCCCACTGTCCAACTGTAGCTTCCACAAGAAGATTGGAAATGGAGTCAGGGCCTACTTGCTTCTGAGAGGAAGTTGGTTGTGATGTAGGAAACCAGAACCTGAAGTCTTTGTTCAGAGCAGGGGGATGACATTCTACAGGTGTAAGTCCTTGAAGAAAGTGTAGACACCTTCTTGTTTGGGAGAGTTCCCTGAAGATCAGAGCCATTTTGAGTCGTTTCCCCAGAAGTGGCCACCAAAGACAAAAAATCGCCAGCTGCCCTTGTCAGCTTCATGGTTGTATTTAGTGACAGGGATCCTGACTGAACTTCCTCCTATCACAGGTCCCAAAGAGGCATGAGAGGCCGGACCAGGGCATTTTCTCCTTCCCAAAGAAACTGAATGGCCTAGGGGATGTAATCACCTGAGGACAGGAACTGAATGCCTGTAGCTTCAGGACACAAGAGGGCAGGATTTTCCATTCCTCTGACTTCTTAGTGGCTTCAAACTCAGGAGCCATTTCCTGTTTGCCAGCGGAATGAAGCCTCATGGTAGACCAAGCCCATCACCCTTCTGAGTGGCTGCTGGTCTTTCTTGTGGCCTTCCCTGCCCAAATGCCACTCTCCAGCATCTATCTTTCCAAGAACACAGATGCAGCCAGGTATGCCATGTGCTAGGAGCCCGCCCCTCAGGGGTGATTTGGCATGTGAGGAGTGATCTTCCAGTCTTTCCTGGCCAGTGGTCTATGCTGTGCCTCTGACCTTGGCTGGCAGCAGCATGAGCAGCCGCTTAGCTCTGTGTGCATCAGGAAGGTGGACCTGAGGCTCCTGGCATGGATGGCGCATTCTTGAAGTTCCTTGGGAGCAGGGAAAGGCCTCAGCCTCTTGGGTTACACTAAATGGTGAGCACAGGGTGCTCATTCAACATGCATTTGGTGAGGGAGTGCCCCTGCCAGGAGTGGCCTCCTGTTCCCTTTCCATTCCTCCACACTGAGTTGTCTGTCTTTGGGCCTGCTCAGAAGTCTTGGCTATTATATGGATATTGCCTTCTGGGAGGCTTCTTTGCTCCTAATACTGGGGCCTGGTTTCCTCTGTGTTGAAAGAATGGGAGACAACAGTCTTGCCTTCCACTGTGCACCAAACAAACCAAAGTGGCTTGCTGCCTCCCTGAAAGAAGCAATGTTGGCTCTCCCTAGAGACATGGAGGAAGGGGTACTCGTGACCATGCTTGACACAATGATACTGGACAGACTCTTGACCACTTGACACCATCCTCACTTCTTGATATATTTTGTGCATGAGTGAATTTTGAAACCCCAATATTTTCACCTATGTGGGGCACTAGGAAATAGAAGCAGAGAAATGCAAGCTCCTGGTTATTTCCTGGGGCCCCTGGGTCTCTGCCTGCTGCCACTCACCTTTTTTTTTTTTTTTTTTTGCTATAAAATTTAATGCAGAATAAATAAGGCATGACAAGTGTAATTTCTATACTGACATGATGATGTTATGATGTTATTAAAAAGCTCAAAAGAAATAAGTATTAGACAAACGGTGGTATCTCTGAAAGCATAGATACCACTTGTATTGGGGTGATTTTTTTAAATAGTGACTAGGCACATACAGTTTTTGAAAAATAATTACTTTTATTGTTCCTCCTTCACCAGTTTCCTTTTTCTTTATTTTTTCTACCCTAATTTTTTTTCTCTATTATTTCTTAAATTATTGTTGGTTAACTTTCTTTTTTTTTAATTTTTATTGTTGGTTGTTCAAAACATTACATAGTTCTTGATATATCATATTTCACACTTTGATTCAAGTGGGTTATGAACTCCCATTTTTACCCCGTATACAGATTGCAGAATCACATCAGTTACACATCCATTGATTTACATATTGCCATACTAGTGTCTGTTGTATTCTGCTGCCTTTCCTATCCTCTACAATCCCCCCTCCCCTCCCCTCCCCTCCCCTCCCCTCTTCTCTCTCTACCCCCTCTACTGTCATTCATTTCTCCCCCTGTATTATTTTTCCCTTTCCCCTCACTTCCTCTTGTATGTACTTTTGTATAACCCTGAGGGTCTCCTTCCATTTCCATGCAATTTCCCTTATCTCTCCTTTTCCCTCCCACCTCTCATCCCTGTTTAATGTTAATCTTCTTCTCATGCTCTTCATCCCTACTCTGTTCTTAGTTACTCTCCTTATATCAAAGAAGACATTTGGCATTTGTTTTTTAGAGATTGGCTAGCTTCACTTAGCATAATCTGCTCTAATGCCATCCATTTCCCTGCAAATTCTATGATTTTGTCATTTTTAATGCAGAGTAATACTCCATTGTGTATAAATGCCACATTTTTTTATCCATTCATCTATTGAAGGGCATCTAGGTTGGTTCCACAGTCTTGCTATTGTGAATTGTGCTGCTATGAACATCGATGTAGCAGTGTCCCTGTAGCATGCTCTTTTTAGGTCTTTAGGGAATAGACCGAGAAGGGGAATAGCTGGGTCAAATGGTGGCTCCATTCCCAGCTTTCCAAGAAATCTCCATACTGCTTTCCAAATTGGCTGCACCAATTTGCAGTCCCACCAGCAGTGTACAAGTGTACCCTTTTCCCCACATCCTCGCCAGCACTTGTTGTTGTTTGACTTCATAATGGCTGCCAATCTTACTGGAGTGAGATGGTATCTTAGGGTGGTTTTGATTTGCATTTCTCTAACTGCTAGAGATGGTGAGCATTTTTTCATGTACTTGTTGATTGATTGTATGTCCTCCTCTGAGAAGTGTCTGTTCAGGTCCTTGGCCCATTTGTTGATTGGGTTATTTGTTATCTTATTGTCTAATTTTTTGAGTTCTTTGTATACTCTGGATAATAGGGCTCTATCTGAAGTGTGAGGAGTAAAGATTTGTTCCCAGGATGTAGGCTCCCTATTTACCTCTCTTATTGTTTCTTTTGCTGAGAAAAAACTTTTTAGTTTGAGTAAGTCCCATTTGTTGATTCTAGTTATTAACTCTTGTGCTATGGGTGTCCTATTGAGGAATTTGGAGCCCGACCCCACAGTATGTAGATCGCAGCCAACTTTTTCTTCTATCAGACGGCATGTCTCTGATTTGATATCAAGATCCTTGATCCATTTTGAGTTAACTTGTGTGCATGGCGAGAGAAAGGGATTCAGTTTCATTTTGTTGCATATGGATTTCCAGTTTTCCCAGCACCATTTGTTGAAGATGCTATCCTTCCTCCATTGCATACTTTTAGCCACTTTATCAAATATAAGATAGTTGTAGTTTTGTGGATTGGTTTCTGTGTCCTCTATTCTGTACCATTGGTCCACCCGCCTGTTTTGGTACCTGTACCATGCTGTTTTTTTACTATTGCTCTGTAGTATAGTTTGAAGTCTGGTATCGCTATACTGCCTGATTCACACTTCCTGCTTAGCATTGTTTTTGCTATTCTGGGTATTTTATTTTTCCATATGAATTTCACGATTGCTTTCTCTATTTCTACAAGAAATGCCGTTGGGATTTTGATTGGCATTGCATTAAACCTATAGAGAACTTTTGGTAATATCGCCATTTTGATGATGTTAGTTCTGCCTATCCATGAACAGGGTATATTTTTCCATCTTCTAAGATCTTCTTCTATTTCTCTCTTTAGGGTTCTGTAGTTTTCATTGTATAAGTCTTTCACCTCTTTTGTTATGTTGATTCCCAAGTATTTTATTTTTTTTGAGGATATTGTGAGTGGAGTGGTTGTCCTCATTTCCATTTCAGAGGATTTGTCGCTGATATACAGGAATGCCTTTGATTTATGCGTGTTGATTTTATATTCTGCCACTTTGCCGAATTCATTTGTTAGCTCTAATAGATTCTTTGTAGACCCTTTGGGTCTGCTAGGTATAGAATCATGTCAACTGCAAATAGTGATAATTTAAGTTCTTCTTTTCCTATTTTGATGCCTTTAATTTCTTTTGTCTGTCTAATTGCTCTGGCCAGTGTTTCGAGAACTATGTTGAACAGAAGTGGTGAGAGAGGGCATCCCTGTCTTGTTCCAGATTTTAGAGGGAATGCCTTCAATTTTTCTCCATTCAGAATGATGCTAGCCTGAGGCTTAGCATAGATTGCTTTTACAATATTGAGGTATGTTCCTGTTATCCCTAGTTTTTCTAGAGTTTCGAACATAAAGGTATGCTGTACTTTGTCGAATGCTTTTTCCACATCTATCGAGATGATCATATGGTTCTTATTTTTAAGTCTATTGATGTGGTGAATAACATTTATTGATTTCCATATATTGAACCAGCCTTGCATCCCAGGGATGAATCCTACTTGATCATGGTGCACAATTTTTTTGATATGTTTTTGTATCCGATTCGCCAGAATTTTATTGAGGATTTTTGCATCTAAGTTCATTAGAGATATTGGTCTGTAGTTTTCTTTCTTTGAAGTGTCTTTGTCTGGTTTAGGTATCAGGGTGATGTTGGCCTCGTAGAATGAATTTGGAAGTTCTGCCTCTTTTTCTATTTCCTGATGTAGCTTGAAAAGTATTGGTATTAGTTCCTCTTTAAAGGTTTTGTAAAACTCTGCTGTATACCCATCCGGTCCTGGGCTTTTCTTAGTTGGTAGTCTTTTGATGGTTTCTTCTATTTCCTCAATTGATATTGGTCTGTTTAGGTTGTCTATATCCTCCTGACTCAATCTGTGACTTAAGAAATTTATCGATGCCTTCACTATCTTCTATTTTATAGGAGTATAAGGATTCAAAATAATTTCTGATTATCTTCTGTATTTCTGAAGTGTCTGTTGTGATATTGCCTTTTTCATCCCGTATGCTAGTAATTTGAGTTCTCTCTCTTCTTCTCTTTGCTAGCATCGCTAAGGGTCTGTCGATTTTGTTTATTTTTTCAAGGAACCAACTTTTAGTTTTGTCAGTTTTTTCAATTGTTTTGATTTCATTAATTTCAGCTCTGATTTTCATTATTTCTTGCCTTCTACTTCTTTTGCTGTTGTTTTGCTCTTCTTTTTCAAGGATTTTGAGATGAAGTATGAGATCATTTATTTGTTGGTTTTTTTCTTTTTTTAAGGAATGAACTCCAAGCAATGAATTTTCCTCTTAGAACTGCTTTCAATGTGTCCCATAGATTCCGATATGTTGTGTCTGTGTTTTCATTTATCTCTAAGAATTTTTTAATTTCCTCCTTGATGTCTTCTATAACCCATTGATCATTCAGTAACCTATTGTTCATTCTCCAAGTGATGCATGATTTTTCCTTCTGTCTTTTATCTTTGATTTTCAGTTTCATTCCATTATGATCAGATAAGATGCATGGTATTATCTCTACTCCATTATATTGTCTAAGAGTTGCCCTGTGACATAATATATGATCTATTTTTGAGAAGGATCCATGTGCTGCTGAGAAAAAATGTAACTGCTTGATGTTGGGTGGTGTATTCTATATATGTCAATTAAGTCTAGGTTATTAATTGTGTTATTGAGTTCTATAGTTTCCTTATTCAACTTTTGTTTGGAAGATCTGTCCAGTGGTGAGAGAGGTGTGTTGAAGTCTCCCATGATTATTGTATGGTGGTCTATTAGACTCTTGAACTTGAGAAGAGTTTGTTTGATGAACATAGCTGCACCATTGTTTGCGACCGACCGGCAGAACAGGCCCAGTGGCCTGCCGGCATGGTAGACACGTCACCCCAATTGGAGGAGGGGCAGAGCAGAGCCGCCGCCCGCGCCTGCAAAGTAGGCAGACCTCCGACGGACCGACAAAACAGTCCCAGCGGCCCGTCATCGTGGTAGACAGATCACCCCAATTGGAGGAGGAGCACAGCTGCCGCCCGCCCCTGCAAGGGAGACTTTTCAACTATACAAGAGCAATATAAATATATAGGGGGAAATTTCAAAAACACAACAGTTTCACCAAGCAGAAAGAAACGCGAGCAGTATGAAAAGACAAGGAAAGAAAGGACCACAAGCAATGCAGTTCAACTCAACTTTAGAAGAGGTAATAGCTGCAGCAGATGGAATGTCAGATAAAGAATTCAGGATATACATGCTTCAGATGATCTGGAGTCTCAAGGAAGACATTAGACAGCAAAATCAGACAATGAAAGATCACTTCGATAATGAATTACATAAACAAATCCAGGAAACAAAGGATCAACTATACAGGGAGATAGAGGTTATAAAAAACAAACAGAAATCCTAGAAATGCAGGAAGCAATAAACCAACTTAAAAACTCAATTGAGAATACTACCAACAGAGTAGAACACTTAGAACATCAGACAATGAAGACAAATTATTTCAACTTGAAAAGAACATAGACAGCTCAGCAAGACTGTTAAGAAACCATGAGCAGAACATCCAAGAAATATGGGATAACATAAAGAGACCAAACTTAAGAGTCATTGGGATACTGGAAGGTATAGAGGTCCAAACCAAAGGAATGAGCAATCTATTCAATGAAATAATTCGAGAAAATTTCCCAGACTTGAAGAATGAGACAGAATCCCAAATCCTAGAAGCCTACAGGACGCTAAATGTGCAAAATCATAAGAGATCCACACCTAGACACATTATCATGAAGATGCCCAACATACAGAATAAGGAGAGAATTTTAAAAGCTACAAGAGAAAGGAAGCAGATTACATTTAGGGGTAAACCAATCAGGATAACAGCTGATCTTTCAACACAGACTTTGAAAGCTAGAAGATCCTGGAATAACATATTTCAAACACTGAAAGAAAATGGGTTCCAACCAAGAATTGTGTATCCAGCGAAATTAAGCTTCAGGATGGAAGATGAAATTTAAACCTTCCACGATAAACAAAAGTTAAAATAATTTGCAGCTAGAAAACCATCTGTTCAAAACATCCTCTGCAAAACATTACAGGAAGAGGAAATGGAAAATAACAATGAAAACCAACAGTGGGAGGTAGGACAGTAAAGGGGGGGAAAGAGGAAAACAAACCATGTTTAGTAACAGAAATAAACAAATATGGCTGGAAGAACAACCCATATCTCAATAATAACCCTAAATGTTAATGGCTTAAACTCACCAATTAAGAGACACAGGCTAGTAGAATGGATCACAAAACAAGACCCAACAATATGCTGCATACAGGAGACGCATTTGATAGGAAAATACATATATAGACTGAAGGTGAAAGGTTGGGAAAAATCATATCACTCATATGGACTTCGGAAACAAGCAGGAGTGTCCACACTCATATCAAATAAAATAGATTTCAAGCCAAAGTTAATCAAAAGGGATAAAGAGGGACACTACATACTGCTCAAGGGAACCATACACCAACAAGACATAACAATCATAAATATATATGCCACTCACCTATTTTTGTCACACAGCTCGAGAATCCCAGCAGTCCCTCCTGCTGGGGGGCAATGACCCCACAGAGTCCTGATACTTCTCATGAGACCATGTTGCAAGCGATACCCCATGACCCTGGCTCTTGCCTCTTTCTCAGAATCCAGGTATAAGTGATGTGTACCCCGCTTCTGTGACTCCCCTTGGGACAGCCTCAGAGTGTAGGGAGCTACAGGACTTGGGCACAGGGCTGCTTTGGAGATTGGGAGCCTTTGTAGTGTACCCACATGATACCATGGAAAGAGACATGGGTGCTATTCAAAATCTCCCAGAAGCCACTGGCAGTTCTGGGGTAAACGAAGGCTCTCTCTAAAAATCAGTCCCTACACACTTCCAGTCATGCACAGTCAGGCACAATATGAGCCAAGAGAGGAGTCCACTTTCCCTCTCTAACTGTAGGACTCAGGGTGGGGTAGAATTGCATGTCATCCCTGGTTCCCCCCCTTCCTGTGTTGTGTCACCTCTGTGTTTGTGCATGACAGACACATGACTCCAGCATGATGGTTGCCCAGGTGGTTGACACATGCATGGGCACATACAGGTGATGACCATCTCCAAAGCAGAGGGTGGAAGGATCCCGAGAATATATTAGGAAGCTCTGGAGATCCTATAAGGCCCCCTGGATTCTTGAGACTCACACCTATGGTCAGAAGGAGGAGATGGGTATGAACCCAGCTCTGTCTCCCCCAACCAGGGCAGTTGCTGGCAAGACCTGGATTTTCCTGGGGAAGAGATCCAGGCTGTGTTGGCAGAATCTGTCCACTTTTGCATAGGCCATGGGAAGATGGCAACAGCCAGCACCCCAGGTAGCCTTTGGAACCATCTTGTGTGAAAAATGGTGTCAGGTAAGGAGTCCCAGAGGAAGTGACCTCACTTCCTTGGCCATGAAACATTTAGAACTTGGAACCCTCCTAGCTAGGTCCCAACAGTCCACCTCCAGCCCCTGTCCATTCACTTGCATTGATAAGACAAGCAGAGAGCCATGAGCTCTTGTGGTCCAGTCCTCGGCGGACACCTGGCCTCAGGAAAGCCCTTTAGGGTGGCCTTTCACGTGCGTGGAGGTGCTGGGTCAACTGTGGGTCCAGAACACTCTGGCGATTTTTCACAAGGACACCGGAGGTGAGAAAAGACAGAGAGTTGCAGGGGACCAGAGTCTAACCTGCTTCTGCGACTCCCCTTGAGACAGCCTCAGACCCTCACCAAATGCGAGTGGGTGTGGGTGCATGTGTTTCCCTCATTTCAACTGAGAATTAGAAGGGAAGGAAAGCGTTTTGTTTGGTTTTTCACTTGAATATATGACAGTGAGACATGTTGCAGATGATACTGTTTCCTGGTTGAAAAGTCCCTCTTCGATCCCTGAAACTAGGAAGGTGACAAGCGTTTGTCCCTGGCTGTGTCCCATCTGGTTGGCAGCTTCACCTCACTGGTCTGCAAGGAGTTGGAGAAGGACCTTGTCAATGTCCTGCAGAGGGGGCACTCTTCTTGGGTGGAAGGATTGTTGTGCAGTTGCCCAAAGGTGCTCAGCATCCAGAAAGTGCTGGAGCTCCTCAGTCAAAAGTGTGTATGACCTCCAGGCCCCAGGACATGGCCATCTCTTGGCATGGTTGATGGGATGCTAGACACCACTCTGGACCTCTGGCAACTCTGTGGGATGCAGGGTATTCACAGGAGAACCCCACTGGGGTGTTGAGCCAACCAAGTAGGATGAGCCCTAGCAGTGTAGGTCTCAGGCCTTCTCCTGGGGGGCCTGTCCTGCCCCTGTGGGGAACTCTTCTGCCTCAGCCCAACTGGACAGAGGCCTCAGGAAGAGCAGTTTGCACACTGGGGAAGGAGCATGTGGCTTGCATGTGGAAGGGCCCCTGACCTGCCTGGAGGCAGAGTGGGGACAGCTGGGGTGGATGAAGGGGGACCTTGTTGGGTTTATTCATGAGCCCAATAGATAGGAAGCATCTGCCCTTGGCAGGCACATGGCCTATCCATTAGGAAGCAGTACACACACAACTCCCAGCCCTCCTGAGCTTTCATTATTGGCAGAAAGTTAGTCAAATCCACCAGGAGTCTTGGCGCATGCAGGGCACAGGATGTAGGAGGTGACATTCTCCTGGCCTTCTCTAGGTATGAGGACCAGCAGCAATGCATGGAGGAAGTTTTCCTTCCGGGACAGTTGTGAGTGATTTGGGGGCCATGAGAGTGGGCTTCTGACTCCAGTGGATGAGTGGGAAAAAACGCAGGCATCCACCTTCTATGATTTGTGGCACACAGATGTGGTCTGGTGATTTCACTCTGGAGTGGGCACAGATAGCTGTGGTGGGATTCTGGGTAGCTAAGGACCGCAGGTGGGGCTGGCACTTCAGAGCCTGGCCCTGTGAGCATCCCTCCCCTCCACAGCCAATCCCAGCCACAATGGACCTCACTTTTCTCTATTGAGGCAAATGTGGGGAGCCCCCGATGCACAGGAGAGGGGAGCCTCTTACCCACACGTGGCCCTCACAGGACGTCCCCCTTCTCGCCCTGCTGCATTGGACATGCTTGGCCACTCTCTGGGAAGCCCATCATCCGGGTGGTCCAAAGGAGCATCCAGCTCAAGGAGATGCCCAGTCACTCATGGCTCCCTGCCCCACTCCTATGTCCCCAGCACCGTCTGCTCCACTGTCCAAATGTGGCTCTACCTATACCCAGAAGATTTTGTGGGGTCCATGGACAGCCTGAGGAGCCTCAGGACCTTCTTGATCCACACCATGCCGGAGTCAGGGCTGACAGTCCAGGTGGAGAGCCTCCTGACAGGGCTGGAGAACACAGATCCCAGTGAGTCCGAGGCCTGTGATGAGGGGGCCTCGGGTGGGTGACTGCATGTGTGTGTCCAGGAAACTCTGCCACTCCTACTGGGAACTGGCCTGTGGTCCCCAGCCAAATACTCCTGACCCTACCTGCAGCTGGAGGGCCCTCGTCCGGGAAGAAGTCCTGGTGCCAGGATAGGGGCTGGGCTCTTCTCACAGCCAGGGTTCTTCTGAGAATCGGGAAAGACCCAGGGAAAGGCAGTCATGTTGGGGCTCTTTTCTCTTGCAGCTGCCTCTCCAGGAAAAACCCTCAATTAAACACGGCCAAACACCAGAGGCACCAGGTCACCCATCTCTCAGGCCAGCACCCACTCCACGTGTGCTGGAAAGTTGACACTGCCCTAGAGCTCATGACTCCTCTGGCCCCTCTACCTTTGTGAGCTCCTGAGGGTTACTCAGTCCCAGGTCTCCACCACGCCTCTCCTCTTCCTCTTCTCTGGAATTTTCTGGATTTCTAAAATTTATTTATTTCCTTATTTATTTACTTCCTTGTTTATTTATTTATTTATTTATTTCCTTTTATTTATTTACTGCCTTTATTATTTGTTTGTTTATTTATTTATTTATTTATTATCTGGTTTTGTTTGAGTTTTGTTTAGTTTTTTCAGGTTCTTTCATTGTTGTTGTTATGATTATTTCTCTATAAGTTTTCCTTGTTGAGATAGGTGTGTTAAAAAGTATGGTAATAAAGTTTTATATTGTGTGATATCAAGTGTCCTGCTCAATCAATTCCCGAGGCTGCATCACCACCAACACTGTGTAGCTTCAATGGGAGAGACTCCTGAAGAGCACATGGGTCTTGTGGGGGAGAACACACACTGCTCATTCTGGAGGAGGTGAGATAGAGGCCCCTGAGTATGGGGGAGAAGTGACTGCCTGAAAGGTTGAGGATTCCCTGCCACCAGAAGGGGCTGCTTTTCTGGGGGCAATGCCCTTAGGACCATGCACATGGAATGTAGAATCCAACAGAAGAGGTGTCTTTGCCAGTGTGGTCACACTTAGGTCTCCTGCTCTCCAATGTGGAGTGGAACCCCTGCCCCCTACTGGGTGGTAGGAACTCAAATGGAAATGTGATGACAAGTGGAACTCCCCTGCCAACTCTGGGTCTCAGGCTTTGGGCCCATGTCATTGAATCCATGCCAAGACACTATGCAGAATTGGAAGAGCACACAAGTTCCTGTTCAGGAGCCACATTTTCCTCATGCAAAGCCCTGAAAACGTGATGGTTGACCTATTACAAACAACATCTTTCTTCTTTACTTTTTTCTTTGTTTTTGTTTTCTTTTTCAGTAATGTGCAAGGAAACCAGGGTGCTCTGCTACTGAGGTTCTTGGATAGGACTCTTTAGTTGAACATTTTGTGAATAACTCCCTAATTGGCGAAGACTGGCACAAATTTTGACATCCTTCTTTTTGGATCACGCAGGATGTTGATAGCCACAGGCCCAGTATGAGGATCGACTTAGAGCACTGCTCCTGATGTCCACAGTGTTTGAGGGTGGAGTGTATGTGTCAAAGCCCTCATTTAAGGAACTTACTCACATTGGATCCTGGTAATGTCATGCAAACAAATCCACAGAAGTCACATGTCCAAAAGACTCCCTTCAGGACCAGGCAAAGGATAGCCAGCCATAATAAACGTTGGAACTTGTCAGATTCAGAGCCCTGGGTGCTGTCTCCTTGAGTCAGGGAGAGCTGCTGTGGGTGGGTCCCTCTCCTGGTATAGTGTAGCCCTTTAGATGCCTAGGAGGTGAGGATGCCCTACCACCTATCACCCCAACACCTGACCTGCAAGAAGATAACATACTTCCTAGTGCCTTAGAGAAAGGTGCCCACACTCTGGATGCTGAATGTCACAGGAATGGGGGGTGGGGGGTGATTTGCAGATGGTGTGCAGTGACCTAGGCAGATGGTCTGAATGGGGGATCTCATCAGAGGAACACTGCAACATCACCACTACACCTCAGAGTATCCATTTGCTTTTGCTTTTGAGCTCCTGGCTGACTTTCAAGGTGACTATCATTGTTTCAGTTGACAAGATGGAGGTTCAGCAATATGGAATTCAGTGCCTTGGATCATCCTGCTTTGTGCTAGATTGGCTCCAGCTCATTAGGACCCACACCTGTGTGTGCAGTGAGCAGATGGGATGTCCAATGCCAGCCTGCATCGAGGGCCTAGTAGAGGTGACTGGGTTGATGAGGTTGTCTCACCACAGTCATCCTCCAGTGAGGTAGCCTGTAGTCAGGGACATGGCGGCAAGTGCGTTCCAGTAGTAGCCAGGTGTCCCACCCCAGAGTTCCTATTCTTTCCAAATGCTATGGGCCAGGATCCAGGTCGTGCAGACACTGAAGACCCTGGGAGGGCAGGATTGCAAATGGAAGGCTGCACCCTGCAATTAGAGAGACCTGGTCTTAAAATGAAGCATCAAAGGAGCTGTGGATGGAGCTCAGGGGCAGAGCATCCTGGTTTAATGGTCCATACTGGAAAGACAGAAAATACCCTGTGCTTCAGAACCCAGACACAAAAGTGTGCTCTGCGAATGCCAAATTACTTGGGAATCTAAGGTTTTTGGACATGACAAGATCCAGAAGAACCTGGGAAATTGTCCTTATTCTGTCTGAAAAAGAAAAAGAAAAAGTATGGAAGATGGATCTCACTACTAGAGTAGCCTTGTGTCAGAATCTTTTTAGTTCTTTCAAATGAGAACATTGAAGTGCAATTTTCTCTTAGAGTAAAAGTTTTATATTTCTGCCATGTTGAAGAGGCTGAGCTGAAAACACACTTATCTTTGCTAACTTATAGCCTAAGACTTGAAGTCAGAAAACCAAGTGCTGTAAAAGGGCAAGTCTCAGTACTCATAGGCATTCCCCCCACCCCAAGGGTCCTGCTCATCAGAGAAAGAACTTTTAGAAGGAAATTGCCTGTGATCAACACTGCCTGAGGCTCTCCCTATTTAGGTCCTGCTCTTATACTTGGGTTCACTCCCTGCTTTGACCCTGCTGATTTTTAAGAGATACCAGGGGCAAGGGAATACCAAGAGATTCCCTTTCCCTTCTGTACTCCACAGGCCTAGATATCGGTTTCCCACTCTTTCAGCTTCTCATTATGTGCTCTTTCTTGTGCATGCTTCTCCCAGTGACCAACCACATCCTGATCTGGCCTTGCACACCAGCATGTGGAAAAGGAAAAATCTACAACATGCAGAAGAAAAAGTATGCATCTGGAAGAGAGGAAGTTAAAAAAAAAAGAAAAAAGATGTAGGAAGATAAAAAAGATGCAGGAAGATAAGAATTTTAAACCCACAAAATAGAAAACAAAACAAAACAAAAAACTAGGAGGAAAAAAAGCAACTAAGGGTGAATGTACAAACCTTAGGAAAAAAAATAAACTAGAATATAGAAATAAGATAGAAAATGGTTGAAAATGTCAAGCAAAGGTATTTCAGATAGAAAATGCAAAAAGCTAAGACAACTATTAGATACAGACATTCAAGATAGAAAAATATACAAGAGAGAAGTTTACAGTCAACTATTGGTTAAAATAGAAGAACAAGGAGATTATTAGTAATTTTTTCAAAAAGTCCATCAACTTTAATTTCTGGTGGTGCAGATATTAGAAGTCTCAGATGAAGGTGTTAAAATTTACAGACAAGAGCCAATTTAGAAAACGTTAAACTAGAAGGAAATTGGTTTAAAACCACATCAAAAAATTAAAAGGACTAAAGTAATTCTAAAAACTAAGGCAAAATGCTTTTGGGAGACTTGAATTTAAAAGGATCTTTAAATTTCCAAAGGATGAAATATAGGATATTTTGGAATATCATCCCTGAAGAAAAATAAGTTAATGTTTTACTTAACAGGAATCCCATACAATCCACAGGGACAAAGCATAGTTGAAAGAGCTCATCAAACTATTAAAATGTGCTTATTAAAGCAAAAAGAGGGAATTGGAAAGAGGTATATATATCCCCCAAATTTAAACTTAATATAACCCTTTTTACTCTAAACTTTTTAAATTTGGATTCATTAGGGCTTAGTGCTGTGGAAAGACATATGTGTCCAAAAAATGTACATAAGCCTAAGGTACTTTGGAAAGATATTCTAACAGGACAATGGGAAGGTCCTGACCCAGTGTTTGTCTGGAGTCGAGGTTCTGTTTGTGTGTTTCCACAGGGAGAACAGCAGCCGATTTGGATTCCAGAGAGACTAGCCAAAGCAATTTCTACAGACCAAAAAAAGATGATTTGACTCAAATCCATAACAGCTGATATCCAGAGTTCCAGCTTGGCTATTCTTACATCTGCAACAGTGATTAACCAGGATGCTTTTTTCAATATCTATTTTATTATTGTCTTTTCCCACATCATAAAGTTTTATTTTATTTTTTGAGCTCATACAGACCTAGGTTAATGTTTTTCTGATCAGTTTTATTTTTTGACTGTGGAGTTTTTAAACATTGCAATGGAGATTTCACCTGTGTAAAGCTACAAGGCCTTTACTATTGTCTTATGTGCTGTACGTTTGTGTGCACACTTGTGTTTTGTGTTGTATGTCTGTATGTGCGTATGTCCATATATCATATATGAGGAGTGCTCATGAATAAATGGATCCTAATTTTTTTTTAATTATGTGATTTTAATGGTTTAATTTAAATTGGGTAAACAGCTGTTGAGGTTTGTTTTAATATGTGTACAAATAAGGAGTTTAACAGATCTTTTTGTTTACTTTCACCTTTCCTTTTCATTATATTTAATAATTCTGTTCAGGATAATGTAAATTGTTCAGAAAATTGTTTTCTTAGTACCTGTTGGAATGTTACATAATTTTTTTAGCATCATTGCCAGAATTCCTATCTTCATCCCAGTGCCAGTGAAGACAAAGATAAAACCAAACTACAGCTTCTTTGATAGTTATCACAACAAACTGTATAAACTGATGCATCAATGAATAATAACTCAACAAGTAATGCTCAATCAAGGAGTTGATTTACTTTGGGAGGAAATGGACATATTGATAGATTCCTCCACTTTGAACTGCTTGCAGAACTTGCCTGGACTATGTATGACTTGTATATATTGTGGACTATTGTTTGGTGCAGCAAAATGTGGTAATGCTGGAGTATCTTTGCTGATGGTGTCACCGGTGATACAATTTTTCCTAAGGAGCCATCAATTGGCTTGGTGTCGTGGCATTTCTGTATCCTCCTCCCTTCTGCTAGTGATGGTCTAAAATTTGGGGGCCAACAGAGGTGAGGCAAAGAACCTCACCCCCCACTGGTGCATAGGCCTATCCACAAGTATGGCTGTATGCTGGACCGGTAGTCAGTGAGGGGTATGATCCAATTGCAGTGGTTCAATTTAAGACAGGAGGCTGATGCCTAGAGGTCAGTTCATCCGATGACAGGTGAGGACCATATGTTGAATTGAACAACCTAACAGGCACAGTCCCTAAGCCACATTGCTTGTTGTTTATTTAAACAGAAGGGGGGAGATGCTGAGAGCCATAGCCAAGTAGGAATGACACATGGCATTTTGGGTTGAAAGGTGACACTGCTCAGGGATTATGGTGGCTCCGGGTTTAGGGTGGATCCTGCTGGGAATAGGGAGGCTCCAGGATTAGGGCATATCCTGCTGCCTCAGGATCCCGCTCTTTGGGTTCTGAGAGAATTGGTGCACGGAGCCGGGTAGAGGCAGTGTGTTCACGGGAAGTGTGGGTAGAGTGTCAGTGAGAGTTTGGGAATAAAGGTTGATGTTTGAATCTACAAGGCTTTGTGGTGGCTTGGTTATTTTGTGCCCAGCCAGACTGCAGCAAAAAAGTGTGCATCTGGAAGAGAGGAAGGCAGGGCTGTGGTTACCCCATTGCATAGGAATGCATTCCATATCAACTCTTTTTATACCTCCTGTCAGAAAAAATGATGGGGATTAGTTGTTTTTTTTTAATTTTAAATTTATATAGAAATGCCTCCCACAAGCGAAATCAAAAGAAAATCTTTCCCAGTCTTCCTTTATGTCATGCAATACCCTGTAGAACTGAGGAGACATAGAAGCCCCCTGCAGCACTGAAGTGTTTGTCCATGGTGGCCAATGGACTCCTGTCTCTGACCAGAGGTTATGCCCCAGTATGTCACTGAGTTTGTGTGGGTACTGGAACCCTGTGTCGGGTCTGTCCATAAGTTTGCACTCCTGTGAACCACGCCATTCAAGGTTGTTGTTTTGCCTGCTTCCACATGCAGGCATTCTGTCTCACCTGTTTTGAAGTGAGTGATTGGAATATTGCATTTTTCATTCCTTGAAATTCCTTCAAGACCCACAAATGCTTTCCTATAGGGGAATCAAAAGCCTTTTAAAAATTGTATTAAAGTATGACGTTTGGGGAAAACATATGAGCCTCTACAGTTCCTATGTAAGTTGTTCTACCTTTCATTAAGTAATTGATCTCTTTTCACAATACTAGTGAATGGGGCCTGATGCTCTCATCCAATTTAATGTTTTTTTCCACAGAGCTAGACCCCTCTTCCTTGCTCTCTCTTTCTCTTTTGCTTGCTCTTTCTCTCTCTCTCTCTCTCTCTCTCTCTCTCTCTCTCTCTCTCTCTCTCTCTCTCTCTCTCTCTGTGTGTGTTTTGAATGTACCCAGGGGTGCTCTCCCACTTAGTTACTTTCCCTTTCTTGTATGTATTTACATACTTATGTTTTTTTTTTTTAATTTTTACATTAGGTTTCCTTTAGTTTGCCTGGGCTGGCCTTGAACCTGATATTCTCTTGGCTCAGTTCCTGTGAGTAGCATTAGAGCTGGGTGCACCTCTCCCTAAGCACACACTCTAAAGCTGAGCCCAGCAGCAGGTTGTTGTTTATGGAGCACCTCCTCTGTGTCTGAAGTCTGCATGCTGGACAGTTGATTAATCCAAACAAATTAGACACTATTGCTTTGCAATACAAGATGATGCACATTTTAATTCCAATGACTGTGTTTGCTGTTGCAAGAGGACCATGAGTCCCTGGCCTGTCATGATGGGGCTCTTTTCTCTTTCACCTATGTCTCCTGGATAAAACCTCAATTAAACCCAGCAAACATCATAGGCACCAGGTCAACAATCTCTCAGGCCATCACCCTCTCCACCTCTGCTGGAAAGTGGACACTGCCTTAATGCTCATGTCTCCTCTGACACCTCTACCTTTGTGAGTTCCTGAGGATTATGCAATGCCAGATATCCCACTTGGCTCTCCTTTTCCTCTCCTCCTGAGTTTCTGAGTTTTTCTGTTTTGTTTGTTTTCTTTTTTGTTTTATGTTTTTGTTTGTTTTTATGATATGATATTTCATTTTTGAGAATAGTATGGTAAATTTGGGGGTATATGATTTTATGTTGTGATATAAAATATGTCATTTTTCATAATCTTAGATTCATTTCTATGTGCAAATTACTTTTAAATCATTCAGAACAAAGATAGTTGAGAAAGAGATAACATATTTACAGTAAAATTGTAATAATTATTGGATCTAAATAGTGAAGATACTTGTGCTCCTCATCAGGCACTCAAGTGCATGTGTAATCCCTGTTGCTTTAGACTTGGGCAGTGAGATGGCAATTTTCAAGAGAGCCTTTAAACTTAGCAAACTCTTGTCTCATAATAAAGTAAAGCTTGAGGATGTAGCTCAATAATAGTATACTAGGTTTAATCCGCAGTAACACAAAGAAACAAACAAGAACTGGTGGTCTTCCAATTATTCTTGAACCTTTGTTTAAATGTAAAATCCTTCCAACAAACTTTCAACATTGTAGTTGCGCATTATGGCCACATGGTAGCAATAGACTCACTTTGGAACTTCTGTAAGAGCACTCCTGTGGTCAAAGGAGTAGTAAGAAACCAATACTTCAACAACATCTCTTTCATTGCTTCCTCTATGAGGAGAAATGTGTAAAACATTTTAGAAGGCAGGCATCCTTGAGAAAACATAAAATATGAATGAGTGATTAACATTCAAGTTGTCATATTGTAAGTAGAAGAAACACTAAAGAAACAAGGCTTAGTAACCCGGGAGAGATCTGGGTTCTAGACCTGGCTCTGCCACAGATTAATTTTGTGACCTGACCAGGAAACCTGTGACTAAGTCTCACATATGAAATGAGGATCTTTGGCTTTCTTTCCACTTGTAAAAATACTTGAAGCAAGTATTTTTCCCTTTTATTTCTACTTGCATATTTTCATTGTCTAATAATGTATTTTCTGAGTGTGGAGTCTTGAAATACAAGAATTACAGATGAGCTCAATTTTTATGCTGTTGATGTAGAAATTATATATGTACATATATATGTGTGTGTGTGTGTGTGTGTGCATTTGTGCTTATAGATGCCTTAAAATATCTCTGCTGAGAGCCACGGCCAAGTCTGTATGGCTCCTGGCATTTTGCCAACAGTATTGATTGACATGCGAGGCATTACTATCCGCCTCTGCCACTACTTTTGAGATCTCGCATTATTTTGGAGTTCTCATGGGGATTTCCGGGGATTCCCCGAGAGTTCCCATTGGTTGGGGAAGTGCAGGAGGAGGGATTTCCGGGATAGATATTTCCGGCTGGGGTTTCCTGGACTAGCCGCGTGGCATTCGGGAGAATTCCCCAGGAGTGAGTGTGAGGTTTTTTTTTGCAGTTCAAAAATAAAGTTTGTTCCTGCTTCAGTGGCTCCTGACTTGTGCCCAGCTAGACAGCGGCATATCTCTATGAAACAAATCTCTTTGCAAAACAGAAGATTTTTTACAAAAGAAAACAAAACCAAAGTTTAATTAGTGGGTACTAAGTTCAGAGTAAGAAGTTCTGTTGTGTTGTTGCATAGTAGGGTTACTATAGATAAGGATAATATACTGTATATTCAAAAAGAAAACTAGAAGAAAGGGTACAGAATGTTTTCATCATAAAAATAATGCTTTAGGTGATAGATTAAATTTACCTTGATGTGAACATTACACAAATACCCATGTATCTAAACACTACATGTCACCCCCTAAATATTCACAATTTTTGTTTTATTTTTTAGCTTAAAACTTAATGTAAATATCCAACACCCAAATATCTGCAATTTCTTCTATAGAAGCAAGCTAATTAGAGCCAATTTCTTCTCCTCCTGCTTCTAGTATCCTGGTCCTGTATAGAAAGTGATGGAACCAGTGAGGGACAGAGTAGAGCAGGGAAATAATGAAGGAGGAAGAGGCAGTGTGCAAGGGAACATGAGGAAGCAGCAAGATTTAAAGGATATGCGTCTTTGATGAGGAAAGAAAGCCCAAGTGACTGAACATATTGCCCTGTGAACCTCATCCTTCCCAGCCCACAGGCAATTCATTTTGTCCATGATCCTCTCTTACTCTCTACCTGCCACTTCCAGGATCCTGCTGTCCTTTTACTGCCTTCTGGCAGCTTCAAAGACATCCAGATCTTTCCTCCTTTGTCACACCCCTATTATACACCTGTTGTCAACTTCCTTCTTAAAGTCCATTCCTGGTAAAAATATTTTCAAATAAATTGACATCCATTTCATTGATTAAAATCCCCCTTTCCCCACTCCTAATTTTTGTGGGTGAAACTTAGAATCGTGAATCTTAATATTGGATAATATTTGAGGCCATGTAGTCCTAATGTTCCATTTAATAAATGAGATTTTTTTCACATATATTATATCTGATATAATAGAAAATAAATAACTTTGAAGTGCCCTATGTTGAGGTAGAAGTTAGTCCCATGTCTGCTTCTCTACCCTCTCCTTGTACCTGGGCCCTTTGTAGTGACTTTGTGCCCAAAAGGCAAGCCAGTTTCCCTTGAATCTGGGAAGACTTTTGGCTTGATTTGTCCAACAAAATGTGAGAGAAGTGAATGTTCATTTGCAAGTCAAGATCTTTCCACCCCTCTGAACTCTGCCCAGAGGTCATGTGAACAACCTAGAATAATCAGTTGGAGATTTAGAAACACATACTTCTGCTTCTCTCAGTCAAGTGGACAATAAGCTAACTGTCTTTTGTCTGACTCAGGCCTCAGAGGATTTGTCAGCTGCCCATAAGCATGAGTCAACCTGGGAAAAATCACATAAGACTTAACCAGTAGAATAGTTGAGCTAATATACAGCCTCATCAGCAAAGTGGAATCATTGTGATTTAAGTCACTGAATTTGAGTTTGATTAGTCATGCAGCAAACAACTAATCCTGATGGTAAAATACAGTTATATTTGTGCTTATTTATTCTAATTTTATTTCAGCACTATTTTAATTAATTCCTTGAATTAAATTTGAAATGGTTTTGAACAATTTGTCACCATTTGGTTTGATTTTATTTATTTGACAGTTTGGAGGCTTTGCTTTAGGAATTGTTCTTCTGCATTGGTTTTTGTCTGTTTTCAAATAGTAACTGCAATGGATCCTAATTTAGGAAAGAACATGGACAAATCAAAAGTAGCTCAATTAAATACTAAACAAATGCTAAATGGCATGAAAATATTTTTAAAATAAATCCAAGTAAATGACTATTTATCTTAGTGCAGTAACAATATTGACAGAGAATGAAATTGAGAATATATTTGATACAAACAATATACCCAAGACCAGATGCTGAGAGCCATAGCCAAGTAGGAATGATGCATGTCAATTTCCTTGTCAGCCTGCCCAATGTTGCTTAGAGGAAGGACTCTCCATTGTGTAAATGGGCTTCCTTGGACCCAGGTCATTTGCAGTGACATTGCATGAAGGTTTGAGAGTTTTGGTTTGTAAGGTGACCCTACTCAGGGATTAGGGCGGCTCCAGGTTTAGGGTGGATCCTGCTAGGAATAGGGCATATCCTGCTGCCTCAGGTGCCCGCTCCTTGAGTTCCCGAGGAGTTCTTGCAGGGATTCTGAGAGAATTGGTACCCAGAGCCCGGTGGAGGGAGTGTATTTTCCCAGAACGTGCGTGTAGAGTGCCGATGAGAGTTCGGGAATAAAGAGTTGCTGTTTGAATCTACAAGGCTTTTGTGGTGGCTCAGTTATTTTGTGCCCAGCCAGACTGCAGCAACCAGAAGTGAAATAAAATTTCAAAGAAAACAGTATTTACTGCATTTTGAAACGATAACAGGCAGCTCCATAGAAGACAGATGTAGATTCTTGAAAATTACTGCAGTTGTCAATAGTTAAAGAAGAAAATAAGAGTATTCAGACAGAAAAACAACACAAATGAAAGCATTGTTGTCCCATAAAGCATCTTCTAAAATTATCCTATGAACTACCAAAAATTTCCTACAGAGCTTAAACCCTGCCATGGAAGAGTTAAAGTTTTTTGTTTGTTTGTTTGTTTGTTTGTTTGTATATTCATCCATTCAGTAATCACTGAGAGTTTACTGTATGCTAGGCATTTTCCTGGTTTTTATTATATATCAGTGAAGAAAGAGGCAATGATAATTTTTATGGAGCTACTTCTATGTAATTTGAATTCACCTTTCTAATGTTTTTCCACTTTTCTATCTTGTTTTCTTTACATTAGCTTCCCAAATTTAAATGAAATAGTATATAATAATTGGGTATATTTTTCATGCTTTAAACCTGCAAATAGTGATGGATGAAAATATATGAACACAAACTTGTGAATAAAAGTTTACCTGGAGAGTAATTTCACTCAGAATTGGCATTATATTTAGTGGTCAAATACACTCTGGTTTTACAGTATTCTAATTTTTATTTTGAAAGTTCCCTGAGCATGTTGAGATAGAGTGAAACTGAGTGCAGTCAAACTTCAGTTCTACTTCCACTAGTGGATTACCTCCAACATGTTGACAAATCATTCTGTGTTTCTGCTTTACTGTTTGAAAAAATAGTCCTTTTGGGAAAACCACTCTTGCCACACTGTTGAGGCTCCAGGCAAGCCACATGTGTGAGGAAAGCCTTGGGACCCAGTCACCACCACATGCTAACTTACAGAGATCTCAAGCAAAAAACTCTGACCACTCCAGTAGATAGATGAAACTAATTATTTAGCCCTCAACCCTTGCTGGCTTCATGAAAGAAGGTACGAATCATGAGAACCACTTTGGAGTTTTAAATTAAAGAGACAAGACTCTAATTACCTTTAAAACCAGCTCCAGGATGGCTCCTCTCAGCTCCAACCTGAAGCCACCTATTGTGGTAGCAAGGTTTACTGAAGAGGCTAGTGAGAGAGAGAGAGAGAACATGCCAGGGATTGGACTTTTATTGGGGAACAAAAAATTCTGGGGAAAATCCCATCCAATGAAGATTAAGGGGGGCAGCAACCCAAGGTCAGGGGTGACTGTTGGGTCTTCAGGGTAGTGGCTAGACACGCCTCTGCACAGACAATCCCTTGGACCAGAAGAAGGGTGGGGAAAGCTCTGACACAACTGTCCCTAAGCGCCTCTCACCCAGCCAAGGAGGTAACTCAAATCACGTAAGAGGATGGCCTCCCACATAATTATATAACTATTCATTTGTTATATATATATATATATATATATATATATATATATATATATATATTTGTTTTATATATATATATATGTAGAGAGAGAGAGATAGAGAGAGAGAGAGAGAGAGAGCATCTATTTTGTGTCATAATCATTCATTGATAAGAATACAAAGAAAGACCTTATTCTCACAGAATTTACATTCCCCTGGAGAGGCCCTCATAATAAGATTGGCAACAGCAACAATAAAAAAAATTAGCAAATAAAAATAAATAAGCAACTTAAATTAATGAATAATCCAGTTTCATTTGTTGTAGAGAAAGTAGATACTGCAAAGGGACAAAATGGGTAAACATGTTCTGAATAATATCGTTTTTGTTTTTATTCTGTTTAGCTTGTTTGAAAGGGGAAAAAAGCAGTCACAAAACCAAAACAAAATGAAAATTAAAGAAAAAAAATAAGTGAGGTTATAAGGTAGCAGAATGGAGTTTATTACAAAAAGTCAAATCATATTTCAGAAAATTGAGAAGAAATAAATTACATATTTTTAAAAGAGATTTAGAGGAAAAATTATTTAAAAAATGAACATTTAATTTGAGCCTTCTCCAATTACTAGCACCTGTGGCTTGGCTGATATGAGGGAAGGCTGCTTGTCCATCCCATGGTGGGGAAAGAATGAAGGAACAGGATTATAGAGAGTCTTAGGTTTATGCATTAAACTGTGAAATCAGAAAATGTGAGGATGTGTTTGGAGAATGATGAGGATTCAGTGTCCCTGGACCATGTCTTTAAGTGGAAATGATCTTTTTTCCTTTATAAGAAAAATGGAGTGGTTCAGGCTCCTCATCTCTCTCTCTCTCTCTCTCTCTCTCTCTCTCTCTCTCTCTCTCACACACACACACACACACACACACACACACAAAAGCTGAGTAAAACAGAAATTGGTACCAGGAAGCAAAGTTGTTGCCATGACTAACCTGACCAAGTGTTTCAAAAATCTTTGGAGCTGGTTTGCTGCATGAGCAGGGGAGGGGGGATTTTGAATAGTTTAGAAATTCAAGTTGGCAAACCTTTAGATTGTTGTAAGTGGAACTTCATAGGGGATTCTGGTGGGAACTCACAAGACCAAAATACCCATTGGACATACCACGGACAACAAAGGCTGGGCTTGTAAGGTTTCAGAGGAGGAGGACTCTATTGGAAATTGGACAAGAAGCCATTTATGTTGTGTTTTGGCAAAGACATTATCTACATTGTGTCTGTGTCCTGAGACTTTCTGTGAGTCTGAATTTAAAGGTGATGTACTAACTTATTTGGCAGAGAAAATTTCAAGGTATCCCAGCATTCAGGTGGTGATGTAGATATGGCTGGCAGCTTTTTGCCAAATTCATTGTGATATCTGAAGCAGAAAGAAGAGCAGAAATGTCCCATTTGACCAGAAATGTGTGAGTAAAACTGTGGTTGAAAAATTTATGGTTGTTAAAGACATTACATTCAGTAAAGAAATTGTGACATTAAAGCAATAGGTATGTGTGCAGCTGCTGAATTTGGTAGGTCAGAACCAACAGACAATGAAGACACTCTTTATACAAGATAGCATTTATTTTAGGAACAATGTGGAAGCAAAAAAAAAAATGGTAGGCAAGAGAGGAAGAGAAGAAAATACATCATCAATTCAGGGGAAAGAGCAACCCCTGAAGTCACACAGCTGAGGAATCCTGGGCAGCTCTTCAGGTCCTGACTGGGAAGTCCTGGGCAGAGTGGCTTTTCCATGGGTGAAGCTCCAAAGTCTATTCCTCCTTAAATACAAGGTAGACAAAGAAAGCTCTGTTTTTACAACCTGTGGGACCTAGTGATCTGCTCAAGGACACTTATCCCCACAGCCTGGCCATCTCCTGGAATGGAGGGAGTGATAGCCTTGAGATAAGTGAACAACTCAGAGTGTTCAAGAGTGAGCCAAACCCACCCAGAAGGCCTCCTTCTTTAGATGATCCATGAAGGGTGTGCAAAGGTCATGGCTGGCACATGGAGAGGGAAGATCTTTCATATGTTCCTTAGTCCTTTAGAAATGCTGAAGACTTTATCCAGAGATACAGGAAAGTTGGCTTAAGAGCAGCTCAGGAATTGTTATGACCAGACCCATTTCAGGCTCAAGGGAGTAAGGTAAAAATTTCTTTGAAAAGAGACCAGTGGGGCACCCTGTTACACAGGGGAACTTAGGAAGCTGTTTCACTGGGTTCAGTTGCTCAGACACTCAGAGGTTCCTGTAGCCATGGTCCCAGGAGGCTTAGCTACTGACTCCTGCTTGAGGTGATGGCAGATCTTGGCATCAACCTCATGGTGCTTGTAAGCACAAATGAAGGCCATGGGAGCAGCCCTCACAGAACAGCAATGCCTTTTACTTGGCTGTCAGGCATCAGAAGGGCTCACTTTCTGGGTAGAAAATGGCCTCTGTTTATAGGAAAGGTCTGGGTTTTTATAGGTTACACTGAAAGGTGAGTTAATCATTGGAGATGTTGTCAGAATGTGTCAGTTTGGGTGTTCAGGAAAAAAATTGAAACTTGTTTTTACTGGAAAAGGATGGAGGGTCTCAGTGCTTATCTTTTTGCTCCAGGGGTCATTATATTGTAAAGAATCAATGTTTAACCAGGGACTGCCATTTTAGGATTGATGTGTGCGTCCTTCTCAAAGATTGTCACTGGCATAGGAATAATTGGAAAAGAATCAATGTCTTTGCTTTCTTCCTTCCTCCCTTTTCCCAGGTCACATTCTCTTGTTATTATTTTCCATCTCCTTCAGTGCTTGTTCTTCAGGAAGGCACGATGCTGGAGTTACAGGGTCTTGGAGGCTTCCACTAATATTTCAAAAGAAGGTCAGTGAGATAGACAAATTGCAACAGGTTAGAAGTCCCTACAGGACTACCCCGGAAACGGTAGTGCCTGAGGATATAGCAAGAAAGCCAAAGCTGCACTGGAGACCCCTGGATTAAGAGATGCCATTTACATGGGGTATCTTTGGAAGAAAGCTGTAGGAATTGAGCAGAAACAAGCCAAGAGAGAGATCATGTGGCCTGCAACCAGCAAGGCCACAGGGGCAAGGATCACCATGCTCTGTGCCCCAGATGCTGGAGGAGAAACTCCAGGACTTGTTTGCCCTGCTGGGTTTCAGTCTTTCTTTGGTTCCATTCCTTCTTTCTATATTCTTATTTCTTTGTTACATAATGAAAATATCTAGTGTGTGCCATTATATATTGGATATATGTGATTTGCTTTTGGTGTTTTACAGAGGCTCATGGTAGGAGTTTACCTTGAGGCTCAAGAGACTTTGGGTTTGGATGTTTGAGTAATGGTGTAACTCTTAAGATTATGAGAACACTTGGAAATAGATTAAATGCATTTTGCCAGGGATGGGGGTACCAGGGATTAAACTCTGGGGCACTCAACCACTGAGCCACATTCCCAGCTCTGTTTTTGTATTTTATTTAGAGACAGGCCTTTCCATTGCTGAGACTGGCTTTGAACTCACAATACTCCTGCCTCAGCCTCTCAAGCCACTGGGATTACAGGCATGCACCACCATGTATTTTGAATTGTGAGATGGGCATGAGCTTTTGGGGGACAGAGGTAGAATGTTATGGTTCTTATATGTGGCCTCATGTGTGCGATAATGCAAGAACATTCAGAGGTGAAATGATGGGGTTAAGAGAGTTTTTAATCTAGTCAGTGTAATAATCCACAGATATGGATTAACTGAGCCATAACTGTAGGCAGATAGGATGTGGTTGGAGGAGGTAGGTCACTGGGGACTGCCTTCAGGGTTTATATTTTGTCCCTGGTGAGTAGAGTGCTCTCTCTCGCTCTCCTTCCTGGTTGCCCTGTCTTGAGCAGCTTTCCTCCTCCACAGTTCTGCCTCACCTCAGACCCAGAGCAATGGAGGTGGCCATCTAGGAACCGAGACCTCTGAAACCATGAGTGCCAAATAAAACTTTCCTCCTCTGAAATTGTTCTTGTCAGGTCTTTTGGTCATACCGGTGGAAAAGCTGACTAAAATAAAGGGATAACAAAAAGTAGATGAAATTTTGAGATCAGATGGAAGTCCACAAATAGAAGTAATTGTTGCTTCTGGATTAATTAGATTTAATGTGGAAAGTGTGTACAAAGGGGAGGAGGTAGCTTCAGGGTTTGGCCACTAGGGGTCATTAGTCAAGGTTTTAACATATATTTAGGAAAGTGAAAGTCTATTCTTTGGCTTTGGCCCATAGATGTTCATTGATTAACTTCTCTCTCTCTCTCTCTCTCTCTCTCTCTCTCTCTCTCTCTCTTTAAGGACAACATAACCCGAATTTATTAACTTTAAGCAACAATAATTTAAGATACAAGAGTCTCATATTATAGGAATTCAAAGACTATACAATAAAAGGAAACTGACAAATGGTCAGCTAATACACAACCCAATCAGTTAACAAACAGGGCCAAAGATCAATACAAGTCATGCACCGTCTTCTGCGTAACACCTTGGGTTTTTTATTCCAAAGGTAGATTGATCTAAACTGGCAGTTAACTATACCTCTACCTGAAATTAACATTTGAATGGAACATATTTTTAAAGAACCTACCAGCACTGATTTCCTACTGGTTAAAGAATTCACCAGGTGATGCTCATATTTAGCAAATGTTAGAATAGTTAGAACAATGTCTTCAAGATAATACTGGGTGATTTTTCCCCAAAACAAATAAAACCTAAATAGACATAGAGTAAAACATATTTTCTAATTAAAGAGACACGTAAAAATGATCAAGTCTCAACAGTACCTATTTACAAAGTTAGAAATAAACACAACATCTAGGAGAGCCCATTTCAGTTCTGGTTTTACCACTATTAATAGAAAAGCTGAGTCAGGTCACTTTGTCTAAGGATGACCTGAAAAGTCATAATAGCATCTTAAATCCAAAGACCCTTTAAGTCTTTTCATACCAAGTAGAAATTGAGGAAAGTACAATATAAGAAACAATGATACTGTTCCTCACATGTCACTGGATCACTAGTAGTCACCCAAATCACATCTCAATTCCCAGTGACTTAAGTTAGAAGCTCCTTGCCCTGAAAGACAACATTCTTGAGCAAGACATGCTGCCACCCTATCTGGGGTCCAGAATAAAATACACAAATTGTCTTCTACTGGCACCAGCTGACTAAAGTCTACATATGCACAGGACTGACTTAAAAATCTATTAAATACTTCAGTTCATTAAAGAAAACAAAATCTAAATTACATGTGAATCAACAGAAGTTTAACTTTAGTTGTTTAGTGAATTTTGAATTGGCCATTAGTGGTAAATACAACACTTTGCATTTGTTGTAGAAACCAAACAAATCAGGCTTTTCCCTTGACAATACAATGATCATTTGTGTGTAAAGTGCCAGTTTTATTTACAAACTAGTTAATTAAGCTTTAAAGTCTTCTTTGTAGCAGTGAGACTGACACCTTAACTATCTGGTGGTTGTAACTGATGTTCAATCCTGCTGGGGCAGGCTTGCTTGAGGGTCCCTCACTTGGAAGCTGGGATTGTCATCATTAGTGCTTTGAAGCTGGACAGCTGCTTGCAAAAGCCAACAAGGATTCTGAGGTAGCTGCACAGTTTTTTAGATGCCATTAATCAACTTATGGACAATGGTATAGCTGGTGGATTCATTTTAGCTGATTTGGGGGGATGGGGGGTAGGTGATAAGGGAGGGGGAAAATCAGCCAAATAAAAGCACATCCTCTGTTCATTTAAAAGTTAGCATCCAAGGTAAAAGAATTATCTGTTGGATTCGACATCACTCCCATCCTCTGATACTTGCCTACTCTCTTCTCAAAGAAGTTAGTCTTCCCTTCTAGTGAAATATTCTCCATAAAGTCAAATGGATTTTCTACTTTGAAAACCTTGTTAAAGCCCAGCTCCAGCATAAGCCTATCTGCCACAAAGTCAATGTACTGCTTCATCAAAGTGCAATTCATCCCAATTAGCTTCTCAGGCAAGGCTTCTGTGAGGAACGCCTGTTCTATTGTGACAACATTGATAATTGTTTCTTTTACTCTCTGCTCTGATGGTTTGTGCAGCAGGTGTTTGAACATCAGGCAGGCAAAGTCACAGTGTAAGCCCTCATCTTTGCTAATAAGTTCATTGGAAAATGTGAGGCCAGGCATCAGTCCTCGTTTCTTGAGCAGAAAAGAAGATTCCCTCCACAGCAGCAAAGGCTACAACACGTTCTCCATAGGTAGCCTCTTTGTCCCCAATCAAACGCAAGGCCCAATCGGCTTTCTTCTTCACACAAGGCATTGTTACAATGGCATTGAAGAGAAATTCCCTTTCTTTGGAGTCTTTAATGTAAGTGTCAATAAGGAGACTATACATTTCAGAATGTATGTTTTCCATGGCAATTTGGAAGCCATAGAAACTGCGGGCTTCTGTAATTTGAACTTCTTGGCTAAATCGCTCCACCAAATTCTCATTTACTATGCCATCACTTGCCGCAGAGAAAGCCAGAAAGTGGGATATAAAATATCATTCCTCAGGCTTCAGGGCTTCCCAGTGCTGAATGTCCCTGGAAGAGCCACCTCCTCGGCTGTCCAAAAGGAAGCCTCAGCTTTATTACACATCTGCCAGATACCATGGTATTCCATAGGAAAGATGGCCAAGCGGCAGGGGTTCTTTCTCAGTAGTGGTTCATCCTCCACGCTGGGGGCAGCTACTTTAGTTTGGGCTCCACGGGATCCTGGAAGATCCTCCTCGCCGTCTTGCTGGCCAGGTCGTCAGTTGCACTGAGGGCCGGGGCGTGTTTTCCATGTCGGCCAGGCTGAGCCCCTTCAGCGGGGAGAGCTGCAGCTGCTGCTGGTCTGCGGTGGTGGCGAGTGGGGCGCGGACCCAGAGCATGGTGGTGGCGGTTGGCAGAGGTGGAGACAGCAGTGACCGACGTGGATAAGCAGGACCCTGAGCCTTCCCTTATCTCTTCCACCTTCAATCTACCAGCCTTTATGATTATGTTTAGTGCATCTCAGATTTTTCTTTTATATCCACGAGTGGAATTGCTGGATCATTTGGTTGTTCAATTTTTAATTTTTTTTTGAAGAAACTCCATACTATTTCTCATGAAGGCTATATCAGTTTTCATTCCCGCCAACACTGTAAATTGTTCCCTTGAGTGCCATACTAAGTATCTCTTATCCTTGAGACTTAGAGTTCCAATTCATTTCAATGAACATTTACTCAAATACTGCAGCCAAATATTTTTCCCTAATGGTTTTTAAACCTACTTAGAGATGGTTGTACATGAAAGTCATGTAGATTTTACTTCATTTATAGTTTGAGTTTTAGTTCCTTTATTGTTTTAGGGGATCACAGCAGTATAGTATCCAATATTAATTTAGTTAATTATTTAACACTGAAATAGAAATGACAGTGATAAATTACTTAACTTCTTAGGTTAGCTTCACTGGAAAACTTTCTTATAGATACACGCTTTAGATCCATTTGCCTTTAGTCCTAAGAAGGGGGTTAAAAAGGTCAATGTGTGGAATAAATTCTGAGCTAAATGAATGGACTTACAGAGTCTTATCCTGAATCATTTTAGAATGTTATTATGATCTCCTTTCCAAGAGGTGTGATTGCACATTGTCAGTTATGGAAACATTTCTTCAGATTTCTATTCTGTTAGTGTCATTACAGGTCTTATTCCAGAGGTGTCATAAACTTTAAAATATCACTATTATTATGTGCTGTTTTGTTTTATAATGATGTTTTCACTTAAGATGTTTTCCTAAATAATTTGTTTCCCATGTAATTTTCATAAGATAAATTATACTTAGATTTTAATATACTTATGACATGTCAAAACATATTAATAAGTATTATAAATTTTCAATCTTTTTTTTTAAAGAGAGAGTGAGAGAGAGAGAATTTTAATATTTATTTTTTAGCGGACACAACATCTTTGTTTGTATGTGGTGCTGAGGATCGAACCCGGGCAGCAGGCATGCCAGGCGAGCGCGCTACCGCTTGAGCCACATCCCCAGCCCTAAATTTTCAATCTTGGGAAATAAAATCAAGATATCTTGGTCATTATACTACTTGAATTTATATAATTCAATTTGGCATTGAATGTTCAGGGTAAGTATATGTCTACTTTTACAGAAATTTTATTAATTTATAGTAAATTCAATATCATTACTTGTGTCCCTAGGAAAATGTGGCATAATTTTTAGAAAAGTGAACATTCAAGGGATCTAAAAACATAAAGATTTCTTTGTGGTTTTACTTTATTTCACCCAACTGAAGAGCTAAAGAAAACATGTCATTTATTTTTTATTAGAATAATGAAAGATATGATTACATTTTGGGTATAGTTTGTGAGCCATAGAAAGAAGGAGATGTGGAAGAAAGGAAGTGTTTAGAAAATTAAAATGGGAAGGCCTGTGAGAGGGTGAGAAGAGCCAAAAACCTGTATTAGTCCATTTTCTGTTGCTATAACAGAACATGAAGAGGAAAAGAAGTTATTTCTCACAGTTCTGAAGGCTGGGAATTCCAAATCCAAGGTGCCAGCACTTGGTGAGGGCTTCTTGCTGCATCATGACATGGCAGAGGGCACCACATGGAGAGAGCTCACTTTCCTAACAACCACTCCCATGGTAACAGTATTGAGCTAATTTGTGATGGTGGAGCCTGCATGGGTTAATACCTTAAGGGGCTTACCTTTGAATACTGTCGCAATGACAATTAAATTTCAGCAAGAGTTTTGAAGGGGACATCCAGACTATAGTGGACCCCTTCCCAGACCCCTTTATTTACAGATCTGGTGTCAGAGTTAAGAGAAAGGATTTTCATCATGTTCTTCCACAACTCAGTTGTGTGATAGTACAGAATAAGACAGACTGTGAGAGTTGCACAGGACTTTAGGAATCATTTACTACACCTCATCTGAGCTGAGGATTAGAGGGATTAGCAAAGGCCACACTTTCTCTTCAGGATTAAAATTCACTTCCTTTCAGCTGTCCTGGTCTGCTTTCCATAGAATATCACTGTCTCTTAAAATGATATGTCTGTGTCTTTTTTCTTCACTTACAGAATGCATGGATTGGATATTCTGTAAGATTCCTTATAATTTTAGAATTCTCTGCAGTTGTTCACTTTATGCTCCTAAATCTACAGTTTGTACAATACACAGAATTAAAATCACAGAGATCTGTAATGGAAAGTAGAGAAATTGAGATGGGCTTCATAGTCAAGATACTTTATTTCTGACAGGTTTTAGTTTCTTTTCACAGATCCATTTGTTTTCTGAATTACAGATCTCAGAAAATACTTTCATCTTTGAGATAGCAGCACAGCTGTTTTCTTTATTTTCACCAAAAATTTTTAATCTGAGGAGAAAAAGAAAAACCTCTCTTACTGTTTGGGATTTTCTCAAACATAATGATTTAAAATTTTAAGATAAAGTTAATATAAATCTCTGGAACTTCATCTTCACTTGGAAAGAAACCTTCTAAGAAGAAACTTGAGAACAAACACAGATATATATATATATATATATATGTATATATATATATATATATATATATGTATATATATATATATATATATATATATATATATATATATATAATCATTGGAAACTGGGAATTAAACCTCCCAATTCCATAGTACATTCTATGAAGTCTCTTGACTTCATTGATCCTCAGTTTTCTTAAATACATGGGTTCTAACAACATGTTTGGGTGAGGCACTGAGATGAAACATAAATGTATGACAATGCTTAAACAAAAGTCTATTTTGGTAACTGAGACCTGATGAAGAAAGCCTATGTAAGGTCTATAGAAGTGGATTCAGGGGAATGGAGATGCAGTTCATGTGCATGTAGTCAGGGTTCCTTTCATCCTCATTCCAAGCAGAGGTTGGTGGGTATCTGCTTCAACCTACTTTAGTTCCAACAACAATGGATATTGTGGCTTATTATAGGTGGGGATGAGAATAAAATTTGAACAATGGGAGGGGCTAATATGGGGTTGGCTGCAAGGGAGAGGTGAATTTAAGGCTCACTTATGTTTGTCTCAAACAGAAGGTGGTAGCGGCAGTGGTCAGGGCTCCATCATGGCTTTTGTTTTTCTCCTTTGTTCCTCTTCTTCATGTTTCCATTGGGCCTGAGCAGCTAATCTGATTTATTCCAGTGCCAGCCTTCTGGTCAAACCGTGAACTTTCCTTAACTGGACTGTTGGAAACATGCCCTAGATTTTATGTCTCACATCCTTTGAAGTATTTCTTCAATTTGGGGGGTAAATTCTTTAAGGCCAATCTGGCCAAGTCAATAAAGGCCCTCAATGGCTTGCTGGTCCTTCCCTAACCAGATGTCTGATGAATTCTCGGACATTACCTTCTTTAATTCCCAAATAATTCTATAGAAATATATTATCCTCTCCTTTCTTTCCCTTTATTTGAAAACAAGGTTCTGGAAAGTTGAAATCAATTCAGAATTTAACTGAATCCCCTTTTCGTGTACCTTGACGGCTTCTAAGGTGGACCTGATGACTACATCTCAAAGCTTCCAATTTTATCCTCAGGCTAAAGTAGGAGGCTCAACTGAATTTAATCCATCCACTGCATATATTTCTTCACAAACACTTATATGTTTTCAATTCTTATTTTTACTAAGACTACAATGAAATAAGCCTTTTACATCATAGCCCAGTTAAAACACACACACACACACACACACACACACACAAACTATATTTAATGAATCTAAATCAATCCTTACTATGTATAAAAAGATAAATAATGAAGTCAAATTTAATATCTTTTTAAAGGGACTTTAACTACTAAACTACATTCCTAGAACTTTTAATTTATTTTGAGACAGGGTCTTGTATGTTGCTGAGGCTGGCCTTGAACTTTCTCAGCTTCCCAAGTAACATGGATTACAGGTGTGTGCCAGCATATCCAACTCAAACTTAATTTCAATATAAATATAGAAAAAAAATCCTCAGAAAACATTATGAAAAATCAGCATAGATTTGATTAAACAGATATATATTTTCTTTTTCAAAAGGGTTAAATTATTTTTGAATAATCTTCATTTTAAAATCTAATATTCAAAAAATGTTTTATAAGATGGGCTCTATAATGTCAAAATTTGCCAATTAAGCCAACATTCTTTTTAATGTTAAATATTGTCCATACTTAATATATTAGCACTGTATTTTACATAAACCTGAATGATTAAAAAATACATTTTAAGTCTGAAAGTATGCAAATTTAATTAAATTGTTCAAGATCCACTAAACTAACACTCAATATCACCTCTTGAGAAAAACTCATTGGATGTTCCTTACAGAAAAGAAACTTGTTTGGATCCCTACGTGCTTTTGCTTGTGAAAGAAAAGAATACTCTGCTCTTTGCTATACAACTATCCATGAATTCTGTTAAAAATATGTATTTAACACTGAAGGCTTTCTTGACAATGTCATTCAATAAAAAAATGAGATACTTAAGAGAAAATAACAATTGGCTTCTTTGTGGTTTATGCATATATTATCACATTCCCCAAAATAACTGTCTAAATATACTATATATTATATAATATAATATACTATAATATAATATACTATAATGTTTGCCTCAATGCAGGTAGTCCCTGTCCTGCATCTAAGTTCCATACTCTGATATTTATTATTTTTTCCTTTATAGTCTTTTATTTTTTCAATGTTGGTTGGGACCTACTAAATTGGATCATGATCCACTATGATGCTTTTCCATCACAATTTAAAAAATACTGCTTTTTAAATTCTATGTGCCAATAGTCTCCATGGAGACATTTCAAAAGAAATTTATGTATCCCTCCCAAAGAGTTAGTCCTTGTCCTTTAACACTCCATTGCAGATGCAAACATATGTTCTTATAAAGGGCTGGTACATAGTATACATAGTATTTTCCAATCAACTTTGGAGTTATTCATCTTCCCAGCCTATTTTGAACCTATGGAGAATGTCTAAGCCAAATTAAAATTATAAAATTCAGTTTTCAATATTCATTAATGTTACTACTTTGCATGTGAACCTGATGTGAACTACATATTCAAATGAGCTCACCTAATACTCACATGTCATGATTTAATAAAGAGCCATTTATCCACTTCCACTTCTTCTCTGATAATGTAAAATTTAGTCCAATCCAATACAGATTTCCTTCATTCTTTATCAGGTTCTGAATGAATCTCTATAATTGAAACAAAATACATGACTTAATATTGAACCTGCTTATCTAACCATGATTTGTATTCTTCTCATCCCCTAAAATCTAGTTCAAGGATCACCTCCTCTCTGAAGTCTTTCCTAATTCCCCAACTCCCCAATGAGTTATTTCTTCCTTCTTTGTGATATTTCTCTCTACATATGTTTCTATTTATTTTTAATTTATTATATTATATTAAATTGTTATATGACTGTTCGGTCTCCCAAATTATGAGCTTCTTGAAGTCAAAGTTTCCACTTGCATTACACAGAAACTTTGGCTGAAGTCCAGCTGTATTGATGCAGTCTTTAAAATGTGTTAAGTTATATAAAGAATATTAATTAACAATTTACCAATTCTTCCTGATCTTGGATGAGCAGCAAACTGGATTCTCCTTGGGAGCAGTCAGCTAAACTGTCATTCCAAGTTTTGGAAGAACTAGAAATAGTGAAGCATTTATCTTGGAGCTGAAGCCAATGTTTAGGGCACTGTAACTGACGTGGTGTCTCTATAGTAAAAACAAAGAAGAAATAAGTATTGTATTTCTAATCTGTCCCTGCTGCACCCCAAACAGCACATATACGCGTTGTTATAAATACTCAGAAGTCTTTGATTATGACTATTACCATCTAAGGGTGCTGGGTTTGTTGTTTGTGTTCAGAAAAGAATTGAAGAACAGGACACAGAGGTAGCAAGCAAGAAGTAGGTTTATTACAAAAGCCACAGAGATACAGAGATAGACTTCTCCAAAGAGAAGGGGTCCCAGAGTGGGGAAGAATCTGGTGGGGGAGTTTTTGCCTGTTCTTTTTTTAAGAGAGAGAGAGAGAAATTTTTTAATATTTATTTTTAATTTTTTCCGTCGACACAACTTCTTTATTTTATTTTATGTGGTGCTGAGGATCGAATCCAGCGTCCTGCGCATGCCAGGCGAGGGCGCTACCACTTGAGCCACATCCCCAGCCCTTTGCCTGTTCTTTTTATGTTTTCTAGAATGTCCTCCTTTCCTTATCTCTTCCCCATCCACTCACACTCCTCACTGTTATTCATTGGTGCTCCCTCTATACATGCATCTGTTTTGTTTTACTCTTGATTATTAGCTGTTATTCTTAGGAAATTCAAGGCACAAAATTACCTGTTGTATAATTCCTCTTCTCTTGAATATCCACACTGCTCTTTTCCATTGGTGATTTTTGTGTTAAGGATATCACTTGTAAATAAAGGTGAAAATACATTAAGAAGGTTAGATACCCAAATGTGTGGTGGAATGGATATGTCATCACTTTAAGGAAAATAGGTTATTTCAACAAACTAATGTGAACAGATGAAACCAATTGTATTGTGGTGACCAAGGGTTCTAGTTTGGAGTCAGCATACATAAATAAACAAGAGAAAAACACAGAACAAGTAAACTCCTGCAGATATCAGGTTCTATATTATCTACTAGATAAGTCTGCTTAAGGAAATTATTTAAAACTGTTAAATTGCTTGTACTGTCGCCTGAACTCTCTCATCTTCAGAATGAGTGTAATTGTGGTTTTTCCGAGAGAGGGCTTGTCTACTGCCATCTGGAATTAAGTAGGTACTTAATAAAAGGTACATAATTAGAATTTTTAATTTTCTGTTATAACAATCTTTGGTCACAACCATTATTAGAGCACATGTATGGGGTAATATACATAATCATGCTCAGAATAATTAGAAAGAAAAATGGGAAATAAATGTGAAGTTTCCAATGTGGACATGGGCTAAATGGGCAAAGTGTTTTCTTGTAAATTTTCATTTTGTTCATCTTTCAATAAATTTACAATAGCCAAATAATGATAAGATACACCTATATTTATGATGGAGATAGAGTAGATATTCTGAAGCAAATACCTTGCTTCACTTACCTAGAACACTCAACCCAATCACACTCAAGAGAAGAAGAATTATCCCAGCACAGCCAAGTTTCCAAGCCAGTTGGTGCCAAGGTGCACCCTGAGAGACATCTGGAAATTAAAACAAACAAACAAGCAAACAAAAAACTTGGCAAATTAGGTTGAGGACATCTGGCACAAAAAATCAAAAGTGGTGCTTTGTATAATCCAACATATAAACCATGAGATACAAGTTGAGTATTTGGGGCAGTAAAGAACCTTTATCAACCATCTTCAAAGTAGTATTACACAGGATAGATTCTTAGATCCGACTGAGAGTTTGCTCATTGATAAAACAGGAATACTTGCACATATTTTCTATATAAAGGATTAGTATGAGAATCAAATATGATAGATGTGAAGACATTTTGAAAATTTCCAAGCGCTATACAAAAATAAATTGCATATGCTATTGTAGCCAGAAAGTCAAAGCATTCTAAGGAGAACATTTACTTTTTAGTTGTAGTTGAACACAATACCTGTAGTTCATTTATTTATTTTTTTATATGGTGCTGAGGATTGAACCCATGGCCTTGCACATGCTAAGCGAGCACTCTACTGCTAAGTCACAACTGTAGCCCTCAAAATATAGTTTCTGAGGCTCCATTTAGTGCCAAGTACTATGTTAGGTACTGATGAAATACAATAATTCCATTCTGCTTTACTGTTCTAGAATAGTCATTGTTATGCTCGAATTCGGGACCCCCAAAGACCACCAGAGACCCAAGATTGATGTAAGCAGCAAAGAGGTGTTTATTGCAAGCTAGCTTGGTCCTCCGCGAGCACACACAGCAACTGGTGATGCTGAGAGGCCCGGAGCCCAGGGTTTGCAGCAGTTTTATACATTCTTTGGAGAGGGCAGAGCCTTCACATACATCATAGCATCCCTTAGCAAATCATCACACACCGCGGGAAAATCAAATAACAACTCTAAAACATGATTAGCACATTCACTGGAGGGAACAAGTTAGGTAGGGGTGATTGGTCAGTACAAAAGGGATATTCGTTTGAACTGATTGGTTTGAGCCAAGAGGGGTGTATGTGCTGAACTACATGGTTTCCCGACTTGCTATCAACCACCATAAACCACTGGCATCCCAGGTATTTCCCTGTCTCATGCTGATTGGTGGCTGCTAGGGGGCTGCTATGGATCCCCACCTAGCCTGACTGAGACAGGGACACCTGGTGCAGCAGATCTCTCCTGTTATTTGTAGATAAACAACTCAGCAGGGTGGGAATGTGCTTAGGAGTGCTCTGTGGGTCTTTCCAAGGACTAAGGTCATGTCCCTTCCCTGGACAGGCTTTGCTCTGAGATAGAGGCTGGTTTTTCAGTCATCTCCAAATCTTGCCAAACGTATGGCATTCAAGGAAGAATATTTTGTTAGTGAGGACATTATTTTCAGTATTTCAACTCCAGTAGTCCCTCTTATCTGAGGGAATATTTTAAGCCCCTTCAAGGATGTCTGAAACTATGAACAGTAACAAGATCTCTATTCACTGTCTTTTACACACATGCACTTTTCCATGTTAACCAAGCACTCACCACACATTATGGCTGTAACTTTTGCTGTTTAAAATGAGAAAGCAAAACCAGCTGGATTTCTCTTTCCTTCTTCACAATTTCATGGGTAGAAGATTTGTTATTACACAGATCAGCAACCTCAGAATAAGATACTTGTTCTTGCCTTAATTAGAGGACTTTCACAATACCATTTATAAGAAGCTCTTTATGGCTTGTCTTTAGAACAACTGAATTGTTCACACCACTACTTTTGCATCTGGGGGCCACAATTCAGATAAGGGTAATTTGAACACCATAACTGTGACTAACAGGTGGGTCACAAAGGTGTGATTCATTTCCAGGGGAAGGATGGTTTAAGATTTCATCCTGCTACTGAGAACAACATGAAGTTGAAAACATGAATTATTTATGTCTGGATTTTTCTATTTAACATTTTTAGACCAATGTTGACCACAGGAAACTGAAACTGCAGAAAGCAAATCTACAGATAAGGAGAGACTGCAGTTGTTAAATGTAACATGTACTTATGCCTAAAACATTGCATGGTCTAAACAAAATACCTGACGTCTTTGTTTTTCTAAGTAATCATATCAATAACTATATAATATCTCATGTTTATCAGACATTGAGATTATGTTAATTAATTTATGAAATGTGATTATAAATTAATCTAATGTCAATTTATTTTGCTTCAAGACAATGTTAAAAACAGGGATTTCATAGGGAAAAACAATAAAGAGGGGCTTATTTAAAAAATACAAATATAGAGAAACACTGGGATACAGCTTCCCAAGTTAAATCAAGTTAGCAGGAAACAATTCTGATAGTTTCTGTCTAAGCTATTCTGTTCAAACTTAGACTTAACTACCTCCTTTATGTGATTTAATTGTAAGATCTCCTCGTTTTGATTTATAATGTATTTCATAAGTTCCTTTGTATGTTGCTTTTTAAAATTATTATTGGGACCAAGATCACTAGAAGTAATGGTTTCTAATTTATCTTTAGCTGTCAACATATACATTTTCTATTTTTCTAATATTTCTTAGTGTAGATGATTACCTGCTTTGAGTTAAATGTTAAAAAATTTTAACATCCAATATGTATAATACTGTCTTTTGTTCTCATTACATTACATATTCCAAAAAGCCCTATATGGCAAGTTCTACTTTTTTTTTTTTTAATACTGCCACTGGGGGAAATTGAGTTGTATAACTCAGATTGCACACAAACACTAATGATTTCTCCTATTAAAGTTATGACATTCACACACATGAGTTAGCTTTTTTAAAAATGTTCTCAAACAGAATTTAGTACAATCATCCCCCTTATCCTTGGGTTTCATATCTGCACATTCAAATAACTACAGATCAAAAATATTCACAGGCAATGGGCTGGGGATGTGGCTCAAGCAGTAGGGTGCTTGCCTGGCATGTGTGTGGCCCAGGTTCCATCCTCAGCACCACATACTGAAAGACCTAAGCAATCTTATTCTGCTTAGGACCTCATTTTGCTCTGAAACTTAACCTCTGACCTACTGTAGTCCTAAAGTCAGGAAAATACTCCAGAAAAGCTCTGTGGAAACAGTTCAGAAATGCCTCAGATGGTGATCACCTAAGATAGGCCAAGATAACCACATATCTGAAATTCCAGATGGCCCCCACCTAGGTGTGGTGATCCGTATCTAAACTAGAAGCCCTGCAGTTTGGCACTTACTCCCCTTGCTACATCCTCATGATTTAAACCAATCAGTTCAAATGAATCCCCCTCTTGTAGTGACCAATCACCCCTACCCAACTTGTTCCCGCCAGTGAATGTGCTAATCATGTTTTATAGTTGTTATTTGATTTTCCCTTGGTGTGTGATGATTTGCTAGGAGATGCTATGACGTATGTGGGGGTCCCTGCCTTCTCCAAAGAATGTATAAAACTGCTGTAAACCCTGAGCTTGGGGCCTCTTAGCATCACCTGTTGCTGTGTGTGCACAGAGGACCGAGCTAGCTTGCAATAAACACCTCTTTGCTGCTTACATCGATCTTGGGTCTCTGGTGGTCTTTTGGGGGTCCCGAATTCGAGCATAACAATACAAAGATGTTGTATCCGCCAAATACCAAAAAATAAATATTAAAATTCTCTCTCTCTCCCTCTCTCTCTCTCACTCTTTCTTTTTAAAAAAAAATATTCATAGGCAAAACATATTGCACCCATTCTGGAAATATACATCTGTTTTTTCCCTAAACAATGCACCTTAGCAACTATTTAAATAGTGTTTAAATTATCTTAGTTACTGTAAGTAATCTGATATAACTTAAGCATGCAAGAATATGCACATAAGATGTATACAAACACTATAACATTTTAAATGTGATTTGAGCATCCATAGATTTTGGTATATACAGGGATTCTCATATCAGTCCTCTGTGGATGCTGAGGAAGGGTTGTAGAGTAAAATATGACAAAGGAATGCTATGGAAGGAAACATTACATTAGACTCAAAGAATTGGAATGTAAGTTATCATCTGGCACTATTTGGCACCTGTTGAATAAGTGGAGGTGGGGATTGGAGTAGACAACTGGAGGAAACTCCAAGGCCCCAGAGCCAGTACTGGTCTAGAATTTCTAATAAAAGCTATTGTGACCCAGAGTGACTCAACCCAGTGAATAAGCCTAAAATAGCACTAGGATGGATTTCCTTCTCATTTTATATATGTATAGTATTTTACATTTCTGTCTTTTTTCTTCCTTACTCATGTCTCCTTGGAACTCCAAGTTTGTTTGCAAAATGAAGAAAATTTCATGCAGTCATTACACTAATACTTATCACCTTAGTCTAGAATTGACTAAGAACACAGTTTTTTTTTCCAAATCTAGCAGACCTGAGATTTGAGACAATATGTTCAATCTTCATAAACCACAAATTTTCTCACTTGTAAAATTGGATAATACCTACATCACAGGTTTTGTAGAAAATTATATAAAATAATTCTAAAATTCTAAGTCTAGAGTCTGGGACATTGTAACTATTCAATTAGTAGTTTTTTGTTTTGTCTAAAAAAAATAGGGCAACTTAAGTGACTTTTAAATTGTGTTATTCATTCATGCTAAAATTTATGAAATCAAGTGGAGTATCTTATTCCTGCTCTCTGGTAGTAAGAGTTTCTGCTGAGATTAAATTTAATGAAGTTACAGCTGAGCACTGGAAGAGGCCAGGTGAAATTTAGTTACCTGAAGGTACCTGCTTAGGGCTAATTTGTATTTGGTATAAACAGTATATTATATCATATCCATTGTTCAAAACCTTTAAATAGCTTTCCATCTAGCAGACCTGAGTATACAAAATGGTTTGAAAATTTCTCTTCAATCTGGGTCAACATTACCTGATTTACTCTCCATCTGCTCATATATGCTGCCTGCATATTCCTCCTACTTGATGAACATGTGTGTTCTCATCCCAAGTTTTCTGCATTTGCTCATCCAACTTCTTGGAAGGCTTTTGTCCCAGAGCATGGCTTTGTCCCTCACTTTCCTCAGGTCTTGACTTCCATATCATCTTCTAGGGCAGGTTGTTAATAATTTTTGTGTTTTCTGTGACACCATCTCAAAAACCTAAATACTAATTTGCACTTGAAACTTTTTTTTCTCACTAGCACTTACCACCATCCAGTCTTCTACACAGACTTTGGCTTTTGTTTATTGTTTGCATACCTCCAGGGTAATAGAAACAGCAAAAAAATTCTCTTATCTTATTTTCTTCCCTGTCCTTAGTGTTTAGAGCATTCTTGGCATGTGCAGATGCTTCTTTGTGAATGAATAAATAACCTCTAGAGGCAATTTCCATAGCTTTTACGCTTTTTTCTGATACATAAAGCCTTTTTGGCCACTTGACCACAAGTGAAACAGGTCATTGCTCACCTCTCCCTTTCTGGTTTCCTTGACTGTCTTGATCCACCTCATCACTGTGTTACACATTTGCCACAACACGAATAGTTTAGCCAAAGAGTCCATAATAGAACAATCTTCACACTATCACTTCGGTATTCTATAGTCACACCATTTGCTCTGGTTTATTCTACTATTTTTTTTTTTTTTTTTGAGATTTATATTCAGGGTGATATTTTGTATGAGAACAATTGTAATCAGAGTAGACAAATTTTCCAAGATTACAGAAGGTAATGTTTGGACAAAGCCTCAAAACATTTCTCTATGTTCAGTTCATTTTCTGATCCCCCTTTAAACAAGCCCACCAATCCACTTTTCCCATACCTGAACAGAGGAAAACAGAGACTTGTTTTGTCCCATCAGAAAAAATGACTGGCTCACTCATTTTCTCCCTGTAGTTATCAAAACCTTCTGATTTCCTCTTATTCCAAGTGTTGATTATAGTGCAACTTGTTTGATGACTGTAAGATTTTCTTCTTCATGACTTAAAGCTTTGATAATTTAATAGTTTCAAACTTATAACAAGAATTACTAAAAATTATGATTCATATGACTGCTGTAATATGAAATGAATATCAACTTGGAAATCAATTGTAATGTTATTGATGTCAATAAATTCAACTATACTGCAGAAGGTAATACTACATCACGGCAATTTTATACACATTTTCTGCTTCAGTTTCTAGCCTCCTCATGTGTCCCCAGGTCAGGCCATCATATTTTTGTCTCATTAGCCTTTCTATTTCTTTCACTAAGATTACTAAATCCCCTGACATAAAGAAGTGTGCCAATTTCCACAAAATTTAAATGGGCTTGTTGTTACTAATATGCTCCAGTATCTTGTGACCATTTAAGTTGTTATGCTTTTCAAGTTAGAAACTATTGGGTTGGAATTATACTTCAAGTCTTTGATCTTGAATATGACTATCTCTCTTCTCTTTGGAAGGAAGAGGGTGTTAATTACTAAGTCTGAACTTTGCATACTGACAGAAATGCTGTAGATGCAACTGCACTGCAATTTAATTGTAGGATTATTATTTTTCAGCAGGATTTAGAATAATCTAAGTTGTTATTACAGCAAGCTTACAATGTCTCTCTTAAAACTTTCCTTTGTTCGAATATGTAAAATATTATGTTTTACGGTCATTCATCTCAGACTCAATAAGCCACACGATCATATTTCATGCTGAATACCTTGATAAAATAAATTTACACTATTTTTTTGTCAAAAATCATTATCTACAAGCAAACTATACTACACCTAAAACTAACATAGAACAACTGATTTTCTTTCCAGAAATAATTTAAAACCATAAACGTAAAAGAAAAATCTAACTCTGATTATATTTAAGCCAAAAGGAGACATAAAGCCACTTACCTTGGGGAAGAGATAGAGGTATAGAACTTTCAGGACCTTGGCCCCTGGATAAGCTTAAATCAGCATATACCACCTGTCTGTCCATTGCAGACTGGGGAATATGGAACAAATTTGTGTAGAAGGGCAAGACTGAAGTTCTATGAAGCAAGTTCAGGAAAAGGAAATGCCCTATCTGAATGCTTTGGTGTTTCTATTATGTCCCCACCCCCCATACTTCTCTTTGAGGGTTTTCACCATAAACTATTGAGCTAATCCATTTACTGGTGTCCACTTTACTTACACATGTATTATCTGTCTTTTTAATTAATTGGTCTGTTCTATAACAAATATCTGGAAAGGCTTCTTTATTCTTGTTCCACTATTTTGGGGGCCAAGCCCAGAGTGAAGCAAATGAGGCACTTATGTAAGGTTCAAATATAAAGATATTCCCCAAGTATTAAGCAATTAAGATAAATAATGCCTAATACAAAGTACATAAATTCATACCAAAAAAAGTCCATAATACTATTTGAATTGAACTGAAGTTCTATGGTATTTCTAAAATATTTGTGCCCCAAAGAAAATTATGACATTCAAAAAAGTGAAGCTACCAATTTGGGAAAGAATTATTAATAATACAGCAGAAAAAGTAATGAGAAGAAGATCAACAGAATACTCTTAACTTAGTTCTAAAGGCACACATAGATTAATAAATCTCCACATGAGGCTAAGTATTTGAAATCTCTCAGAATTAGAGAAAGTGGAGGACTTGAGTCTGTGGCATTTTTCAACTACATCAAAGATTTTCAGGCCTAGAGCCTTAGAGTATGAACTTAAATGTCAGCAAATCTTCTTTCTTACATTACAAATGAAAAGGAAGAGGAAATTCAAGTATTTCCCCAAAGACATTTTCTGTGATCAGAATAGAATTATACTAGGTCCACAAAATTACCTGACAGTGAAAGCAGTCTTCAGGCCTTGAACCCCAGAATATAGGAAGGATCCATTCATAGCTGAAAATGTTTATTTTGTCAGTTATGGGGCACACACTTGTTCCCTAAAGATCATTATGGATCATTATTAAATGAGATGTGTGAGTGTCTCACAACCCACTTTTTAATGATTCAATTGAAATGCTTTTCAACTATCTTATTACTTGATAATGAGCAGTCATTTTACTTATGATAGCACAATGGCCCTGCTATATACCTCATCCAAATTTTTAAGATGTTTAAGGAGTTATGGTACAATGTACTGGGTAAGGTTTGAGTATGAGGTGTCCCCTAAGAGCTCACTGTGAGACAATGTAAGAATTTTCAGTGGATAACTGATCAAGTTTATAAAATCTATAACCTAATCAGCGCATTAATCCACTTGAATGGACTAAATGGGTGGCAGTGGGCAGACAGGGTGTGACTGGAGGAAGAAGGTCACAAGGAGTGCTCCTTTTGTGCCTGATGAGATCTCTCTCTCTCTCTCTCTCTCTCTCTCTCTCTCTCTCTCTCTCTCTCTCTCCTTTTTGGCTGTCATGAACTGAGCAGCTTTTCTCTGCCACATTCTTCTGCTTCACTTTGGACCTAGAACTATGAAGGGAGCCAATCATGGACTGAACCACTGAGACCAGGAACCAAAATGAACTTTTCTTTCTCTAAATTTTTCCAGTTAGGTCTGTTGGCCACAGTGACACAAAGCTGACTAAAACATGGATCAAATACAGAGAATAATTCTATGTATTTAGAGAACAATTGTAAAGCTTCAGGATATATAAGAATCACCTGCCAGGGGCCAGGGCTATGGCTTAGTGGTAGAGGGCCCACTGACTATGCATAAGGCCCACTGGGTTCGATACCCGGCACCACATTAAAAATAAAATAAAGATATTATGTCCATCTACAACAAAAATATAGTTTAAAAAAGGAATCACCTATCAACTTGCAAATAATGCATATTTGTTGTGAAACAAACCCAAATAAGCCCAATATACTGTCATGCTGAGGTGGAGAATGCTAAATCACTCCAAGTATTTCAGCTTGTTTATGGGCCACACTTAAAGAAGCAATTAAGCGGCAAGTGAAAAATGAGGGATATGTTAGAAAGATCAGTAGAGTGACTGGAAGTCTGGGGATCTAGTCAGGAGACTAAAATAATGCATTTGGGGCACTGAAGTTCAACTTAAGGTTCTGAAGCATGACTGTGTCTTGTAGGCATTTACAAAGGACATATTAAGAATAACTGATGTAAGGTAAAATGTTCTTCAACAGAAGATTCAGACAGATGTTTTCAAATGCCTCTAAGCTCCAAAAATGTAAGATAATTAGGGATATTAACCAATTCACTCATCCATATGTAGCATGAAACATATTATAGATCACACCTAAAAATAAATCCCTCCTGAGAATTCACACCTTGAGAATTTATCTAGCCCGTGTTAAATTCTTTTGAGCTCCTAATTGCATAAATGAATATTTTATTGCAAAATATATCAGAATTTAAGAATATTTTGATCTTGTCACTATAAAATATAAGGAGGGATTATACACACATAATATGATCAAAGGTAAAGAATTCAAATGGCAACTATCACAAGTAATCTTTGGCTTTCTAATGCAATGAAATAAAGTAAAATCAAGTATCTCAAGGAATAATAAAGACAGTTTCTGACCAAGTAACCTATTTTGAAGGTTTAATGCAATGCCAATCAAAATCCCAACGGCATTTCTTGTAGAAATAGAGAAAGCAATCATGAAATTCATATGGAAAAACAAAAAACCCAGAATAGCAAAAACAATGCTAAGTAGGAAGGGTGAATCAGGCGGTATAGCGATACCAGACTTCAAACTATACTACAGAGCAATAGTAACAAAAACAGCATGGTACTGGTACCAAAACAGGCGGGTGGACCAATGGTACAGAATAGAGGACACAGAAACCAATCCACAAAACTACAACTACCTTATATTTGATAAAGGGGCTAAAAGCATGCAATGGAGGAAGGATAGCATCTTCAACAAATGGTGCTGGGAAAACTGGAAATCCATATGCAACAAAATGAAACTGAATCCCTTTCTCTCGCCATGCACAAAAGTTAATTCAAAATGGATCAAGGAGCTTGATATCAAATCAGAGACACGCCGTCTGATAGAAGAAAAAGTTGGCTACGATCTACATACTGTGGGGTCGGGCTCCAAATTCCTCAATAGGACACCCATAGCACAAAAGTTAATAACTAGAATCAACAAATGGGACTTACTCAAACTAAAAAGTTTTTTCTCAGCAAAAGATACAATAAGAGAGGTAAATAGAGAGCCTACATCCTGGGAACAAATCTTTACTCCTCACACTTCAGATAGAGCCCTAATATCCAGAGTATACAAAGAACTCAAAAAATTAGACAATAAGAGAACAAACAACCCAATCAACAAATGGGCCAAGGACCTGAACAGACACTTCTCAGAGGAGGACATACAGTCAATCAACAAGTACATGAAAAAATGCTCACCATCTCTAGCAGTCAGAGAAATGCAAATCAAAACCACCCTAAGATACCATCTCACTCCAGTTAGATTGGCAGCCATTATGAAGTCAAACAACAACAAGTGCTGGCGAGGATGTGGGGAAAAGGGTACACTTGTACATTGCTGGTGGGACTGCAAATTGGTGCAGCCAATTTGGAAAGCAGTATGGAGATTTCTTGGAAAGCTGGGAATGGAGCCACCATTTGACCCAGCTATTCCCCTTCTCGGTCTATTCCCTAAAGACCTAAAAAGAGCATGCTACAGGGACACTGCTACATCTATGTTCATAGCAGCACAATTCACAATAGCTAGACTGTGGAACCAACCTAGATGCCCTTCAATGGATGAATGGATAAAAAAAATGTGGCATTTATACACAATGGAGTATTACTCTGCATTAAAAAATGACAAAATCATAGAATTTACAGGGAAATGGATGGCATTAGAGCAGATTATTCTAAGTGAAGCTAGCCAATCCCTAAAAAACAAATGCCAAATGTCTTCTTTGATATAAGGAGAGTAACTAAGAACAGAGTAGGGTCGAAGAGCAGGAGAAGAAGATTAACATTAAACAGGGATGAGAGGTGGGAGGGAAAGGGAGAGAGAAGGGAAAATGCATGGAAATGGAAGGAGACCCTCAGAGTTATACAAAAGTACATACAAGAGGAAGTGAGGGGAAGGGGAAAAATAATATAAGGGGGACAAACGAATGTCAGTAGAGGGAGCAGAGAGAGAAGAGGGGAGGGGAGGGGAGGGGATGGGAGGGGAGGGGAGGGGAGGGGGGATAGTAGAGGATAGGAAAGGCAGCAGAACACAACAGACACTAGTATGGCAATATGTAAAAACGTGGATGTGTAACTGATGTGATTCTGCAATCTGTATATGGGGTAAAAATGGGAGCTCATAACCCACTTGAATCAAATTGTGAAATATGATATATCAAGAACTATGTAATGTTTTGAACAGCCAACAATAAAAAATTAAAAAAAAAAAAAAAAAAAAAAAAAAAGTAACCTATTTTGATACTGAACTTGGCCAAGTTAACTCCAGGAGTTGGCACATATAGAAATGTGGAGCTTAAATATAAACAATATCATTCTTGATGTGAAAAATTATAAAAGAGACCAGTAGATGGCCACAAAAATAAGAGGAATAAAGAAGTAATTTTGAGCAAGAATGTCAAAATACAAAAGCCAGAAAATGATAATTATGAGCCAAGAGAATGAATTTCAAGCTGTAAAATACACAAGAAAGGAAGGACATCAGAAGATGGCACACTAAGAAGTTAGAAGACCTTCTTCCCCCAGAGACACTGCATTGGCACTATATAGACAAGAAGGCCTCTGCGAGAAGTCTAAAGACTGGTTGAGAAGTTACAACACCAGCCTATCATAAAAATCAAGAAGAGATAACAAAGAAAATAGCAGAGAAACTTGTGACAATTGGCATCTCATTCATGCACCTCTCGTATGCACCATACTGTAGAGAAACTAGGAGGAACAACCTCATACGGGGGCTCCTCCTTCTCATTGAAAACAAAAATCGGCCTCAAATCCATAGTGCTGGCTTGTGTTCCCCCCTACCCCCAAACACAAACCTTCATGCTCTAGACAGTGTAATGCTGTACATCATAAGGTCTTCACCAGAGACTAAACTGATGGGAACACCAGAACTTGGACTTTCAGCCTCCCAAACTGTGGGATAAGAAAACCTCTTTTCTTTATATTTTCCCCAACCTCACTTTTTTTTTCACCATAGAAACAAAAAATGAATCAATACAGACGATATATCCAAAGTGCTGAAAAGCAAATTAATGTCAAATAAGAATACTGTATTCAGCAAACTATCCCTCAAAATAAAGAAGAAATTAAGACTTTTTCAAATACACAAAATCAGAGAGAGTTCATTATTACTAGACCTGCTTCAAAGGTAATGATAAAGTATTCTTTGGAATCAAAACAATAATAAGCAGCAAAACAAAACCATTAAACTACAAATATGAGCAAATACCATAACCCATGCAATTATCATTTTGGTATAGAAGTTTCAAATGAGAAAACTATACAAAAAGTATAATTTTATGCTGTGCAACATACAAGAATTTGCAATTTCAGTAACATGAAGTGTTGGAGTTGTGGATCTGCAAAGTTGTACTGTGTTTGTATGTGATTAAATTGCTACCAGTTTAAAACAGAATATTATATCTTTAGGATGATTTAAATAATTGCAACCATAATCACAAATTATCTGTAGAATAAACAACAGGATATAAGAAGAAAATTCAAGACTATAACTACAAAAAATCAATAAAGCATATCAGTAAAAGAGTAAATGAGTGAGGAAAAAAGCCACAACCCTACATGAAACAAACAAAATGGCAGAACAGGTCCTTTTCCATGAGCAATTACTTTAAATATAAATTAATTAAACTTCCCAATCATAGGACATAAGCTTGGTGAATGGATAAAAAAGAAAGATCCAATTAAATGCTAAAAGATTTACTTGAGACCTAAGAATATATTGAATATCAAAAAAATATTCAATGTGAATTGTAACAAAATGAGAGGAAGATTGGTGTACTAATATCAGGCAAATGACCTAAATAAAAACTATTACAAAAGACAAAGAAGGACATTTGATAAAGAAAATAAGGCTAGTTTCTTAAGAATAATGTCAATTATGAATACTTAGGTACCAAAACTATGATTCGTGAATATAAGAAGCTGATTTTAAAAGAATTAAAAAGCTAAATAGATACAATACTAGAAGGAAATCCCAATACCCCATAGTCAATAGTTGACAAAAGAACCAGACAGAAGATCAATAAGGAAATAAAGGACTAGAAGAACATTAGGATCCAACTGGACCTATCAGACAGGTACAGAATACTCCAACCACCACCACCACCAGAATATACATTCTTTCCTAGTGCACCTGGAACATTCTGCAGGATACAGCATGTATAAAGCCATGAAACAACATTAACAAATTTAAAAACATTGAAATGAGGGCTGGGATTGTTGCTCAGCAGTAGAGCACTTGCCTAGCATGTGCGAGGCCCTGGGTTCAATCCTCAGCACCACATAAGAATAAATAAAACATAAAATAAAGGTATTATGTCCAACTACAACTAAAAAAATAAATATTAAAAAAATTTAAATGATACAAAGTGCCTTTTCCAGTTATAGTGAAGTGAATTGATAATCCATAGTTTAAGAAAAAGTGGAAATTCCACAAATTTTTAGAATTGAAATAATTCACTCTTGGAGCTGGAGTTGTAGTTCAGTGGTGAGGCACAGGGTTCAATTCTCAGCACCACATATGAATAAGTAAATAAAAAAGGTCCATTAATAACTAATAAAAGTATTTAAAAATATAATTCATCCTTAAGAATTCAAAGGATCAAAGAATAAGTCAAGTGTCAATTAGGAAATAACTTGAGACAAATGTAATCAAAACCCAATATACCAAAATTCATTTGCAGTAAAAACAGTGTTAAAATGGATGTTCATAGCTGTAAAGGGACAGATTAAAGAAAAGAAGAAATATCTTGAACACCTACTTACTGGTTTACAACTCAAGAAACTAGAAAATAAGAACAAACTACACCCAATTTTAGGAGAAGGGAGCAGGGGAAATAACAAAGATTAATAAGGAGATAAACAAAATAGAAAAAAATCAACAACATTGAGATTGTTTTTGAAAAAATCTACAAAATCCTTAAACCTTTAGCTATAGTCTGATTAAGTAAGAGAAAAAAAGAGAAGATTCAAACAACTGCAATCAGAAACAAACAAACAAAAAAGGATATTAGAACAAATGTCACAGAAATATAAAGGATTATATGAACAATTGTGTGAGAAAACTGGATAAGTTAGATGAGAAGAAAAAATTCTTAGAAACAAACAAACTACCAAGAAAAGAACATGGAGAAACAGACTATATGAATAGATGAATTATTAGTGTGAAGACTGAATCAATAAAGAAAAACTCCCACAAAGGGAAAAGTACTAGACCAAATGGCTTCACTAGAGAAATCAACCAAACTTTTATGAAAAAATTAACATCAATCATCCTGAAATTTTCCAAAAAAAAAAAAAAAAAATTAAAGAGGAAGGAATGTTCCCAAGTAGTACTAAGAGGTCAGCATTATATGATACAAATTCAAGCAAAGACACCACAAGGAAAGAAAGTTACAGACCAATTTCCATGATAAATGGATATGTTACTACATTGTTATTACTACAACAAAATATCTGAGACTGTAGAAGTATTAAAGCAAAGAGACTTATACTTCTGGAGATTGGAGGGTTGCATTGGATACAAAGTATCCAGGTGGAACAGAGCATCATGTGACAAAAGGCAAACAGTGTGCCTGTGTATGTCTCTTCTGTTCTCCTCCATCTTCTTATAAAGCTACTACTAACAATCATGGAACCTCCACCCTGATGAACTTGTCTAATTTTACTCATCCCCTGAATGGCCCACTTCTAAATCATAGTTGGACTAAGCTCCAATCCTCTTGCAATGGGTATTAAATTTCAACATATCAACATTTGAGGAGCACTGAAACCATAGCCAAACCATAGCCATGCTGATGGATAAGTACTCAACAAACTAAGTTTAGCAAACCAAATTCAGCAGCTTAATAAAGGGTTATGCAACATGAGCAAAATGGGATTTATTCCTGTAAAGCAACAATGTTTTGTCACATGGAATTCAATGTAATACATGACATTAACAGAATGAAGAACAAAAGTCACATATTTATTTGATGAAGAAACACCATTGGACAAGATTTAACAAATTTAAACTTATTTTCATGAGAACTTATTTTAAACTTATTTTCATGAAAACACTTAACAAACTAGGAAAATAACCACATATAAAAATAATAAAGACCATTTATGAAAGGCTAACAATTAATATTAATGGTAAAAATGATAGCTTTCCCTTTAAAAGCAGAAACAAAGCAAGAATGCCTACTATCACTACATCCATTCAACCTGGTGCTAGAAGTTCCATCCAGAGAAATTAGGCAAGGTGACAAAAAGGCATAAGATTGCAAAAAAAAAAAAACAAAAAAAAAATGGTCTCTATCACCAGAGATGATCTTACACCTAGAAAACCCTAAAGATTTCACTCACATACACATACACAAAAACTTCTATGTAAAAAAAAAAAAAAAAAGAACTAAGGAAGAAATTCAACAATATCACTGTGACAAGAACAATTTTGCAGTAGAAAAAGTTTACTTGGGAGTTCATGGTTTCAGAGATCTCCGTCCATAGACAGCTAACTTCATTTCTAGGGGCTCAAGGTGAGGCAGAACATCATGGTGAAGAGAAGTGGCTTAAGACATCACATCAGAAAGCAGAGAGAGCAGAGAGAGAGAGAGAGAGAGAGAGAGAGAGAGAGAGAGAGAGAGAGAGAGAGAGAGAGAGACTGACTCCACTTGCCAGATAGAGAATATATATCCTAAAGGCACTCTCTCCCCAAAGACCAACCTCTTCCAGCCACACCAATCTGCTTTCATATACCATTCAGTTAATCCCACCAGGGGATTAATTCGCTGATTGGGTTAAGGCTCTCATAACCCAGTCATTTCACCTCTAAACCATCTTGCTTCATCTCACACATGAGCTTTGGGATACACCTTACATCCAAACCATAATAATAGAACACAAAATCAACATGAAGTAATAAAGTATGTTTCTATACACTATTATGTATAATTATAATTCATCTATAAAAAATCAGCCAATGAATGTTAAAGGAAAAAAACTAAAAATAGAATTACCACAGGAGCCAGGATTACCACCCCTAGGTAGATACTAATAATAATTGAAAGCAGGTTCTCTCTGTTATGGTTTGAATATATCCTACCCCGAATTCATATTGAAATGTAATCCCATTATGGTAGTATTGGGTCATGAAAACTAAATCGTAAGGACCTTGCCTTCATGAGTGGCAATACCTTACATAAGGGCTGAAAGTAGTTTAGGCTCTTTTTGCCCTTCTGTTTTCTGCCATGTGAGGTCACATCATTTATCCCTCATGCATTTCACCTCTTCCATCATGTGAGGATGCAGCAAGAAGGCTCTCATAAGACACCAAATACTGGCACCCTGATCTTGGACTCACAAACTTCCAGAACTGTAACAAATAAATTTCTGTTCTTTAGAAATTACCCAGCTTGGGATAGTTTGTTATAGCTCAAAAAGAGACTAAGTTTCAGAAAGGTAGTTTCATATCCTTGCTCATTGCAGCACTATTCATAAGAACTGAAACGTGGAGCAACCCAAGTTTTGTTCATTGGTAGATGAACGGAAAAAATTTAGCATCAACATACAATGGAATATTATTTGGCTTTAAAAAGAAAGGAAATTTTGACATTTGCTCCAATATGGATGAACCTTGAGAACATTATGCTAAGTGAAAAAAAAGTCAAACACTGTATGAACCTACTTCTATGAAATACCTAGAGAAATTTAATTCAGAGACAAAAAGTAGCATACTGGTTTCTGGGGGTTTGGCTGCAGTGGAGTGAAGAGGTATGTTTTAAAACGTACATAGTTTCAGTTTTGCAATATGGAAGAGTTCTGGAGATCTGTTTCATAGCAGTGTCAATATACTCAACACTACTATACACTGAAAAATGGTTAAAATGGTAAATTTTATTTTGTGCATTTTTGCCACAATAAAAGATTTACAAATGAAATTTTTCATAACTGAGGAAGATCTAGTGTTTTGTAATGGCAAATAAGGGAAGATAGGCACATTCTCTGAAAACACTGAAGATGTAAGAACAGTATAGTCCCAGCAGCTCTTTTCCTATTCACATATTTGAAAAATGACTCATTGAAGGAGTGCAATAGAACAATGGAGATGGAAGAGTGAGACTTTAAGGAGTATGTGGAAATCTCACCTCATTTGACATTGACCCATGAGTCTGTGTACACCATAACTAACTCATTCAAATATGGGATTATAAGCAAAAAATTCCTTCTCTCTCTGTATTCCTACATATTTTGCACATACAACATCATATGTTTGCAATATGGTAACTTCAATTTATATTCATTTTGCTGTTACATCAAAAATTTCCCTTGACTCATATCTGTCTTTATAGTGCCAAAAATAATTGCACAAATCAAGTTGAAAGAAGAAGAAATATGTGAGGGAATATGTGAAGGAGGAAGGAAATGAAAATAAGAAGCATAAGATAAGTACACATTCTTATATATGGGAATGGATATAAAACCCTTTCTCTTTCTGTTTGCTAGGGCTTACATAAAAGTATCACAGATGGACTGGCTCAAACAACAGAATTTCTCAGAGTTCTGGAGTCTAGACCTCTCAAACTGGAGTGTGGGCAAAGTTGGTTTCTTCAGACACCTTTGTCCTGGGTTTTAAGTGGCCGTTATCTCTGTATGTCTCCACATGGTCTTCCCTTTATGTCTCTGTGTCCTGATCTCCTCTTTTTTGGTGTGTCAGGATGCCAGTCATATTATGTGATAGCTCACCCTATCAGACTCATTTTAACTTAGCCTCATTTTAAGTTAATGAAGCTGTTAAGGGACAGATTCTTTGAAGTCTTTTCAATTTACAGTCACATTCTGAAGTACCAACATATGAAGTTTGGGGGGAATGTGACATGATTTGGTTAATAAAGTATTCAAATGAATTTTACACACTTAAGCCAGCTTAATGATTATATTTGTCTGAAAAAGCTGATTTTTGTGTACACATGTGATTGGGTATTATAACTGAATTTACAGCTATTAATATAAGCAGATCCTACAGTAAAAGTTCATGGTTTCTGGCCAGCTGCAGTGACTCATGCCTGTAATCCCAGCAGCTCTAGAGGCTGAGGCAGGAGGATCGTGAGTTCAAAGCCAGCCTCAGCAAAAGTGAAGTGCTAAGCAACTCAGCGAGACACTATCTATAAATAAAATACAAAATTGGGCTGGGGATGTGACTCAGTGATTGAGTGCCTCTGAGTTCAACTCCCAGTACCCCCCTATCAAAAAAAAAAAAAAAAGTTCATGGTTTCCAAACACCACTGAATAGCCTTCAAGTTCTTAGAAATCCTTTCAAATAGATGATTCTTCTACAGCTTGTTCTGTAATAAATTATGTAATTATTCAGAACATTTCAAAATTAGGTTGACAGAAAAAAACATTGCCTATATGTTTTTGCTGTTTAAAGTTCATAAGTTTCCAACTGTGAACAAAAGGAGGTCACTTGCCTTTATGTACAACAGGAAATGCTTACCACAAAAGCCTCCAGAGAAGTCCCAGAACAAGCCACCAAAAGGCTCTGGTTTTTAATATCATACAAGATAGAAAATTACATAAAACAATCCTCTATATTGTTTATCAATATATATTTATGGCAAATGCATACAAAGCAAGCACACAAATAATATGTAAAAATCTCACTAGATACTATTTCTGAGAAAAAGTAAAGGGGAAATATCTTTATTCAGATATATAAATTTTATTTGTTCATTTTCACCCTGACACATAGGAAACATTGGCAAATGTGTGAATACATGTCATATGGGGGAGCCATATTATTTTAAATTGCTCATTTATCTGTAGTTTATTTTCCTTTAAGTCCCAAGTATGTACTTGGTCATAATTTTATTTTCAATATTTTTGGTGATTTGCTTAATGAATTTTATAATCAATAATGTCTCATTTACACAAGCATATATTTAAATTAATATGTGATTTTATTCCATTTACTGTTGTCGATATTTCGGTTTCTCCATAATTTTATCACCATATTTTTTTTGTGTGTGTAAGTGTGTCTGGGTGCATGTATGTGTTTGCATATGTGTATTTTAGTTACCTTTTGGTATGTTATCTCTGCTTTATATGTGTGCATTGTGTGTTGTTTCCATACACTTCTTTTCAAAATTTGAAAAGTTATGTTGCTAAAGTTACCACCTCTGTAACTATGTAAATTCTTATCTATTTTTATTACTTCCTAATATTATATTTGTATTCTATAGTTTCATAATTTAACAGGCAAAAATACTACTTACTAACTTTTGCATTCTATTCCATGGAATCATACTTTTTTTTTTTTTTAAGTCAACTTCATACACACTTTTGACTTGAATGGACTAAGATATTCTAGCTCAATGAGTTTGCAGTTTTAGAAAGAGCCCTATACAACTGGCTTGGGTTGCACCTGTTAGTGGTATCATAAGAATTCTCTGACCATAAGTTTTCATAGACTCGATTGTATGGGACCAAGCCCAGTTTTCCCATTTACTTTTTCCGTTAGCTTAGGCAAGATATTGAAACCCTTTAAATCTGCAGTTAGTCAGAACAAGCTGAGGTAATAGTGCTCTAGGAAAACTGAGACAATATTTGTAATAGAGCTTCTGGCCTATGGTAGGCCCATGCCTAGGATGCTCAATGTATATTGGCTACATTATCTTAAGCAGGCACTGTAAATTAATACATGTACAGAACATGTGGAACATTTCAGTCATTCAAAAAATATCATTCAATAAATTTGTAAAGTGGGATACAAAATCATATTCTCTGTCTCTCTTTCTCTCTCTCTAATCTGGAAGGAGTTTCTCAGTTTTAGTTCTATAAAGGAAGCACTAATGTTTATCATAGGACATAAAACCTGGTTTTAACAGTCAACAAGTTGATTTGTGTCTGCATGATGTGGAGTCAGGGAGCTAAATAGACACCTTGTCCTGGTTGCTCCAACTCCTAGCTTGTCCTGCAACCTGATCCTGGAGACACCATCTATTGAAAATCCCATAAACCCTTAATTCTCTCCATCTAGTTGTGAGATGAATTTCTCTTTATTTATCATTCAGCTACACCAGAAGCAGGAGGAAAGACCCAGAACAGCTCACTATCCCTCCATTATTTTCCTAAAACACTCCTTTCCAGTCAGGGAAGTTTCTTCCCACATTTAGTCATCTTTGAAGCCACACAGTTGCTCCTTTACTTTTCCCCAGTGCCAGGCTCAGAAAAAGTCAAGCTTTAGGCAGAATAACTCTTCATCTTTGAAGAAATCAGAGTAAAGATTCTTAAATCAGTCCCAGGTCATTGGTCTGAGACCCTTCTTGGGCCTAATCATAAGCCCTAGGATGTGGGGTGTGAGGCAGGGAGGTGGAGCTTAATAACATGCTTGCTTCACCCTGGGGGGGTATTTCCCCCTTCATATTGTGCTATACCCCACTTCCTTACCCAAAGCAAATTTCTACTGATCCCCGTTTCTCCTCCTGCACTGGAGGGTGATTCTTCTAGGGTCTATGGGAATTGGTTTCTTTTACCAATCTGGCTGCAAATGTTTCTGTCTGTTTCAACCCTGGAAGTTTCTGCAAGTTCCTACCAGCAGTGTAGGCCTCACCTGGATTGTTTTTCAAAATGTAGAATTCCATACCCATTGAATATAGTTTTGAATTAAAAATAAGATCTCCAAGTGTTTTGCAAGTTTATTGATCTTTTAGAACCCTTATGTAAATAAAAAAATGATGCAAATAATCTGGTCCATTATTTTCACTTAGTGGGATCTCTGGCTGCTTACATGAGGAGGAGGATGGGTGATAGAGAGGGGGAACATGAACACTGACACGCTCCCCAAGAGTTCGTAGTTGATGTTTGTCAGTCCATTTGAAAGTATTTGTATGTAGAGAAATGGAGGAGTTATCCCCAGAATGAAATTTCTTTTGTGGATGTTCAAAGAATCTTTGTTTTCTTTTCTTTTCTACAGAATATGTAGACCAACAGTTCCCAGCAGAGGGCGCTACAATGTCCTTCATTTTGTACACACACCTGTATACTGAAGTCAGAGAGTTGAAGTTATCGGGAAAACATTTAAATCATCATTATTGTTTTTGATGAAACAATATCTGCATTATTTATGGATTGTTTTCTTGACTTTATCAGTGAGTGAATAACAACAGTAAATTACGTTTTCTAACTCTAAAATTCTGGCTTCTTTCACAACCTACAGTACCACTTGGTTGCTCTTAGAATACTAGAAATACCTAATCATGGACATTACCTACTTCCAAGATTTTTCTGAGCCTGGGATTCATGCTTAGAAAGGCTTCTGTTTAAATAGTCTGCCTAAATTCAAGTAAGTTAAAACAATATTCATTATGTTGCCTTGCTAACAGTCTGTGGCTTCTGCAAAATGTAACCCATACTACCTGGACTTTATTTATTTATTTGTGGTGCTTGGAATTGAACCAAGCCTTGTGCATGTGAGGCAAGCACTCTACCAACTGAGCTACATCCACAGGCCCTATTTAGACTTCACAGAGTTAAATAAAATATTCTATCTCATCTTTAGCTAGAAACGTTGAGGGAGAGTTAATAACAGGATCACTCTGAGCAAGATTTAAACATGTATAGGATGATCTGAATGGCCTTAGGTACCCTTAAAGTTGACTTCACTGTAGACAGTTTTCCTCCTGACTGTAGGTTTCTGAATCTCTTTTCTTAGAGAATTTACTTTCTTAGAAAATTTACCATTGTAAATTCTTTTCCTCTTGTATTTTGAAATGTAAATCTTTAGTCTTTGGACAGAAAGATTCCAGGAATATTTCTCTGCAAGCCATCCCTTTGAAATATAATCAACAAAGATAGTATCTCTATCTGTCTGTCAGTGTAAGAGGGTAGAATCTGATTTACATAAGTCCCAGTCAGTCAACACAGATGATCTAATCATGGAGCCCTTTCTCTAGCTGTTAAAATTATCCAAGACTTTTCCATAAGTACCCCCTAGGGCTTGTGGACTCTACTGTCATTTGTCCAGTGGAGTTGAATTTCATCTTTCTCCCCTTTGCTCTAGCTAATCTCTAGGGATGGAATGCTGAGATCTCCATGCTTTACATTCTCAAGGAACCTTCCCAGACCCTTCAGTCTAATGTTGCTTCCAAGATGTTCTATCCCAGCCATGTTTGTCATGCCTAACACTCTCTGAAATCACCTTCACTTTGCTGCATGTTTAGTATTGCCCATTTCATAGCTGCTGGAATGAGAGTTCTAAGACAGCAGCACATTTCCTGTCTTATTCACAGCTCTTTAAAGCCTAGTACCCAGCAAGCACATAATAATATATATGGATAAAATAACTGAATTGCATTTCCAAGCGATGTGACAGCACATGATACACAGTAATAAATAGTGCATTTTGTTTTGTGAGTGTTTGATATTTTTCAGTTTAGTAACACAAATCTTGTAGCTATCTAGACTTTTACCAACTAGAATTGATTTTATGAATGACCCATTTTTTTTATAAAGACAACAGTTTGCTCTGTAAAGTTCTGCAGCTTCAAAGAAAGCTCTCCTCTTTCAGAATTAATTTCAAACCTAATAGACTAGCATGAAACTAAAGGAAAATGGGAGAGTCCAATTGTGGTGTAGACAGTGACTCCTATGGCATAGTAGTAGATCTTACGTGCTTTAGAGTCAGATAGACGGAATGTTGAATCATACATAGCTGTGCAGTTATTATCTATGTAACATAAGAAAGCTATTAAGCATAAGCTTCAATTTCTTTCATAAAATGAGGCTTTGTGTCATTGTTGCAAGAATTAACTGAGATAAGAATATCAGTATGAACATTTAATAAACAGCAATCAAACATCTATCTGTAATAAAATATCTGTCTTCCCTCCAATACATCACAGGCTGACACTTTTATAAAACACAATAAAAAGGAACTGTTACAGAAATAAATTTTTCAAAAAGAAAAAAGAAGACCAAGAAAATAATCCATTTTAAAATTAGATTCCATAGTCATAAAATTATATTTCAACAGATATGATCAGAACAAAAATACAGGGAGAAAGGAATATAAAACTATGTTATGAAGAATTACTATTACATTCCAGATTTTAACATTCTGAAACTATAACTGTTCCTAAGTTGGAGTGAAGTTTTATTTCTCATAATAAATGCATACCTCTGCGGTTTTAATGAATTTTATTTTATTTATATCAGTATGTGAAGTTTTAATTTGACAAATGAGTTTGCCCACAGAAGTAATAGTTTCTTTTTAAATTTTAAAAACTTTTAAATTATTTATTTTAAATTAAGAACTAAAAACTGTACATATTAATTTGTACTATGTGATATTTTGATATGTAGATACCATATTAAATGTTTAAATCAGCTTCAACATGTTTATCTCATCAACTTTTGTGGTGAAAATTCTTAGCTAGTTTTCTGAAACATTTAATTCATTATTATTATTAACTATAGTCACTCTCCTCTGCAATGGTATTTGTTTCATTTCAATGCCACTCATAATAGAGGAACCAATTTCAAATATATATATATATATATATATATATATATATATATATATATATCTCCACGAGACTAAAACAAGATGCTTTAAGATAATTTCAACAAGCTAAGATTATTTATCTTTAAATCTTATTAAAAGTAATTTGAAATAATACTGTATTTTCAAATTTTGACTTTAATAACTTATTAATTACAACTTACAACAAATTATCTTTTAAATTTTATAATTAATTTTTACTGTCTTAAGAAAATGAGAGACCAGCAGAGGCGGTGGCCTGAGCAGCCTCAGCCTGTGCCCTCTCCCTCCTGCCCAATCTCCCTCCTGCCTTCCCCCACCTGGGCCTCTTTCCTCCCTTTCTGCTCCACCCCACCCTTCCTTTTCTACCCTCCCCTGTTGGTGGGTCCCCTGTGCCTTCCTGCTCACTCTAATTGTTCCTCTCCTGGCCTCCAGCCTTCCTTTCTGGCCAGCTCCCCTCTTTCCCCCCGCAGTGGTCTCTCATCTGCAGTTTTTGGCTTTCACCCCCACCAGTGACCAAAGACTTGACCACTCAAAATCCAGCTCTCCATAATGCTGCTCACCGTTGTGATTGAAGGTGGATTCAATGTCACTCTCACCATTGGGCTACTTATGCATGGAAAGGAAGCTGGCAGTCTCATGGGAAAGAAAGCAGAATCAGTTAAGAAGATGCATGAGGAGAGTGGTGCCCATATCAACATCTCAGAAGGGAATTGTCCTGGGAGAATTATCACTTTGGCTGGACCCACTAATACCATCTTCACAGCCCTTGCTATGATCATGGATAAACCAGAAGAAGACATCAACAGCTCTATGACCAACAGCACAGCTGACAGTTGAACCCCTATCACTCTGAGGCCCTGCAAGTCAGTTTGGCTCTCTCATGGGAAAAGATTAAGGAAATTATGAGAGTGTACAGGGACTCAAGTCCAGGTGGCAGGGGATATGCTCCTCAATTCATCTGAACCGGCCATCTCTACTGCTGGTATTCCTCAATCCATTATTGAGTGTGTCAAAACAGATCTGCAATGTCACATTGGAGATTCTCTCCCTGTCCCCGCCCCAAAGAACGTGGCCGTCTTCTATTGGCCCAAGCCCTTAAATTCTCCCATCATCTTTGCTGGTGATCAGGCTTATATTATTCAAGGATGGTGTATTCCACAGCCAGATTTGGCCAAGCTGCACTAGTTGGCAGTGCAACAGTCTCATTTTCCTATGACGCATGACAACACCGGATTCAGTGGCATTGGATCCAGCTCTCTGAGGTGAAAGACTATGGGCAGGTTTGTATGCATCTGCTCAGACTACTTCTCATGAACTCACCATTCCAAACAACTTGATCAGCTGCATAATCGGGCATCAAGGTGAGATCCATCAGATGTATGGGGCGCAGATCAAAATTGCAAACCCCGTGGAAGGATCTACTGATAGGCAAGTTACCATCCCTGGATCTGCTGCCAGCATTATCTTGGCTCAGTATCTAAACAATGTCAGGCTTTCCTTGGAGATGAGTGGCATGAGGAACTGCTAGAACAATGCAGATTCATCCATAATCCCTTTCTGTTGTTCACCGTGATCCATCTGTGTCAACGATTCCAGGTTGTAAATAATTTGTAAATTTTCAGTTTCTACACACTTTATCATTCACTTATGCTTTTTAAATTAAAGCATTTTAATTCTTTGTTCTGCCATCAATGCTGAGATGTATATTTAGTTTTATAAGCTTCTCCTTTTTTTTTTTTTTGGCTCATGAATTTTTCTGTTTGTCATGGAAATGTAAGAGTGGACTATTAACACATTTCAGTTTAGTGCTGTAATGTCAGGAATTTAAAAAAAAAATTAAAAGATGGAATGTAGCATCACACTTTTTAGTATGGCCTGCTGTTCATGCCTCATGTGAAACTCATGCCGATAGTGATCCACCACTGACTAAAATAGTATTGTGTTAGTTCATATCATGTTCAGTAAAGTGAGTCCACAGGCTTGGACATCATGAAAATGTCAACTTGTTATTTATAGTTACTTTCAATTCTGTATTTAACTCATCTTTAACTGGTAATATAGTTTTATGGGTTGCCAGTGGTCCACAATTATACTTCAAACTATATCACTCTAAGGCAAAAAAAAGAGATAAATAAGTTGTTATTTCTATGATAGGATCTTTTTTTAAATGGACTTAATACCTTTATTTTATTTGTTCATTTTCCTTAATGTGGTGCTGACATTCGAACCCAGTGCCTCACACATGCTAGACAAGCATGCTACCACTGAGCTGCTACCACTGAGCCACAACTCCAGCCCCTGATGAGGCTCTAATTATCACAGTAACTCTGGATATGTTACTATATAGGCAGGTCAATAAAATCCCAGAAATGTTTTTTCATTCAATGAAAGAAATTTTAGTTTTTATGTACTCTTTTGTAGGCCTTTTTATTAATTTCACCATCTAGCACTTTATATATCACCTTTCACACATATGTTTGCAATTTGTTTACTTGATTAGATCATAAGAAATAAAGCATATTTGAGCCAGCTTCCACAACCTTTTCAAATAATTATTTCACTCAAAATCTATTTACATTTTGTGGGTCTGTCATAAAAAAATCTGTGATCACATGCTCATTTATGTACCCTCCTCCTTATAAGCAAAAGATTATAATACATGAGGTAGAACGTTGCCTTTCTTCTGAGGACAAGAGAATTCTGAATGCAGCTCCAGGAATTAATATTGCTATGCCCATGAAATAAATTTTTTTCTGAATATATAAAATAGGCATTGATTAAAACTGCCTTCCCTGATGATGTTCCTGAGAAGTGTAGTCAACATGCAAAGCCTGCAGTCAGATCCTTTATGCCAGTCTTTTGGAGTTTCAAAAAAGACAAAACAAAAAAGGTTGCTTTTAAATTATTGTTATGCACTCAAATTCAGTTCCCATAGACACTTTTCTTTATAAAAGACATGCTATACTAGGTATACCTATACAATTTCATTATTTTTACAGAGAAATGTATGAGTTTTCTTATTTCTGAAAAAAAATTCTTACTCAAAAAAGTGAAAAATCCCTAATATGCAATAATTAAACAGGTATATTTATATGTATTAAATAATGAAAAGTATCTTTCCTATTTCCAAAAACAATCAGGAGAGGAACGAATAGCTAAATACCATTTTTTAAAATGAAAAACGGGGACAAAATTCTATGTTCCAAATAGCTAATGAGTTCAACTATTGGATAAAATTGATATTATACATACATATAAATAGTAAAATATTTCATAGGGAATAAACTAATAAATTTAGTTTTTAACATCATATTTACTTTCCTTTACCTCCCAAGAGAATAAAAAATTACAGCAAGTCATTGAGGTGCTACTTCTGAAATGTGACAGAAACCAGTGCATTGCCACCGAATGAAATTGTAATCTGACTGTATCCCATGGCAGAGGACATCTGTCCTTTCTATTTATAAGCAGCAGCAAACTACAAAGTGGAAGATGATTAGAGGTTCCTATGTCACTGGGCTGAAAACAACTCACTGAAAGACATCTGCTTTTCTTTCTTTTTTAAAAGTGTAATAGGCTTTATTTTAGAGTAGTGTTACAATTTGGATATAGATAGGCTCCTGTGTCAAATTGTCCCCAGTGCAGCAATTTTCAGAGTCCAGGAAGTGATTGGATCATGAGGGCTCTGATCTCATTGAATCAGTGATCAGTTAATGCTATTAAGAAATGGGTAAAACCACAGAAGAGATGACCATTGGTGGCTCTCTCTCTCAGTCTCAAGGTGAGTAGCTGTGCTCTACCAGCAGTCTGGCTTCATCAAAGGCCCACAGACATGGGGGTAAGTGACCACAGACTGAAACCTCTGAAAACCTAAGCTAAAATAAAAATTTCCTCCTTTAAATGAATAGCTTCACAGTCTAAAACGTAATCCCTTGTGCTCCACATACACATCTTTCTCTGCTCCCAGTTCAGAAATCTGGCCTGGATCCAAGCCTCTGCTTGGTTTCCCTGATTCCCCAGGGTCTGCCCCCAAATTGGGACAGGGGTGTCCCCCCACCATTCCTCATCACAGGGTTAGGGAGTCCAGCAGATCTAGGAACAGGAACTGCCAGACAGAGGAGGGTTAAGTGTCCTTGGCCAGCCTACAAAGCCTTGCCTTCCTGTTTTCCAGTTTCCAGGGTTTTCTCCTCATCCAGAGACATGAAACACAAAAATATGGAAACCAAAAGCAAACCCACCACGGAGTGCTGGTGATACTGGCAGGCTCAGCCCAGAGGGCAGAGGCCTGTAGCAGGAGTGTGGACCAAAAAAAAGGTCAGGATGAGTGACTTGGACACCTTAGGCTTACCTATTCCCCCTGTGTCTGAGGATCACTTCCTTGATTGCATGATACCTGAGCTTGAAAGGATATTTAGATACATTTTATCCTTTCTCTAAAAGCTGATTTCAGAAGATTGAAACTGGCCCTTTTTATTTCATCTTGGAAGGAGAGAGGTCTCTGAAGTTAAAATAAATAAATAAATAAAAATTAAAAAAAAAACATTTTAGAAAAGTTAAAAAAGCATTTTAAAATCTTAAAGCATTCATCAGTTTAACTTATTTTGATTATGTTCCTCTTAATTTGGTTCCCTAGTTCTTCTCTTTTGAAATGTTCCTTCTCTCAGAGCCAGAAACTTGTGAGTAAATTATTCTGATAATTTGCTTGAATAAATAGTTTCAAAGTTCCTCCCAGGGCGGGCTTTAGGTTTCACAATGCTCTTCAGTTCCTGCTCTGAGCAGCTGTGCTCCACCAGCATACAGTCTTCACCAAGAGATCACTAGAGATCTCCTCCCCTGTCTGAGCACCAAGATGACAGCTGCAGAGGCTTCAGTGGAAATGTTAAAAACAGACCTTAGATTCACGGATGGCCTGGAGAAAGCAGGACCTGGTAAAGTAAAAGATGACATTTGAAAAATACTAAAGGGGATATTTTTACTCTCCAGCCTCCAAATCACAAAGGGAGCTGAACTTCAGGCATGTTAGTACTTTACAGACTCCATAGAAGGTGATATGTTGCAGGGGGGACAGGGTGGGTGGGAGGATAGATATAGAATTGTTATATTAGTTAGTGTATCATGGTATATGTTACTTAAATATTTCTGAAGCAAGATAAATGAAGAGTGAAGTTGATTACAAGAGGAGGAGGAAACTGTTCCTTGTGTTCAGACCTCTGGTACTCGCTTTTGCCTATGTCTCTGGCAATTTACACACTGTCAAGTCACACTGTGACTTTCAGTAATATGCTCTTTATATCCCAGGGTGATGGCAGACTCCAATGCCAATGACTGTAATACACTTACCAAGACAATCTACCCTGCGAAAGCTGGGACATTAAGTTTGCTTATCCTTTGTAATTAAAGAGAAATGTAGGGATTTCAGGGTGAGGGAGGGAATCTGAACTGTTCCACCAGCAAATCCTTTGTCATTTTCACTTTATAGTAAAATATATGAGATGTTATATGAGAAAGAAGAACAACATAATGGATACTTCTATTGCAGTCCAGAAAAAGGGAAGTGAACCTAGCAAAAAATGAAGTGAAATACCTGTTTTTCTAAAAGAAGAAAATGAACTAAACATATGTATTTCCTTCACCCCTGTTAGTTTATTAGTTTATTTTCTTCTTTTGTTTGAGTGCACAGGATTTTGGATTTCCTGGAAAATGAGGTGGATTCAAACTTAACAAAAAAGAAAATTCTTGAGGAATATTAATGTTTATCAGCTAAGCCCATAAGTGTTTCCATAAGTAGAACTAAGTATTTCATCAAACATCAAATTGGTCAAATATTGACCAGTATTAACTATTTCAAATGTGAAACTTATGTTTCTAAATACAAATGTTACAAAATTGCTACTAATTTGTAATTTCCCCATTACTAAAACTTAACTGCTTTTATAAGCTAAGTAAGTTGTTTGGATCATAAAACTATAAAGTTTAAATTAAACCAGAAATATGGTTTATTTTTTTTTCCTCTGAGAGATAAATTCTATTCTGTTTTCTAACTAAGAATTTGAAGGTTATCAGGACAAAGTATCTCTTGGAAAGAGATAAGAAAAGTACACAGTATAAGGAAGGTAAAAGAAAAATAAATATGTACAATTACTATGCATTAATTAAAAGTAAAAATTCAATGTCAAATATGAACATCAAATGGAATAAATGCCAAGTATTATAAATAAGTATCTTTCCAGCTGTTAGTAATATGTAAGAAAGTTCTAGTGTTGAGTCCTATTGGATATTTGAAATATCTGGTAGAAGACATTTTAGGTACCTGTTTTTTAGCATTACCCTCAAAGTCTCCAGCTTTTTGACTTTTAGCTTTTTGATTGATCCATAATAATAATATGCACTTATAAGGTACAATATGTTGTTTGATTCTTGTATACATTTGTAATAATAAAGTCAGAACAGTTAGCATACCCATCACTTTAAACTTTTGTGTTCTTTGTGATGAATATATTAAAAGTTCTCTCTTCTAGCTATTGAGAAATATACTGTGTTTTTGTTAACTATATCCCTCCCCTCTGCTATGCCATTGAACACCAGCAGTTCTTCCTCCTATCTGTAACACTGTACATTTTCCATCTTCTTCCCACCACTCTCCCCAGTCTCTGGAAAGAGACATGAGCATTTCAAAGTTATTGCAGCATTATTCACAATAGCCCAGATATGGAATCAGCTTAAACATACATCAAGGGATGAACCGTTAAAGAAAATGTGACATATACACAATGGGTTACTATACACTAACAAAAAGGATGAAATAATGTAATTGGTGACAACATAGAGGAACCTAGAAAACATTATTTTATGTGAAATGTCAGGCCCAGGAAGATAAACACTGCAAGACTTTGAAAATATGTGTAATATCATGGAAGTTTTGTATTTTAAAATAATAGACTTTAAACTCTTTAGATTACAACCAAAGAAAATGGATCATACAGGGACCAGCTAGAAAAAAAAAATTAAGAGCCAGTATTACTTTCTTGGAGTTGGAGAGAATATTTAAACACAATGCAAAACCCAGCAGTCATAATCAACTCCATTCTTTTCAAATTTGAATGAGTTGCTTTAAATTAATTCAAGGACTATGTGTGTGGGGGGGATGATGGGATGAATAAGAAATGCATATGAAACAAGATTGCTTATATGTTGATAATTTTGAAAATTGTTGAAAAGGTAATAGATACTTAGGCACTTATTATTTTTTTTCTTTTTGTATATGCTTGAGGTTTTTTTAATGTCAAAAAAGTAAGTAAAAAAAGCAAGAAGAGAAATATTATAAGGAAAAGGAGAAGAGAAAGGAGGAACTTTTAGAAGACTAGTCAGAGGGGCAAGTTGGAGCTTTATGGAAATTCAAGGGATTTTTATTCTATCTTAATGACAATGAAAAATATATGAAAATTAGGATGCACTGAGTTGTTAAGATACTTTTACTATAGAACTAAAAATAATGAATGTTGAGATTTTTATGTCAACCTAAAATCCAAACGACATAACACTGTGCTTAAAATCAGCTAATCCTACGTATCTTTGTCCTTGTGAATGGTTTAAACTGAGGCTCCCTGGTTTCTTTGGAGATGAAATGATTTGCATCTGTTCTTCACCAACACTTGCTGTTGTGACTTTGTTTAGTTTTGTTTGCCACTCTGAGAATCATATGGTGATTCTCAAAAGTCTTTCATCAAGCATTTCTCAAAAGTCTTAACATCAAGCATATTTTATGTGTTTATTTACCACTATGATATTGTCTTTATTGTTGTTACTTTGTAAGTCATGAAATCTAGAACTCTGATTTCTGCAAATTTGATCTTTTTTTCAAAATAATTTGGCTATTAGTTCTTTTACCTTTTCACATAATTAAAAAGTGACCTTCTTGATTTCTACGAAAAATAAAGTAAATCATGCTGAAGTGTTTCCTGGAATTACACTGGATTTATAAACCTGTTTGGAAATAGTTTGAATATTCCATCCATGAGTTGAATATTCCAATCTATGAACATCTTTTATTTCTTTATTGATTTAGATCTTCTTTGAGCTGTTTATTATTTTTTAATATAGTTTTTATTATACTGATTATGAACATATTTTGATAGGCTTACAATTAAGTATTTTATCTTAACTGGTGTCACTACAAATGGTACTGATTTTGTATTTTAATTTGCATTTGAAAATTGCTAATATATGAAAATTGAAATGATTTTTAAAGATTAGCATTGTATCCTACAGTTTTGGATACAATGTAATAAATTTCATTTATTACATCTAATAGCATTTTGCTCGATTCCTTGAGGTCATCGTCACAGACCAGGCTGAATGGGATACAGCTGCAGGGAAAAAATGCTGCTCTTGCAGAGGGCCATGATGAGCACCATCAACCAGACACCCATGGTGCTGCAGGTGCGGGGCCTGATGAGCTCCCAGGTGCAGATGGGAGGCCACCCTACTGAGGTCCTGTGCCTCATGAACATGGTGCGCCTGGCCAACGAGGAGTACAGAGGCGCGCCTGGCCATAGAGGAGTACAGGAGGTCGTGGGGGACCTGCAGGATGAGTACAGCAAGTACAGCTCCTCAAGTCCACCTGGATACAGATGGTATCCAGGTGCCTGACTACAGCAAGATCCTTGTGGAGTTCACCTCTGTATGACTACCAGAAATCTATGCAGGACCTTCTCAAATTCACCAATAGCGTCATAAAATAGTTGTCATAAAATACTGCGACCGCAACTCTTACCACCAGCTAGACTTATGGTAGAGGTGGCCTGGGGAGGGTGGAGGCAGGGCTGGTTGGAGGCTTCTTTCCCCACCTGTCTTCCCTTCCCCCCCTCTGAAGATGATGGGAAGAGAAGTGACAGGGAAATGACAGCCTGACAGCCAGCAGCAACTGGAATGGCAGCAATTAAGTGTGGGGGGTCGAGGGGTGGGAGGTTAGGGAAGGGAAGGGACTGAAGTGCACACAGGCCCACACAGACAAGCGCCCACACAGACAAGCACCCACACAGCACAGAGGGAGGGGGTTGGGATGGAGAGGGGTGCACAGCAGGGCAAGTAGGACCCCCAGGGCCTCTCCCAAAATAGCCTCCCCACCTTAGACCCCTTTCTCCTCCCCATGGTAGGAACACACTGTGTTTATATTTCATGGCCAAATTATTTTGGATTTTGTTGACTGGCCCTTAGTGCCCTGCCCTCTCCCCTTTGCAGGATCACAGCCCCCTCCCTCTGTTCCTCCCTGGTCCCAGCTCTGGTTTTCCTTGTTTCTTAGTTGGTTCTCTTTGGCCTTCCCCAAGAGGCTCCCACCCCCACAATCCCCAGGCCCCTGTCCCTCTCTTCCTCTCTGGGGCAGTTTCATATTTGCTATGACAATTTTGCTCATTAAATATTTTGTTGAATTTTTTAAAAAAAATTTTAAAAAGTAAAAATTTTCTCATGTTTTTGGTGCATTTCTTGGGATGCTCCTATGTCCTCTCTTTTCTTATTCTGTTAAAATGCTACATTACATCGAGTCAAAATGGCAATTATCCAGAATACGAGTAACAATAAAAGTTGGCAAGGATGTGGGGAAAAAAGACATTCCTGGTGAAACTGCAAACTGGTGCAACCACTCTGGAAAGTAATATGGAGATTCCTCAGAAAACTTGGAATGGAACCACTACTCTTTAGAATATATCCAAAGGACTTAAAATCATCATACTATAGTGATGAGGACACATAAATATTCAGAGCAGCTCAATTCACAATAGCTAAAGTATGAAACTAACCTAGGTGTCCTTCAACAGATGGATGGATAAAGAAAATATGGTATATTTAATACGATGGAATATTACTCAGCCATAAAGAAGAATAAAAATATGCCATTTTCTGGAAAAATGGATTGAACTGAGAATTCTTGTGTTAATCCTCAAAAACCAAAGGCTAAATGTTCTTTCTAATATAGAGATAACTCACAATAGATGATGGTGGGGAGTGTAAATTCATCATATTGTACAGAGAGGAATGGTGGGAAGGAAGGAGAGATAGAAATGGGAAAGAGAATAGAATGCATTTGCTATAACTTTCCTATGTTCATGATTGCTGTAACTCCACATCATGTACAACCACAACAATGGGAAGTTCTACTCCATGTATATAGGATATGTCAAAATACATTCTACTGTCATGTATAACTAAAAAGAACAGATAAAAAAATTAAAAAGGAAGAAATTAGGCAATAAGTTGTTTTACTTAAAGGGCATGTGAAAAAAAACACTTCTCTGTAAAAAAATAAATCTAGCCTTTTAAATAGAAAAAAAGATGAATTACTTTTATTTATCTTGTAATGTATCCCTTAGTATTTCTAGCCAGGTTATTTATTATGGAGGCAAATCTGGATTGTTTATATGTCTCTTCTTCTTCCTGATTTGTCTTACACTTTCATTGTCTCTTATTCCAAAAATTGAAAAATCCTATAGAGAAAAAGTTCCATTTCCCTTGTCTTTAGCCCTCTGGATATTATTGATGGACAGGATCTTTTGTAGAAGAGACTTGCACTAGGAGAGTACAAACTAAACTTGGAGTTGATTCTGTGGCTAATCAATTTTTTTCCTCCCTAAGAGTTTCATGAGATTGTATTTGGTATTTATGTTTTGCAGGTAAAAGTCTTCAAAGAAAACTTCTAGCAGTTATATATCCTGTAACTCCTATCAAAATTTATTTGTGCTTTTTCATTATCTCAATCCTAATTGCAAGTGTCATTACACTTTCCATTATTTTGTCAGGTAAGTTACTTTTCCTCCAAACTATGCAATATCTTGTACACATTTATATTGCCAATAAATATTTATTTAATTTTGAGCTCTGTTATGTGTCAGGCACTGTATAAAGTGCTTGAGGTATATCAGTAAATAAAACACACAAAAAACAATCCCTGCTGTCTTCAAAGTTAATTTCTAGCAGGTGGATACAGGTAAGAATAAGTAAGGGTAAGAGTGAAACAGGTTGTAATATTTGTAGGGTAGCAATGTGATCTTCTTTGGGAAGTTATTTAGCAACATTTTGAAGGGAATGGAAAAATCATGGTTTCCTGTGGAACTCTTCCAGACAGAAAAATGTAAAGTGAAGCCCTAAGACTTTGGGAGTGTGCTGTAGATAAAGCTGAATAAGAATGGAGAAGAGTAATATAATAGGTACAGCATCCCCCCATTACCTGTGGTTTCAGTTACACATGGTCAACTGTTTTCCAAAAATATTAAGTGGAAAATTATCAGATTGATTGTCATGGTATCTGTGTTCTACTAATCCTTATTTTACTTAATAATGCTCCCAAAGCACAAAAATAGTAATATTGGCAATTTGAACATACCTAAGAGAAGCCATAAAGGCTGTATTTTAAGTAAAAAGATCAAACTTTACCAGTGGTTGCAAGTATGTATAGAAAAAACCTAGTATATATAGGGTTTAGTATTATCCATAGTTGCAGACATCCACTGGGGACTTGGAATATATCCTCCATGGATAGCAGGAGTCTTCCAAGCTATTTAAAAACTGGCTTTTATTCTGAATGCAACAGAAAGAGAGATGTGGCAGCATTGAACTTTAATGGCTGAATAATTGACTTCCATACTGAGAATACACTGTTAGGGGACCAGGATAAAAGCAGGAAGACTTGTCAGGAAAATCTTGTAGAAATCAACTTGAAAGAGGATGGCTTAGGCCTGATGATAACAGTGGAGGTGTGGGCAACATAGATATTTTAGAGGTTGAACCAACAGTATTTCATATGAGATTGGATATAGAGTCTTGGGAAAAGAAAGGTCTACAATAATTTTAAGCATTTTCTTTTGAGCTGTAGAAAGAACATAATTGTAATTCACTGATATGAGCAAAGATATGGGTGTATAAATTCCATTTATGTGACTAATTCCTGAAATTTCCCAATTAGACTTTTCATTCCTTTAAAGAAAAAAGTGAGGTGTCTACTTGAAATATTCTCAGGTAGAGGCATATCCTTTGACCTTAAGTATTTATATCTTATACTTAAGCAGATTGAGAATACAGGAAAGTGAGGGGAACTACAAATGTCTGAATATCATGCTGAGCAAAATAAGCCAATCCCAGAAAACCAGAGACTGAATGTTTTCTTTAATATGAGGATGCTAATTCACAATAAGCGGGGAGGGGCACTAGAGAAAAATAGAGTTACCTTAGATTAGGTAGAGGGAAGTGAAGAGAGGGGAAGGGAGGGATAGGAAAAATAGTAGAATGAACAGACATTATTACTTTATGTATGTATGTGACTGCATGACCAATGTGATTCTACAATATGTACACCCAGAAAAATGAGAAATTATATCCCATCTATATATGATATATCAAAGTGCATAAATGCATTCAAATGTCATGTGTACCTAATTAAAACAAATAAAAAATTAATTTAAAAAATTCATCCTTTATACATACAGGCAATAGGTCACCAGCTTTGCTTAGGATATGTTAAAGGACTGCTCAGGTAGAGATGATTTAACACAAGAAAATATGTGTATTTTGGTTTATAAATTGTTTTTCAAATTATTGTTGTTCCTACAACTTATACTATTATACTATCTTTTTTTTTTTTTTTTTTGGTGGGGAAGATTGAACTAAGGTCTAAACCACTGAGCCACATCCCCAGACCTTTTAATATTTTTATTTAGAGACAGGGTCTCAATAAGTTACTTAGGGCCTTGATAAGTTGCAAAGGCTGGCTTTCAACTCACAGTCCTCCTGCCTCAGCCTCCCAAGCCATCCTACAACTTCTAAAACATGACCTAAAATAATTTGAAAAACTACATATTACCTGACATTTTTCATCAGATATTTAAATAGTTGCAAATGATGTAACTTCTAGCACATCGTAAATGTTGGTGTATTAAAATTCATCTTTATATTGTCCTTTTAAATATATCTGTTGGAATATAAATTTTGTCATGATTTGAAACACACCATTATCTATTTATTTATTTATTTTTGTATAAAGATCAACTATGGGTCTGGGAGTGTAACTCAGTAGTAGAGTGATTGTCTAGCTTACGTGAAGACTTGGGATTGATTCCCCAACCATAAAATGAATGAATGAATGAGTGAATGAATGTATTAGTGAATAATTAAAAATTGATAATAAAAAAATACATGAACCAAAACTTTCTTAATCTTAGAAAAGTCTAGTTGGTTTGTTTTTTTCAAAAGTATTTCTCTTTTAGAATTTTATCATAATGTGAGAATGTCTTTGTATTTTTAAAAGTTTATTTCTTCATGTTTAATATTTTTCATTCACTTAATATGTATATATACATTGAAATTTCATTTTTTAAAAATCATATGATAAATTACCGGGTGAGGTGGCGCATGCCTGTAATCTCAGAGGCTCAGGAGGCTGAGACAAGAGAATTGCGAGTTCAAAGCCAGCCTCAACAACAGCAAGGCACTAAGCAACTCTGTGAGACCCTGTCTCTAAATAAAATACAAAATAGGGCTGGGGATGAGGTTCAGTGGTCAAGTGCCCCTGAGTTCAATCCCCACTACCAAAAAAAAAAAAAATCATATGATAAGCCTTTCTTAAGATAAATTTTACAGATTATTTAGAATTATAACTTTAATAACCATTTAATATAAATTTTGATAATTATCAAAAGAAAATGTAATTTATATATTAAAAAAATTGTGATTTAATTCATATTCTGCTCTCAATAATTTGCCATAATGTAATATTATGTATAGCTCAAAGTATGAATATGTAGTAGTTGGGGAATATGACAAAAAAAGTATACTAATTCTTCTCTAAATACCTGCATATAGTGTACTTAATTCTGATATTTGCCCACCATATTAATTAAATTAAATGATGTATAAAACCTCAGAGACTTTTCCATTAAGAAAACTAATCCTCTGATGAAATTTTTTTCTATGAACATGAGAGTTGTTTAATCTACTAACCCCTCTCCCAAGATTTAATTGGAATAGCAGTTAGCATATAATTTTAGTTTTTGTTAATAAAAACATATATTAAACATTTTATATGAAGAAATAAGAAGAGAATTGACTATCATTGGAGTAAAAATTTCATAAAACTATTTAATATGAAAAAACATATTATTTCATTAAATTAGCCTTAAATAGCTCAATTAATAATACACAAGTCTAAAAACGTCAGATAAATGTTTTGCCAAAAGTTTTATTTATTGTCACCTAAAATACTTAACAGTCTCTGGAAAATAATTGTTATATTAAAATATATCAGTGATACTGATCTTACAGCTATTTGCTTTTATCCTATTAACTAGTGACTCATTCTAGGGATAAGAATTAAGAATAGTTGTAAAGAATTGCCTACTATTAAATCTAAGAGAAAATAAGTTTTGATATTTGATAGCTCTTACCTGACCTCTTTTTGTTTTGTTTTCACTAAACATTCCAAAAAGCAATGCATAATTTTTAGACATTAAGGGAGGGAGAAGGTAGAGCTATGGAATGAAAGTATCTGTTCTTCCAATAAGATGTACCCTGAAATCTTGTTGGTTTCAAGACATCTAACAATGGCCAATGGCCAAAATATTTTTACCTGCACAAGCAGTGGAATTTGGGTTTCCTCTGTGTGGAGTGGGCTGGCTGGGGCATAAAGCTAAGAAAAGAAGGCGGTGGAAAAAACCACAATACACAGAAAGTAATTTTAGAAAGCGGGGGTGGGATGGCTTCTTGACATTAAGGGCAGAGTTTCCACACTGGGAAAAGACAGAGCAAGAGCTGAGAGCCCGAGTTTGGTTTATTTGTATGGGGTAAACATCAAAGGTTTTTTCCATAGAACGTTCTTCTGCCAAATAAGGTATGAAGTGGGCTGTCCAGCCCCAATGGGTTGTGCCTAATTCTGGAGCTACCAGAGGCAGTCCACTAGTAGAGGGAGGGCAGAGATCTCAAGTCTACACATTAGAATGCAAGGATTATTCCCAAGGGCAGAAGTAGGTCTCCCATGGCTTGGTACCAAGTAAAAGACCACTCAAGTAGCTTCATGGGTGGCGTACCACATTTACATACATTTAACAGAACACACACACACACACACACACAAAATCAGAAAATTTAGGAAATCCTAGACTGTACTTTTGGTATTAAAAACAGTATTTTGAACAGTGTCAAACTTTGTGTACTGGAAGCTTTGCATCCCTGAAGAAATGCGTAATAGTAAAATCCAGGACAAGGAAGGAATTTTTCTTTCTGTTGTTAAAAAGCAGGGAGGATGACCCCAGAAATGGGAGCAGATTCCCAACTTGAAGGTCACTGGACAGATAATGATTACACTTGGGATAAGACTTGATGATAAGTCAGGAAAGCAACAATCCATATGCTTACTTCAAAATAGACCATGGGATTGTAAACAGAAAAAAAGTAAATAAAAGAAATGAAAAAGTTGACTTATTGTCATTCCTTTTGGTTGTCTCAATTTTAGCAAAAAAGACAGAGCCAATCGTACAGAACCTTGTGTTTGCTACCTGCCCAAAAGATTGGATTGGATTTGGAAACAAGTGTTTTTATTTTTCTGAAGACATAGGGAATTGGACATTCAGCCAGACTTTTTGTGCTTCTTTAGCATCCAATCTTGCTCAGTTTGAAAGCCAGGAGGAACTGGTAAGAAACGTTTTTGGATCACTTTTTTCTTTAGAATTCTTTGCTCTCTGAGTGGTTTAGACTGCATAAAGTTAAAGCTGAAATATGAGAAAGGATCCCATCTCAGACAGAACTTGGGGCATGAGATACATATTAGTGTATGTCATTTCTTGAGGACATATTCTTGGCCTGGAACTCTGCAAGTCATTTCAGATACATTGATATACTAACCTGCAAGATTAGATATACTGTTCTTTTACTCAGAAGTATGCTAACCAGATAACTTGTCATCTTCATTGACACATTGTTGGATATTGAAGGTGGGCACTAAAAACATTGTGCTGGAATGACAGCCATAGGCTGTGACTTTCCCAAATTTGAATATATGGTCATTTATGAAGAAATATAGGATCACAGATATTAGATGACTTAACTGAGAATTGAGGATTGGTCTAACTTGGAAGTCTATGTTTCTCAATTATATCATGCTGCCACCTCTAAAATAGAAGTCTCTAGAGAAGATAAAATCAAGATCTTTCTGAAAAACAGAAACATGTTTTCACTTTCTGTGTTTTATAACAGAATTTTCTGAAAAGATATAAAGGGCTTTCTGATCATTGGATTGGCCTTAACAGAGAATCATCACATCACGTTTGGAGGTGGACAGACAACACTGAATATAAAGCTTTGTAAGTTTTCAGATTTCTTTTTCTTCCATTGAATTCATGTGTGGTTATGTGTGTAACTTGTGAATGGGATGAGAAATGTATTTACAAGGAAAGTGAATTGTACTAACAGATAAGAAATTTGAATCCTGCACTCAGCAGTAGACAGTGTGCTGAGTATGCTCAAGGCCCTAGATTCAATCCCCATTAAATTCCACACTCCCTAAAAATGATAATTTTTTATGCTCTTCCATTGAGTACCTGTTCTTTGGAAAGAACATCCTTAACTGTGATTTCACTTGACATCTTTAGCAGGATGACAGCATTCCACATAGTTCTTGCTTTCTCACGCACTGATTTAGAACTTTGCTGATAAACAGAGAGGGCTGTAAAATCCTAGGAAGCCAGTGTCGAAGGACTGATATCTGTAAGACTCTCAAGTCCACTCTTTCCACTGCTGCATCCATTCGTAAGAGCAAAGTTTCCAGAGAAACATGGGGAATATCTTCTAATGTTTTATTATCAGAAGGAAATCAGTGCATAAATCCACTTGAAGGATTAATAATTTTAATGGATACTTGGTAACTGTAGGCAGGTGGGACATGGCTAGAGGAAGCAGATACACTGACATACTAACCTGAAACATTGGATACACTGTTCTCCTTCTAATCAGAAATACAGTAATCAGATAATTTGTCATCCACAATGGCATGTGTTGAATATTAAAAGTGGGCATTAAAAGCACTGTGCTGGAATGACAGGCCTGGGCTGAGACTTTCCCAAAGTTGTATATATGGCACACACTTGGGGGTGTGCCCTTGGGGACTCTACCTAGTTCTTGGCCCCTTCCACTATGCCTGCCTCTGCTCCCTGAGTGTCATGAGCTGAGCAATTTACCTCCGCCATGCCCTTCTACCATGATGCTCTTCCTCACATCAGGCCCAACGCAACAGACCTAGCTGACCATGGACTGAAACCTCTGAAACAATAAGAAGTCCTACCTCCTTTAATTTGTTGTTTGAACTATGAACATTTCAATGGTGGTGTTTTGAAAGTAATCATTACATTGGAATGGGTAAAATATAGGGGCACAATCACTTTCATCAAAAAAATTAAATTCTCTTAGGAATTTAGTTCTAAGTTATTTTTTAAAAATTTCATCCATTTATGAAACAATTGGAGAAAAGACGAAAAAAATAAATAAACTTCAGGGAAGTCCACCAGTGACAAAAGTTTGGAGACAGCGGCAAGCATCAGTTAAATACCTAATCAATAACATAAGTGGGTTTGATAATAGATAAATGATAAACTTGTGTTACTCAAGCAAAGACCCTGAGAATGTAAAGGAAACTAAATGCAGAAATAATGTAAACTACCAATGACTGACACATTTCTCTTGTTCACATTCAAAAACATGGAGGGTTGATGCTTCTCTATTATAGTAGAGAAGCAAATGTGGATGTCCAACCTATGAATATTTAATATTTTTGTGTCTGGTTTTAGGTTTTCCATCAGAGGAGATGGCGAATGTGCCTACCTGAATGATAATGGAATCAGCAGTGCCAGGCAGTACACAGATAGGAAATGGATTTGTAGCAAGCCAAACAGCTATTTCCACAAGTGCCAAATCATGTCAAGTTCTTTAAAATAAAGCAGGATGGAGGGATGTTTTGTAACTCGTTATATACAGTTGCTGCTCCACTTTTGTTTTTACTTAGCACTAGGAACATGCATTCGCAAATTTATTGACAACAACAAAGTGGCAAATTATACTTGCCCTGTCATAGTACAGGGATTTGGAAGGGTGTGATTCTAAATTAGATAGGTGTTTTGGTATGAGTTCATAACTTATATTTTGAACCTGGAATATAATCAATATCAGTGAACTCTACTTCTATGAACTGATATTAAACTTTTCTTATATAGTCACTACTTGCTTTGAATGCATGTGGCAATAAAAATGAGTAGACAACTGAAATTATGCAAATTATTTAATAGTCAATGAAAAAATTATAATTGGCTTGAGACCTTTAACATTTTCTTAAATCCATTCAAAATTTTCTTAATAATAAATCATTATTATAATTATTATTTTTTTGTGTGTGGATTGGGGATTGAACCCAGGGCCTTGTGCATGTAAGGCAAGCACTCTACCAACTGAGCTATATCCCCAGCCCTAAATGAAAATTTAATAAGTACTAAAATTAATATTTATTATATATTCTAAAATACTACAAGTAGTGACAAAGTGTTTTTTGCACTTTAATTTTCAATGTTCATATTGGCATAATAAATAAATGCTATACTATATTTAAAAACAAATGTCATTTTATTTTACCCTTGAATTGAAAATCTTGGTTGAATTTAAAATCAAACGACAGACAATTACTTGAACTCTTCATTTACTGGATACCTAATTTCAAAATGGTTTATTTATTATTCAGTTTTGAAAACAAAATATGCTACACTGTACTGATGAGTCCCAAAAAGGACGAAATAACAAGTTACAATTCATCCCTTCCATCTTTCCTACTTTATTGATATGTTGATTTCTCCTTATAATTCTTTTTAAATTTAAATATCTCTATATAGAAGCTAAAGGGGAAAAAGAGTTAAGGAAAAACAGGATCTCATAAAAATAGAAGTGAGACAAATAAAGGAAGAGGATTGAGAGGGGTGAGAGGAGGGTGTGGGGAAGGACTAGGGAATTAAATCAACCAAATATGCTATATTCATGTAATTCTTTCACTGTAGCTCTAATAAAGATTTATTGGCTTAATTGGTTTACAATTTATTTTATTTCGGGTTTCATAATCTAATGCATAATGTACTTCTCTATCCCCAGAGACTAGCACAGCATGTAAATACAGATGTGTTCAAAACAAACCTATGAAATGAAGCAGTGTCTTCGTAACTATGAGATTCTGTCTTATTGGCTTAGTTTCAGGTATTTTTCTCACAAAAATAAAGTTAATTTCCAAAAAAAAAAAAAATAAGAAAGAAAAGATAAGCAGATTTTATATTGATAAACAGTGTGGGACTAACTCACAAATGAAATTTGAGTAAAATTATGACACTTATTGACCTAGTATTCTTTTTAAAACTAGTTTCTAAACATTATTTGCCACCTATGATTTTGATAAATTGTGTAGCCCTCTACCAGAGTTTCTTCATATGAAAACTCAATATACTAATTTCAGCACCACTGGTGAGTTGTAAGACTCAAATAAAATTGTGCATGGAACTTTCTTGCTAATCTGTATACCTGACTTATGTTAACTTTTTGATAAAACTGTTCTTTCATTATTGCTCAGTGGAAATAAAAGTAAAACTAACACCAAAAAGTTCAACCTTCAAAATGATCCTGCTATAAGCAACAACAAGTCCGTGTGCTATTCAAATAAAATTGTATTAGTTCGGGGAATTCACCACTAGTTGAATTAATCATTCAAAGCACATGTGGGAAATTCTTCTTTACAGGAACTAGCCTGCACAAGTAAATGCTTTACAACATATTACAGACGCAGTCTCAGGTACTTTGGGACTCACCCATTTTCCCACATTAAATCCATTCTGATTTATTCTTTACATTGCAACTGAACTAATATTCTAATCCAACATATAATCAGGTCATTCTCTGCATAAAACTTTTCAAAGGTTCCTATTTTGCACTTAGTATACAATTTAAATTTGTAATTATAATCAAGTCCATACAATGCCACTGGTTTTTTCCCATCTTCTTCTCTCAGTCATTCCCTTCATAATCTTCTAAATTTGACACAAAAAAAAATTAACCAAAGAAATTCCATCTCTAGTTAATTTTCTGCTCATGTATAGAACCCCAGTTTCTGGAAGGGTCTCAGAAGAGGCAACTTGTTAAGCCAGAAACTCCACTGAACTATCATGTCTATTTTCTATTGATGTTTTTATAATTCTTAAAGTAATCAGGTCATGGCTACCCCAAAGTCATTGCTTTAAAGCCTCAGTAGCAACTATGGTTCCAAAGACTTAGGGATCAACTTTAGTTGTGGAAAATAGAGTTGCAAATATAGAGAAGTGGTTTTGTTCTGCTCTTCCTTGATCTTTGTTTAATCAACAGTTTCTACCCATGTGCTTTATGACCTCTATGTTAGTTCATATTTCCCCATCCCTGTGTTACTTCCCCAATCTAAATCTCATTATATTGTTTCTCTTAATCAATTTTCTCATTTCCCAATCAGAATGTAGCTACATGCAGGAAGAGCCACTGTGCCTTTTCCTTCATTATGTTCTTAGCATTTTGTGTAGTCCCTGGTAGATGATAAGGGCTCCATAAATGTCTAGTAAATGAATTAATCTATTTGAATACAGCTTTTTGTCATATTTTTAAAACATCATATGTAGTCTTAATAGTTTGTGGCACATTTTCTTAAAAACATGCATGTTAAGATGTTTCTTAAAAACATCTTCTATGGCATGGAATGTACTTCACAGACTTCTGGGTGTCTTGCTTTGTGTCAAGGGAAGTACAGCAGTGATACAAAATCTCCCCCAAATGCCCAGAAACATTTAAGAGTTCCTGATATTGGGGGATAGTTTCAAGCTTTTCACTATTAAGTATAATGTTAACTATCGGTTTTTATTTCTTTTGTTTTTTTACATATTCTTGGTCAAAGTGAGAAAGTCTCTCTATTTTTAGTTTCCTGACCTTCTTTTATTTAATCATGGTGTTGGGTTTTGTCAAATGCTTTGCATTGGTATGATTAAGTGATTTTGTTTTTACTCAACTGATATCATAGTTTCCATTAACTGGTTTTTGAATGTTAAACCAGCCTTGTATTACTAAGGTAAATCCCACTTGACTGTGGTGTATAATTTTTCCACCCACTTACTTTGCTAATTTGTCATTGAGGTTTTGTATCTATATGTCATGAGACATAATGGTTTGTAGTTTTCTTTTCTTGTAATGCCTTTATCTGGCTTTACTATTAGGGTAATGTTAACCTCACAGATGGAGTTAAGAAGTATTCTCTCTCTGTGTCTATCTTCTGAAAGCCCTCATAGAGAATTCTATTTATGTCCTTTCTACCTTTCAACACAATTATGCTCATCCTTTGTTAAACTCTCTTAGTCACTAAGTTGCCAAATTCCACACTAGTGATTATAGAGTTTAGCTTGGAGCACAGATTGAGTACAGAGTAAAGAATGTGGATTTCGACTGCTTGGGTTTGAATGCTACCTCTATTACTTATGAAGCTTTGGAACTTTGGACAACTCTAATTGTGTTTCACTTTACTGAGAGTTGTTATAATGAATAACAGAATTGACCTTTGTATTATTTGATGCTCAAACAAATCTCAGGAGATAAGTTGGTGGAATAAAACAAAGCTGGCATTGAGGAAGATAGAAGAGACTTGTCTGCCTCAAATTGCCATCCGTAGGGGATTCAGGGGAGTCAACAGATTTTATGAGATGATATGGAATATTGGGACAAAAGGCAGGAAATATACAACTGAGATTTAGTTAGGCTGTGCTAGCCAGAGAATTGTGTACAATTCTGCTTTTTCACTGTTGTTGGTGTCCGTCCAGATTTTGAGAACAGTTTCATTTTCTATTCTGAGCATAAGGAAACTGGGAAGCATAAAAACAAAATACCAGGAAATTGGAAAGCAAAAAACATGTTTGGGGCTGGGATGGTGGCTCAGTGGTGGAGTGCTTGCCTAGCATGTGTGAGGCAATGGGTTTGATTCTCAGCATGGCACATACATAAAATAAGTGAATAAATAAAGGTCCATCAACAACTAAAAAAAAAAAAGTCCAGTCTTTTCATTTTTAAGTCACCCAATTACAGTATGTGCAGGCTTTCTTATCTAATCTAGAGGCTTATATTTGGTTTTATTTCCATAACACATCTGTTGCATGAATAAACACAGAACAGATGGTTCAAAGTACCGGAGTCTGAAATAGAACTAGATGTACTTCATGCTTTTACATTTATGTCAAAGTGGATTTTACTGTCATATATAATTTAAAAGAACCAATAAAAAAGTAATAAAAGTTACTAAGTGACTATGTCACACTGAAGGCACAGAAGAGTCATGGACATGTTTTCTAGCTCTTCTCCCATGTTTCAGTCTTTCTTTTTCGTTGTTGTTGGTTTTTATTTTAAAATAAATTGATATACAGTATCAATTCTTAGTGAAAATGCCACAGAAGGACTTGAGCTATAAAGATCCCTTTAGAGCCATGCAACCCTTCTTCCAATTCCACTGCCAAACTGGGTAGGAACCTGAAATCTGCTCCCTGTTAATATGTTCAGAATTAATATTTTTTGAGATAATATAGAATTTTGCATTTGCAAAAAACACAGTCATGTATCACTTAAGGTTGGGGATACATTCTAAGAAATGTGGTGCTAGGTTATTTCATCATTTTACAAATATCATAGAGTGTATTTATATAGAGATGGCCAGGACAACACTAGGTGATGTGATTCCATGGGACTACTTCATAGATGCTGTCCATCATTGACCAAAACACTGTTATGTGGTGCTTGACTAATACAGAGAAATCCCATATACTTTCCCACCGATTTCCCCCAGTGGAAACATTGGCCACAATATAGTGCAATATCAAAAACATAAACAGAAAACTGACATTAATACAACACACCAACATTATTCAGATTTCTCCTATTTACCTATACTCATTTGAGTGTGCTTGTGTATTTAATTGTATATGATCATATCAAATCTGTAGATTCCTGTGTCCATCAATCCAGGCAGGATACAGAACAGCAGCCAGGCTTGGTGGTGCACACCTGCAATCACAGCCACTCTGAAGGTTGATGCAGGAGAATCACAAGTTTAAGGTGAGACTGTGAGACTTATTGGGGATTGAACCCAGGGCACTTTACCACTGAGCTTTTTTTTTTTTTTTTTTAATTTTGAGACAGGGTCTTGCAAAGTTGTTGAGGCTGGCCTCAAACTTGTGGTTATCTTCCTTGGCATCCTGAATTGCTGAGATGTGAGGCATGCACTATCATGCTCAGCTATTATTATTATTATTTCACAGTGCTGGGGATTGAACCTGGAGCCTCGCACATGTTAAGCAAGTACTGTACCTCTGAGCTACATCCCAGTTCAATAAAATTTTCATATATGTAAACATATAATATTTATACATATAATCACTATATATATATATGTATAGATATATATATAATCAATCCTTGATAAGAATCTTGAGCAAAATAGACCATCTCCATTTGATGATCTTTGTTCAAAGAACTTAACATTATGTGACTCAGGTGAATATTAACTTTTGTTTCAAACATGTCCGTGGTCTCAAAAAACCTGCTAGCCAGAACTTAGTCTTGCATGATGCTTGATAGAGCTTGAAATTGCACACTGTCTTCTTGTTCCAGTACTTTATAGTTTCTAAGGTCAAGGGGTTGGGTATAGAACTATGCCAGTCATTAGGTTGTTCCACGTGAGGGCTAAAATGCTCCCACACTCTGCTTTGTGATATCTGGACTCTGCAGTTTTGCTTTGCCAGCTGGTTTCCTGAAGTTTCTGTTACAGGATATGTGACAGGATGTAGATAGCAGTCTATCTGAGTTACTGCTCTGAGTTACTCCATGGTATCTGTATGATAACAGTAGGCCTCAGGCTGTGCCTAGCCCTGAGCTACTCCATTTTATAAAGCAGAAGTTTGCCATGAGTTACTGAGGTAGAATGGCTCTATACCTTGTTTGTACAGGTAGACAACTACCATCTGAATAGCACATCCATAAGGCACAAACTGATAATAATGCTAATAAAAATGACCACCCATGAACTTATCAAATTATTCAGAAGCACCCCCATATCAGAAAAACCAGGCCTATGAGCTTATCAAACATAAAAGACCACTGAATGGAGCAACCACAGCCAAATGAGGCATTGGATGTAGCTTAATGAGCACCATGCTTACAGACCTAACTTGGGCTTTTTAACTTACTCTGCTTTGTTCCTATAGCTCATTCGCTTTGTGTCCTGCTAAGCAAAGCCCTTTGACTGCTTAGGAAAATACCAGAGACTATGAACAACAGCAACACAATTAGGCAATTGTGGGCAGCATTTCTTCACTCTTTCCCCTAGGCCCTGTAGTTTCATGGGCCAATAATGAAAGCTAGTTTTACTTGCTATGCAACATTGAGAAACCAGTTTCCTTGACTATGAAAGGATAGAATTACTGGAAACCATGTATAAATTATGGGTTTGTTTGAGACATCATTAGTCAGGGAGGCTACTTTTCTGGGAAATGCTGGCTGAAATCCCCCAGTTCCTGAAAGCTGGGATCATGCTGGCACAGTGCCTTAGCTCATAGTCCTAAGTTCAATTGCAGTTACTCAGAGATGGGCATAACCTGCCAAGCCCCAAACAACTTGTTTTTCCCATTCTTATTCTGTTTTCCTCAAGAGCCCTGGCACACTGAAAACTTTTGATATATGTCCCCTTAAATAAAGGATTTGGGATTTTTCCCTTGTTCAGTTCCAGTTCCTATCAGGGCTGGAAGACCCACCAGGCACCTCTCTTTTAAAACTATTTTCTCTCTGTTGTCTTCTGTTCCTTATTGATTATTTTCAGACTTTTTATTTTCCAAGCCAGTTCACATCTCCAAGCAGAAATCTGCTCTACCAGGGTGCCGATAACCCCAGCAGATAATAATTAAAGAATAAGTATTAATATTAAGTAGATGAGACATGTAATGAATTTTATATTTAGACTGAATTATTGTTCATTTCCTTATATTTTCACTTTTGTTTCCTCTCCTTTTTCTGTTAACCTTGAGCCCAAGGCAGCGCCTTGGACATCCTAGGCACTGATAAGATCTTTAAGTTGTTATCCAAAATACTGAAAGGCACTGGTTCTGGTCAGAGCTCAAATTCTTTATTCCTTCGTATAAACTCCATACTCCACTCCCTTGGTGTAGTATAGCCAGGCAGAAGATCACTTTTCTCTTGCCATCCATTACAAGTACAGGCTGCAGTGCTCTTTAAGTTCCCCTAATAAGTGCCCTGGCTTTTCACCCTGGAGTTCAGTGCTTTCTCCTTTAGAATCCCTAGCAATCCCACATCAGTATGGTTTGAGGCAGTCCCTTGTGAATATTCTCCCCCTGCCAGTTCTAGGGTATTTCCAGCTTTGGGTTGTATGGGTAGAAATACTTTATTAAAGGTCAATTTTTGAGAAATGCTCACAACTGTAAAGAATGTGAGCTCTGTTTATTCAGATCCAAGTCTTCACTGATGAAGGAGAAAGTTCAATCTAAACAGTATTTACCTTGAACTATAGTACATTTTAATCTCTGAAAATAGGCCAAGAGAAATAGTCGTAGAGAAAACAAAAAATTTCTGAAAAATGCCAGAGAAATCACTTCAGGAAATTTATGACTTGCCATTTAAATAAACATCTTAAACTTTTGAACTAAAAATTATGAAAATCAAAAGAGAAAATAAATAGCTTGCTTGATTCAGAACAATGGTTCCTATTCATAATATCCATTGCCCTCAAGCAAGGTAACACAGTATCTTTGTAATATTATCTGAAGACTTTCATGCTTGAGATGTGGGAAGATTCTTTATGAATAAAAATAAAAGCTTCAAAAGAGCTAAGTTTTTTCTTGGTGAAAATGGGGAGAGATTGAAAAACTGGGGGAAGATACAGAAATGGGGAAAGAGGAATCTCTAAGGCTGAGTTCTAGAGGGTGGAGGGGAAATTAAGGAAACAGTTGTTGCTTTGTAGTGAAGAAACACAGAATGCCTCATGGAAGATATTTTTAGAGAAATGATGCATTCTATGCACTGTGAGCTTCCCCTTCAAACTTCTCCAGATACCGTTGTGTAGCATGTGTATAAGCACATGTGCTACTAATGCTCTGGAATGAATCTATTTGTTATGGGAAATCAGAATGGTGTTGAGTCCTGCTTCAAAGATGTCACAGGGTGAAGGTAAGAACTACTTATAGGAATAGCTAAGAACCAATTTCAGTCAGTATTTTGTCATAGGACCAAGAAGATACAACTATATGCCCTGTGTGAAAAGCAGGTTACTCCCTGCTTGAGAAAGAAAACAAACAAGAAAAATCTCCTAGTAAAGTGATACTTTGTTTTTCCCTTTGAATAGCAGATTTTCTGAAGTTTTTTGAAAGTAAATTTTTGACAGTTTTTTTTAAAGTAAAAGTCATTTAACTTCCTGCTAATAGAACCCTAGAAGACCTAGGAAATTAACCTTTATTATACCTCTGTTTAATACATCTATGGAGTAAAAAGCCTGAGAATTTCCTGTCAAAAGAAAGGAATGAAGAAGATAGTTCTAGAGAAAGCAATAATAAAGGGAGACAGAATTTTTGTCAGAGGAATATGGGGTAAGGTTATTTGGAAAAGGAGTTTGGATTAGCTTTCTATTACTGTAACAAAATACCTGAGACAATCACCTTAAGAGGGGAAAAGTTTATTTTGATCCATGGTTTCCATGGTTGGTTGGCTTCTTTGCTTTAGGGCTTCTGTTGAGGCAAAACATTGGGGGCTGGGTGCTTGTGGTTGAGCAAACCTGCTCACCTCATGGTAGCTAAGAAGTAAAAGAGAGACAGCATGAGATTCTAATCACACAACCTCCTTCAGAGGTGTTCCTCCAATGATATAACTTTCTTCCATTGGGCCTACATATTAATGTTTCTACCACTTCACTTCCCCATTATGCCACAGGAAGAGGACTAAGCTTTTAGCACTTGGGTCTTTTAGAAATATTTAAGATTCAAATCATAGCTGAATTTATTTGGAAACTACTTGACTTCCTTCTGACTGAAAAACTACTTCCAGACTCTTCTCGCAGCTTTTTAAATTTTTCATTATTAAAAAAAAAAAAAAGAGGGGGGGCTGGGGTTGTGGCTCAGAGGAAAGAGCACTCGCCTAGCCTAGCATTTGTGGTGCTGACTATGGAACCTAGCACTGGGTTCGATCCTCAGCAGCACATAAAAATAAAATAAAGGTATTGTGTCCATCTACAACTAAAAAAACCCCCAAATGTTTAAAAAAAAAAAAAAACTACTCAAAGCCAGACTATGAGTGATAAGACTTCTCAGAAATTCACTTCTCTATACTTAGAAAACCCTCATCCACTTCCTCTACACCCTGAACTTCCTCTCAAATTATTCTGTAGTCAATATTCAGTTGGCTGGAGGAACCTGTCTGTTCCAGTTCCCAGAAAACAAAAGAGTGGCAAGCATATAAACAGCTTACAGAATGACTCAAAATACCATTCTGTTTTAGGAAAAACATGGTCCTGGGGAGTAAGAACCAGTTGACACAGGCAGAGGGTGCTTTATGACTTAAGAAAGAGGCAGACAGATCTGGAACTGCTGAAAGTCTAATTTATTGGGGATTTACAGATGGAGGCATGTCTGGGCATGGGATAAGTCAGGCAGATTTCTGCTCCTCCAGCCCAGTGGGAGGAGTTTATAAGCTGAGCCAAACATAGGTGAGCTGGCCAACCAGGATGTATCTGGCCTTTTTCAAAAGTTATTAACGGATTCAAAAGTCAGTTAAGAAACATTTCCAGCATTAGTGCCTAGAACACCATGCTTCCTGGACTCTTAATGATTTTGTTTGCTTTGTATGGCTTGGGATATGTGCCTGGGACAATTGGAGGGACAAATGCTGATTATAACCACTACGGCTGGAGTCATATCAAGCTGCCTCCCTATACCTTTTTAAAATGTGTTCTTTTTTTTTTTTTATGTCACAGAAAGGAATAGCATTAGAATATATTTGCAAAGAAAATTCCTCTTTTAATTAGTAAATGAAGATTATGGGCATTTTTTTTCCATGTATTCAAGTCTTTACCAATTCATTTAGATGCTAGGTAGTCATTGCATCTGCAAGTTTTTCTTTACAGATTGTTCTGCTCTTAGGTTTTATTTCATCTCTTCGAAAATCATTATCAGACTTCTCATAAGGCTTTATCTCTGATGGACAAAATTGAGCTCTAGAGACCTCTAGTGGAAAAAGGCAAATAAGACAATGAGAAGAAAGCATGGTGTGCCTTGAGTGAAACTCTGAAGAATGTTGGGTTTCTACAGCCCTCTGCACCTTCTTTCGGGGTTCTCTCCACCTCCTGGTTCATACTTGAAAATCTTGAGGCTCCTGACCTGTTGTTGTCCTCTGCCAGGCTTATCTTTTTTACAATGTCACACATCTCATATTTTTCTTTATCATAAGTTATTCCACCCAACCTCACTAGTCTTGTGTCCTTTTATCTAAAAGCTGATGGGAATAAAACAATCAAGGTTTTCAGGCTAATTTAAATCCTAACTAAATCAACCTAAATAAGTGTTTAGAAAAGTTAAGGATTCCTCTGGGTTAAATATACAAGCTTTAGTCATAACTGCACTTCCATGATTGCAAGTAGTATCAGCCATTTCTATGCTCCTTTTACAGCAAACATCTTCAAAAGAGTTGTCTATCATATTCTGCTTTTCATTCACTCTTCTTTCATTGTGTGTGTGTGTGTGTTTTGGTGGGGAGGATAACCACTTTACCATTGAGCTATATTCCTGGTCCTTTATAAGACAGGATCTTGCTAAATTGCTGAGGCTGGCATCCAACTCCTGCCTCAGTCTCCAAAGTTGCTGAGATTACTAGTGTTCACCATGGCACCAGCTTCCTTCCATTCTTTGTTGAACCCACCTGGGTAATTGTGTTTTTTTCTTTCTACCACTTCCTCAAAATTACTCCTGTCAAAGTCACCAATGTTCTCCATTTAGTCAAAATAAGAATCAGAGTGCCTCCTATCTCAACCTCTCTCTGGTCTCTGCCTCCCTCACTGACATGCAGCCAGCCTCACCCCCACTTCCCCATGAATGTTGGGAGGAGGTAGCAAGAGGTCTGTACTCCAGGAAGGAAAATGGGTCAGAGTTGGGGAAAAAATTCACAGCTCAACACTCGGGAAACCCCACTTGCAGGTGAGGAGGAGGCACTGGGCTGAGATGATACCATTTTCTCTATTCTAGTCCTGGCCTAACGGTCCAACTGCCAGTGCACTGAGATGGTAAGGATGGGGGAGGACAAAACACGTGCGAGGGCACACAGCTCACTGTGCTTGTGCTGCAGGGAGATAAAGCACTGGAGAAAAAAAACAACTACAACTGTGCACCACTTCCTCCAGCTTAAACTGAATGTTTCTTCAGTTGACTGTTTTTCAGAAACCTCTACTTTCATCATGGAACAGAAAGAAGCACGATAAGGATGTTACTCATGGGAAGAGGGGTTCATATCTACTACCATCTGAGGTAACCTTCTGCTGCCCTTAATATTTTTGTGTGTACAATACCCTAAAATCCATCAAGCTGCAAGGTTAATCTGCAGTCAGCTGTAAAGATAATACTGTTACTTCTAAACCAAATTGTCCTGTTGAAGTGGAGAAGATAATTTTCAAGATGAAAAAAATGGATCAGGTAAAAATCTAGCCCTATAATAGTAGAAAACTATTTTTAAGAAAACACAGAGGGGCTGGGAATGTGGCTCAGGTGGTGGCGCGCTCACCTGGCATGCGTGCAGCCTGGGTTCGATCCTCGGCACCACATACAAACAAAGATGTTGTGCCTGCCGAGAACTAAAAGATAAATATTAAGAAGGTTCTCTCTCTCTCTCTCTCTCTCTCTCTCTCTCTCTCTCTCTCTCTCTCTCTCCTCTCTCTTAAAAACAAAACAAAACAAAACACAGAGTTCTGTCTCTTGGGTGGATTGAGGTGGAGCTGCCTTCATCCAGGAGAAGGGACACCTTCTGTAATTCAACATAGGATGGTACCTTATTTTATAGCAGTACCCTCCCAACATGCACACAGACATCCAGGGGTGCTTTGTCTCATTTGTACAAAGGACAAAGCTAGAAGAGATTTTGTCCCCAACTTTCAGAGTTCACAGAAAGCAAGGATCCAACTCTCTACAGTCATATCTGGCAAGACACCTGCAAGTCATAGGCCCCTGAGGTTTACTTGAAGTGGGTGCCTAAACAATGGCACCATAAACTGTGAAAGGGTCATGGGGGTGGTTGATTATATAAGCTCCACTTAAGACTGGCAGGCCTCCTCTGACTTTGCTCAGAAAGGAAGTGACTTTGCCAAGAGCATCCAGCACAGAGGCCTGGGAATTATGGTGGAGGGCACAGGCTGCCTGGGGGGAATCCTCAGCTCTCTGAATATTACCTTTTTGACCCTGGGATGCTACTCAACCACTTGAATTACATTTTTGTCTTCTATAAAATGAGCCAAATAAATAACTGTAGCTATCATCTACAGACAGTTATGTTTAGCTCTCAGGCTTGTCCAAAGGCTGAAATCACCCAGGAGTCAGAGTTTGTGCTTCAGTGAAGGACTACCTCAGAGTCCCATGGGAGAGGAGGTCACCAGTCACCTTAGACTACTTATACCTCAAAGGCCAGACAACTGGATTGATAAAAATCCAGTTGCTTCTTATATAAAGAATCATCCATTTTAAAGATGACTACAAATATAAGCAAAAACCCTCAAGAGAAATTACAAGAGCACACATACGGAGAACTGGAATTACTCACCTTACAACAAAAATCTCACCTTGGGAATGGAGGGAGCATCAGCAGCACAGTGAAATGGACAGTTACACTATTAGACCATGCAGTGGCTGATCTTCTGAAATATACTCCATATGGATTAGCGACACTGATACAACCCCATTTGTGCCAAATTTGTGGACACAATCAATAATTTAGAAATTAAAACTTAGATTGAAGATTTGAAACTTCCTCCTCCTGACCGAAAAATAAATAAATAAATAAGAACCATCTGCATTCACCAAGAGAGTCAACACTGCTCCTAATACTGTGAAATAGTGTGTAGGGGTTGACAGTTATCATGCTGCTTCCCCCAAAGCAAACTTTTTATTTTTTCATATAAAAAACTTTGTTCCACAACCTCATTAAAAACAACAATGATGACATCTGTCAAAAACTCGAAGACATCTCTACTCCTCTGATAACTGAAAACTGCCTCTTCTCACTAGTCAGTCAGTTGTGCTAAATCTGGACACTGAAAGTTTTCAGTTCCTCCTTAGTGTATCTGAGTTGTACCTCTTCTTTTATTGTAGTGAAAAGGTCACAGTCTTTCAGTTAAACATATACGACTCCTTGTGAGTCACCTAGTGACTGCCAAGCCTCCTGTCAGTACAGAGGAAGGGCTGCTTAGTTCTGTCAATAAACTAATAGACATCCCAAAATTCAAGAAAATAGCTCCTCTTATAATGAACAGTAATACCAATCACTGCAGCCAGCTGCTTGACCATCATTTATCCAAACATATTTACATTCCCAGGATAGATGTGATAGTTTTCTGCCTGAAGTCCATTCTGGAGAGATTGCTGCCAAATTGAATGAACTTACTTGTACTTGAAATATACAGTATCTATGAATGGATGATCAAGATTAATATCCCCTGATGCATGGCGTAGCTATTAAATGTTGGATTTCCATCTTTCTAACCAGCCACCACACACACACACACACACACACACACACACACTTAGTATTAAAATATAAGAATTTGTGCTATGACTTTTAATACCTAAAGAATATATTTATAATTTATAGTTATCTTACTTAAAAACTTCATGATAGGGTATAATTGATTTTCTTTTCCTTCAATAAGAAATAATCACCTTTTGTTGATTTCATTTGTTGCTTTATTGATCACCTACATGTTCTACAATGGTGACTTCAACAAAAGGATAAAGAAAGATTATATTTGTAAGGTACATTAATAGCTAAGTAAGCATACATCTGATATTTGCTATCGTATTCCTATTCTTTACATACAAATGTTTATAAGTTATGTTAAAGATTATTTTATGGTGAAATAAGGATTTGCAAAACCACACATGTAAAATAATGGATTTAGTTTAACTCTGTTTTCAATGATGAATTATTTAGTGTGGAAGTTCGATTTTATATTTTATTTATTACCAAATTAGTATATAATTAATGGAAATCTCAAAGTTCTTAAAATATTATTAATATGTGATATTTGATTTTTATAACTTAAGAATGTGAATTCCATAAGGAGAATTTCAAACAAATATTTTCTGTATTAGAGGTTCTAAAGAAGTTTTAAATAAATATTTGTGAACATTACTATATTATGATAATTATATCACAGTTGATATGAAGAAAAGAATAAGGGTCAATTTTTATTCATATAAAAAAATGGAAAACTATTTGGAGTTTCAGAAATTCTGGTGCTTATTGTAGTAAAATGATAAAGTAAAATCATTGTGTACATATGCAATGAACACCAGATGTGAGTCCTGGCAAATAGCACAAATCTAGATATTTTAAAAGATAAAGAGAATAAATGTTTTGAAAAATAATTTTTAAAATATTAGCATCTGGTCTTACATAATAATTTCATTTTATCATTTCATTAGAATTTTTGAAACATACTTACAGACATTCATTAAAGGCAGGACTATTAAGAAAAGCAATCCTGGGCAGGGGTTGTGGCTCAGTGATGGAATGCTTGCATAACACATCTGAGGCACTGAGTTTGACCCACAGCACAACATGAAAATAAATAAATAAAGGTATTATGTCCATCTATAACTAAAAATATTTTTTTAAAAAAATAAGAAAAACCAAAACAAAACAAAAGTAAAGAAAAACAATCCTAATTTGTTGGTTTATAATCACTCTGGCATCTTGTTCATGCCTTGCAGATTGAATTGGTTACTTAATCTCAAAGTTTTTATCAAACAAGCAGGCTGGGGAGTTAAGTTGGATTTCATTAAACCTACTGAGAACTGAACTACTTAATTTTACTAAGCCACTATGGAAAAAGTTTCTTTCTGATATAATAAAAGCAAGATATTAAAAAAAGAAAAAAGAAAGAAAAATGATCACTTATTCAAGCATCAGCAGCATTTGACACTCTTGATTAGTCCCTCTTTGAAATTCTTTCTTTCTTTCTTTTTTCTTCTTTGGGTTCCAGGGGTTGAACTCAGGGGCACTCAACCACTGAGCCACATCCCCAGCCCTATTTTGTATTTTATTTAGAGACAGAGTCTCACTGAGTTGTTAAGCACCTCCCTTTTGCTGAGGCTGGCTTTGAACTCAATGATCCTTCTGCCTCAGTCTCATGAACTCCTGGGATTACAGGTGTGCACCACTGCACCTGGTGAGATTCTTTCTTTACAAGCCAATATATTTCTTTCTGGATTCTTCTTTCATTGTTTGCTTCTCAGGTTCCTCTGCTGATACCTTTTCTACTTTCTGGTCTCTAAAATATGTAGCACCTCAGCCCTTGAGATTGGCTTACCTGGTTCTTCTATGAGTTGATGACAGTCACATTTGTATTTGCCAGTCCTAGCACTAACAGCTAGATCTGATGTTGGTAGGAGTAGATATGGCATTGACAGTTACATTTTGAGTGTTTCCTGTTGAACACAAAGACTGTCAGAGAACACTATGTCAGGTCATTTTGTGACTGTGATAAAATGATACCAATAGCCCCTCCTAACAGAACAAGATAACAAAATAAAAGCTAAGACTGTTTCATAACGATCTCAAAACACAACAAAATCAAATCACAAAACTCAAAAATACTGATTTCTGTCCCTCATGCATGCCCCCTATACCCTATTAATATGACTGATGCTGTTCCTTTCAGATAACAGCAACAGCTTCAACCTTACTTTATTTTTACCTCTTTTGAGATAAGCTTCCTTAAGGAAGCTTCCTTAATTCCTGTCATTGAATTACCCTTGCTTCCAGACAGGACTCAGTATAACACACTTTCTTGAATCCTCTCCCAAATCACCTCTATAAGCCCAAATGCGGTAGTCTTTTTTTTTAATTTAATTTAATTTATTTTAAAGAAAAAGAGAGAGAGAGAGAATTTTTAATATGTATTTTTTAGTTTTCGGTGGACACAACATCTTTATTTTATTTTTATGTGGTGCTGAGGATCGAACCCAGCGCCTTGCATATGCCAGGCGAGTGCGCTGCCACTTAAGCCACATCCCCAGGTCAGTCTTTATAAAAAGACTTCTCTTTATGAGAAGCCCACGTGATTCCCCAAGGAATAGAATCTTTATTATTACAAGGAGAAATAAAGCATATTTATTTAATTGTTGATGAGTTTCAGCTCATCTTTGGGCACAGGTCATCTTTTGGCAGGTGCAGAGTTACATCCATCATAGGATAATCTGTCTCTAATTTCATTACTTGCCATTAAGAAATAAAAAAATTAATTCATATTTTACTATAGCTATAATCTTATAATATTCTATTATTCTAATTTTTCGTAGTTTACTGAAATTTTTAGTCCACTTATTCCTTGCTGAATTATCTTTGAAATGGTTGCTGTTTATTCTTGTTATCTCAATAATTATGAATACTTACTGTTCACTTTGTTTGCAAATTTGGAGTTAGCTAAAATAAGAACTTTTCAGATTACATTTCTTCTGTTTTGTCTCCTAACATTATTTCTCTTTTGCCCAGAGAAGTGTGTTTATAAAATGCGTATCTTTCTGTCTTCTCATCCTTGAGTGGAGATAGAGCCTGACATGGAATAGGATATCATTAAAGGGATAACCCTTCATTTCTAGGCATGTTCATTAAAGAACTGGCAACTTTCAGAACACAGATCTCTAGTATAAAACTAGAGGGTAGATTGGTGATACTACAATTTCTAGTTCCTGTCAGTTTTGCCAAATACTGCTGTCTTCACCCAATGTGTAAACTCTGGAGGCCAGTGGAAGAGGATCGCAAAGCTCACTCAATTTAGAGTATAGGAAGGCATGTGGGGCAACAGGTCCAATCCTTGTATTACTGCTCTTGCAGGACTCTAAGAAGGTGGATCTTCAAACCAAAAGTGATGCAATAGGGTTTTTTGCTGAGCTTGTAATACCAGCCCTCTAGATGGAGGTGCGGGCTATCTTCTAACCTTAGTTATAATTATACAGCTTCTTTTTCCTGTTTATAGAGTTGTGTGCAACCAGTGTGCACAAGTGAAAGGAATCCTTACCTCAAGCAGAGGATCCTTCTGTCTGCCTGTACTGTTCCTGGTGCAGTTTCTTAAATTAATATGGCTGTAACTTCTGTGCCTATTTTAGAGACTGTCATTAGAAAAGGTCAAAGTTACTTTTTAATTCCCTACAGGTAGTAGAATTCCTACTGACCACTAGAAAATGTTTTAACTCTATCCCATCAATTAATATAGCTGTAGGAATTTCTTCTACATTTTGACACATATACATTTTATAATTTACAATACCATTATGGACTTTATCCAAGTAATATGTATAGAGGAATATTTTAATGATAGTTTTGAAGGCTAAGCAAACCTTTGGAAGTTTTTTTTCATTTTAAATGTATGCTTTCATTTGCCTTTAAATTTATTTACTCGATCTCAGTTATGAAGATCCATATATGACCACACTTGTGAAAAGAGGAATATTTTCAGGTTCTCCTTAAATACTGACATTCCATTTAGTCTTACTTCACTTGGATATTAATGTCTGTACCTCTCACCAACATATGCATTGAAGAGGGCTAGTGTTCACCATTGCCTACAAGGGGGGAAAAAACTACTTCAAGTAAGAAGAATTAAATAAGTCTTTAATCTTCTTAAATCCCAAGAAAGGGGAAATAGTTATGTTATAGGTACTCGCAAATATAAGTTGATGTCACTTGGGGGAAGCATAATACATTAGATAAAACCTGACTTTGACACATTAAGGATTTGAATACAAATTTACATAATGTTATTAACTCTGTAATTGAAACAAATCAGGTAAATTTTTCAAATCAGTATCAAGTGGAAATAGCACTATCTTGACTATATTTCATGAGAACTTTAAGAATCACTTAAAAACTGTTATAATATCTTCTACTTCAACATGTTCTCATTCCAAAAGTTCTTATTCTCCACATTTACATTTACAAAATCATGGAAGATGACATGCCGTTAAAATCATGGTATTTGAAGGTAAATGGATGGAGTTGGAGAATATTATTCTAAGTGAAGTAAGCCAATCCCCCCAAAAACAAATGTTTAATGTTTTCTCTGATATTTGGATGCTGATCCATAATGGGGATGGGGAGGAGCATGGAAGGAAGGGAGGAACTTTAAATAGGGCAAAGGGTAGGGATGGGAAGGGAGGGGGCTAGGGGGTAGGAAAGATAGTGAGATGGACATCATTATGCTAAGTACATGTATGAAGACACGAATGGTATGACTCTACTTTGTGTACAACCAGAGATACGAAAAATTAAAGAATGAAACATATTTCATAGATGGATGAATTAAGTAAAAAAAAATCAAGGTACAGTTGTGCTAAAAAATTTTGTGGAAAAATAATAACCCCTATAAAAATCTCACCATTTTTTCCTTCTAAGAATTGCTGCATTTAAAAATTGTATCTTAAATTTTAAGCATAAAATAAACTTGTTTTTAATTTTTTTTGTAGTTTTTTATGATGAAAACTAACTCCTCTTCCCCACATGTACATTAAATAATGTAATTATTATTAACTCCTACTTTTACGTTGGTTTATATATAAAACCTCTTTCCAGTTCCAATTACACAATGAAGAGCTCCTCTACATATTAAGGTAATTTATTAAGAAAAAATAAAATCAGACTTAAGAACTGCTAAAATAGTTCAACATAACTTAATACATTTTCCTTAACTCTCTGCTTCCTCTTTTATTTAGCACTCTTCTGAATTTTATTCTAATTTTCGTAGTTTTTTATCTGCTTTTTTTTATAACTTGGCCACTTAACTCTTTTATTTTATGTTTTCCATATTTTTATTGGTGCATTATAGTTTTACATATTGACAGGATTATTGTGACATATTCAAATATTCACAAAATTTAACAATATAATTTGGTCAACATCACTGTTCAGCATTTACCTCCTTCCTGCCCACCTTTGACCACTTGGTCTTTTTCTTCTACTGTCCCTTTACCTACCACTTAGCTCTTAAGTGATTTATTTTTAACTTTATTCATTAAATATTATGGTTGCATTTATTATATATCTGTCTATTGATCTGTCTGTCATTTATCTGTCTATGCAGTAGCTTTCTTCTTTCACATGATTATTTTGTTTATGAGATCCAACTATACCATAGGTAGCTGGATATATCATTAGTTTCAATTACTCCAATAGTTTTCTAGCCTTCTTCTTTTTATAGACAAATCAGGTGTTTCCTATTGTTCAGGTCTTTAAAAGAGACAACTACAATAATGTTCTTATGTGTGTATCCTGGTAAATATAATCACTAGTCATACTCTAGCATTTCTAAGAAGAAGATCTTAGAATTGCATATTTCTTGAGAATTCTTCTCAACTTACCTACTTTACTAGGTAATATTAAACTGTCCTTGAAACTGATTGTCTAGTCCCACTATGATGGCCCATTGTTCCTATTGCTTCAACAATTCCATTGACATTTGGTAGTATCAGGATGTGTTAAACTGTGCCAAAAGTATTTAATGCTATTATAGGTTGGTAAAATTTTTCGTATTTTTCTAATTATAAATGAAGACAATCACCTTGTAAAATGTGCAGTAGTCATTTGGACTCTCTTTCTGTGAAGGACTTTTCAAGTTTTTATTCATTTTGCTTGTGAGTTGACTACTTCCTATAGTTTGTTGGGGGTTTTATTTAATATACTTGATGCTAGTATATTGTATATTGTTAAGTGTTGCAAATATATTTTCTAATTTGTTGATTTTAATAGTTTTATGATTTTTAATAAAAGAGTCTTAATATAAAAAAGGCAATTTTACAATTTTATTTTTAGTGTCTTGTGTAGGAAATCTTTTTACCTAAAGTTATGGAAATATTCTCTTAATTTTCTAAGGATTTATTATTTTGCCTTATAATTTTATATCTAATCCACACATAATATCCAGAACATTCTTTTTAAAATAGACATTCCACATAATATCCCAAATCTACTGGTTTAGAAACTTTAGGATTGAGGACCAATAATCTAAATTTTATAAAAAAAAACAAAACAAAACAAAAAACTGATGACAAATTCAGAACAATGCTTATGTTTATAGTAGATTGCAGTTTTAAAATTATAAATTTGTGCTCATTTCATCACCTCCTTGCAAATTCAAATTCTATGGTTAAAACACCGTAGCTATTTCAACATTTTATTCAATATATATTGCCATATGCTACCTTCTAAATAATGTGGGGTCAACAACTCAAAATTATATGTTAAGAGATTTTCATCATAATTGAGAGGCACCATTTAAAAAAATGTTTAGTCCTATAAACTCATAGTTTATTCTCAATTGTATTGAGTTTTCATTAGCACAGTAAAACAAAGGACAGTTTTACAACATGTGATCAGGTGCAGCAACCAAATCCTATAAAGCTGTGGCTCAGCCCTGCTTTTCTCTGATGAGAAAATTGTTAACAAGAGATGTTAATTTTGGCTTTCACAGAAATTGGCCTCAGTTCTCTGAGTACTGCTTCCTTCCTTCCAGCGCCGCGGTTATAGCAAGTGGTTAATTTGAAAGACTTAGCTATTATTCTAAATCACTCTAATGGCAAAGAATCATACCATTCAGCCCTGCTAGCCGGTCCCTGAGTCCAATACCATCTACTTATTTGTTTTCTAATGATTAACTTTCCTCTCTAGTTTTTAAGCATCATGGGGTCCTCCTATGTCTGATTCGTTCCCAGTTACTTAAATCTCTATAGCGTACCCATTTATAATTAACATTTACTATCAACCCTACATTGGGATCATATTTTTCTGTCCAGGACCAAGGGGGCAAGGTGGGAGTTGGCTCTGGTCCGGGACTAGGAGGGGGACACCAAAACCTACCTCCAATCATGTAGACCGGCCAATAGGGCCCCATGACTGTTGGCATAGGCCTATATTTTTTATTATTCTTTTCCTTACGACCTACTTTAGCAGGAAGGGTCTTTGGGCTTTCAGGAGTAGTTACTTGAGGCTTATTTAGATTAATTTTAACAAGGTTTTCATAAACTTCCTTAACTGTTTTTTCCTTAGGTAGTTTTGCTATAAAGCTTAACTGTTTATGAGAATTGGCTGCATTACTGCAGTTGTTGCAAGCTGACCTATTTTCCAGGATTGTTATGTTTACCTGGAGAGTAACGTTAATTCCCCTAGACTCAATGGTCAAATGAGAGGTGAGTAATATTCCAATTAAAATAAAGCCAAACAAAAACCATTCAATTCCCAAAAATATGCTGCGCTCCCCCTGAGGTCGGTCGCCTTGCGCCGTCCACCTCAGGAAGGCCTTGCAGTTTCCTGGGTCAGGGGAGGGGCACAGCACCTCACTTTAGGTCAATGATTAAATAAACTGTAATTATACCTCTATGAGTGATGCAAATTGTAATTCATTAGAGAAAAATATAGGTAGCATAAATTTTTAATAATGTTTTGATGGGATATATTTAATTATTTTGATATATTTATAAAAAATAAAATGACATAACTTTGATAGTCTTGTATTTGAATATAGGACCAGGGTAACTCCTCATAATGTACAACCACAAGAATGGGATCCTAAACTGAATCAGTTATACTCTATGTATGTATAATTTGCCCAAGTACATTCTACTGTCATGTATAACTAAAAAGTACAAATAAATAAAAAGTACAAATAAAAAAAGAATAAAATGATTTTAAGGCATCAAACTTACTCCTCATCTGATTAAAATAAAAATAAATTCAAACATGAATGAATGGGATATGATCTAAGTGTTGAAATAATAGCATAATAAATTTCTTAGGCTTCAAATTGTATGTAAACCATCATGAAGAACAGTTGAAGCTTTTCCTTCCTTAGATATTTTAATATCTAGTATGAGTTCAGTGATTCTCAGTAAATTTACATTGGTTCACTGAGTCATTAATTGACTCAGGCTTCTATCCTACTATTTTTTCCATACAAACTACCAGTAAAAAATATTGATTTCTGCTTCAGAGCTAAAAAATTCTCTAAATAGAAAATATATATGTATTATACATATAATTGCATATATAATTATATGTAGATTATATATTATGTAGCAGAAATATATTACATATGTATTTATATATGCATATATAATTATATATATATAGATTCTCTTTAGAGACTCTTTTATATCAGTAATATATGTACTATATATGTATAGTGTATAATGTATCATATATATGTGAATATATAATATGTAGATTCTCTCACACATCTATAAACTCAACATTGTACAAGCCACTTTTATTGTCATGAGAGCAGATTATTTATTATTATGTTGGCTTTCTGCTCTATGTCATTGGTTCTCTTCATTATAAATATACACATATTTCTTTCCCACACTGCTATGGCCTCAAAAAGTATTTATAAATATCTTTGCACTGGATTTTTTTAAAAAAATGTCCTTTTAGATTTATTTGCATTGACAGTGTTTTTTTTTTTTTCATCTTTGTGAGAATGAGGATGTTAATATTGTAATACTGTTTGTGAAATTACTTCCACTGGATATAAGAACTTCCTTTAAACATTTAAAACTATTTTTCATATGTATAAACAGTCCATAGTAAAAGAGAGGGTGACCAACTCAGATTCTACAATGCCTAGAAAAGCCATCAGCTGCTTTCCTTTTAACTCACACCTGTAGTTGGAATTCCTAGTGATTAGTTAAAATTCCAGCCCCAAAAAGTCAAAGGTAGAATGTTTTCTCTTTTTTTTAATTTTTTTTTATTATTAGTTGTTCAAAACATTACAAAGCTTTTGACATATCATATTTCATACATTTGATTCAAGCGGATTATGAACTCCCATTTTTACCCCATATTTTCTGATGTTTTAATTATGATTTGGTTTCTACTTTAAGCCAAGATGAAGCAATATCGAATGCATTTAACCTTTTGTCTGAAAAAAAATCTCAAAATGCTCAGACTACTCAGAAAATGGAGAAACAGTTCACAGGAACACAGCCCATCAGCCACTGTATAATCATGACCTCTGAGAAACGGGAAATAAGTAAGGCTTTCCTTTCAGCTTACCAAATTAATAATGTGTTCAGGCTTTTGTGTGGCAAGGGAGACTCCAGACAAGGCTAGCCCATTCTGGCTTTCTCCCTGAGTTAAGTAGAATCCTGTTGACCAGATAAACTGAGGCTGTTAGATTTTTCAGGACAGAATACAAGAGAGCGGAGAATTACTGCAATATTTTTGATGGTCATATTTGTAAGTGTAATCCTAAATGTCTTTTTTTATGCTTATTAACTATTTGTATATCTCATTTGAAAAATGTCTTTTTTGTATAATTTATATATTTTAGATTATATTCTTTGATTTATTATTAAACTGTGAGCCTGCTTTATGTATTCAGAATAAAAATACTTTATCAAAAGTGTAATTTACAACCATTTCTCCTAATCCATGGTATGTACTAGCTGACATTTATAGAATACTCCATTTAGTAACTGCTTAATAAACATTCTTTTCAAGTGAATAAACTAGTACAATGTGTAATGCAGATACAGTACCAATTCTTCAAAATTTCTAAAAGGAAACGAAAAGAGAATATTTCCTAACTCTTTCTGTAAAGTCAGCATAATTATTTATACAGAAAGCAAATAAACACATTAAAAGAAAGGAAAACAACAGATCAGTATCTCTCATGAACAGACAACATCCTCTACAAAGCAACAGCAAATTGAATAAAAATGTACAAAAGAACTGCAACATGAACAAGTGGGCTTTAGTCCAAGTATTTAAGGATGGTTCAACAGTTAAAACTCAATAAATTTAATACGCATGTTAATATGCTAAGAAAACAAAACATTATCATGTCAACAGAAAAGAAATTTGACAAAATCTAATACCCATCAATGGTACAAATGCTGTGCAAATAAAGTAGAATTTTCTCAACTCGATTAAAAAAAAAAACTTATAAAGAAACCTACTGCTAATGTCATAGTTCATGGTTAAAGAAGAATGCTTTTCCCTTTTGGATCAGGAATAAGACAAAAATGTCCACTCTTACTACTCTCTTCCACATTGAATTGTATGTATTAGCTCGTGCAAGAATATAAGGACAGAAAAGTTACACAAATTTTAAAAAAATTATTTTCTTTATCAGATGGCATGATCGCTATGTAGACCTCTCCATAAAAGTATAAACATAAATTATTCCTGGAACTAAGTAGTAAGTGCAGCAAATTTTCAGTAGTCAATGTTAATACAAAAACATCAGTTATTTTCCTATGTACTATCAATGAACAATTGAAATTTAACATTTATAAGTACCACTCACAATAGCACCAAAACAATAAACATTTTTAGACGTAAATCTAACATACATGAAATATCTATTTGGAAAACTATAAACTGAAAATATGAAAGAAATCATATATCTTAAAAACAGATAGTCTATGTTCACGGGTTGGAAGACTCATGATGGTTTAGGTGTCAGTTCTTTCCGACTTATCTGTAGTGTGCACTCTCAAACAAATGACTTGAAACTATTTTGTAGGCAATGGCCAACTGATTTTAAGTATAGAGAAAGGCAAAACCCAGGAGCAGTCAACACAATGTGTAAAGGAACACCTGTGGAGGAATACCTGTGAGGAGGTGCACAAAGAGCAGACACAGACACAGGATATGAGCAGACAGACAGGATGGAGGGGCGGTGGAGGGAGTGAAGTGATGTGGTGAAGAAGTATAGAAGTGAAGTGTTTGCTCCTCCCTCCTGCTGAGTTTTATTAACTCATAAAAGGTTACATATTACCCATCACACCTGACTACACTCTAATCAGTATTCCTTTAACTCTGAGTGCTAGCTAACTAAGATAAGGTCCCAGTTAATACAAACACAGAGCCTCTCAAACCCAAGGATGTTGCTATGGAAACCAGGTAGTTATCTTAATAGCCTCAGGAGAAAACTGCTGGGTATTTCAATCATGGGAATCAGGCTGCCAGTAAACCCCAGGGAGTTTGCTCACTGGGGGAACGGTTCCCTATTTCCATGGTCAGAATACCTACAACAATGCTGAGGAAGAAGAACAAAGTTGGAGGATTCATACTATGTAATTTCAAGACTTATTCTAAGCTAAAGTATACAAAATAGCATGGTATTGAGGTAGAATAGAAGAAATAAGAAAAGGTAGAAAGGAGACGTTCCTTTCTCAGAAATTTCTCAGAACTCTCTAAATGTACCCGTCCACTGTTAATTAACCTCCTAATAATTAGATGAAACAACAACAACAACAAAAAAAGAGATGATGTAATGAGAGACCTATAATTTATGGGAATTTCTGGTGCTGTCTGTGGATCAGATAACAAAGACCTTGTCAGTCTAACATTCCAGAGATTGACTGAAACCACCAGAAACTGTCTTTGAGATTGTTGGACTGATAACATTCCTACATACTTTTCCATACACAACCCTCACCAAATGTTCTTTAAAAGAAGAGCTGGGTACCCCCAAAATACTTCTCTCAGTCTCAAAGTGGCCCACATTCTCTGCTGAATGAGCATTCCTTGCTTCACTCTCAAAGACATCTCTCTCTTTACACTGCCCCAATTTTCTCTTGAATTTTTATCTTCTTTCCTAAGTAACCCTCAGTCTATGCCTCTGACAGGTGAATGTTGAAATTCTTTACTGTCACATATACAAAGAATCCCACTGGTCCTGAGTGGAGTTCCCTCCTCTCTCTCAGAACTCCTTGGACACTTCTTTGGAGACAAGTCTTCTTCTGTTATCAGTGAACAAACAGATACACAACTCAACAGAACAGAATAGGAACACCTTCATTGAAATAGTAAACTCATTTTTGAGAAAGGGCAAAAGGTGAACTTGTAGGAAAAGGAGTTATTTTCTAACTATTCATCTGTCATTTATTTCATATATATGTTTATGTATATGTGGCAAATGGTACCAGGAAACCTGTATATCCACTTGCAAAAAACAAACAGAAAAGAACCCAGATGCAAATTTTATATCGCAAGCAATTTTTAATTCAAGCAATCATAGAACCAAGTATAAAATGAAAAAAATCTATAAAACTTCTGGAACAAAACAGGAATATAATCTACATGACCTTTATTTAGTGAGGAGTTTTTAGACACAACACCAAAAGTACAATCCATGAACATAAGATGGATTTTATTTAAATTTAAAAATTCTGGGGTGCAAAAGATATATTTGAAAGAATAAAAACATAAATTACAAACTAGTAGAAAATAGTTGTGAAATACATACCATCTGATAACAAAAAAAGTTCTTAAAATATGTAGAGAACATCTACCTTCTGATGATAAGAAAACAAAAAACCCAAATAGAAATTGAATAAAAGATCTGAACAGACACTTTATCAAAGAAGATAGATGAACAATTAGCACATGAAAAAAAATGTTCCACATCATTTTTCATTAGAGAAATGAGAATGAAAACAACTCAGAGATACCACTAGGACCTTTTTAGAATGCTAACATTCAAAATGCTGTCAACACCCATTGCTGATGAGAAGAGGGAGAGACAAAGCCTCAATCATTGTTAGTGGGAAGCAAAACGACACAGGGACTTTGAAAGACAGCTTTGCAGTTCCTTACAAAGATAAACAGAGTCCATCATATGACCATGTAGCCAAAATTCTAGGCATTTACCCAACATATTTGAGAATTTAAATCAATACAAAAGCCTACATATGAGTGTTTATTGTACCTTTACTTATAATTGCCCCAAACTAAAAAATAGCTAAGATGTCCTTCAATGAGTGAATAAATAAGCAAGCTGCATATGTTCCTATGATGAATTCAGCAATAAAAGAACATGAGCTATCAAACTATAAAAGCATATTTATAAATTTTAAATGTGTATGGCATATTGAAAGAAACCAGTCTGAAAAGGCTTTATAATGCATGAGTCCATACATTATCTGGATAGGGTCTAATGTAGAGATGCCAAATATATCAAGAGTTACCAGCATTTAGGAGAGGTATAGAGTTGAAAGATGAAGAACTTGGAGGTTTTTTGAGCATGTATGATATAATTATGGTATGATATCTTTGAAAACTCATAAGACTTTATGACAGAAAGAATGAACATTAATTCATGCAAATTTAAAAATCAGTTTGGGGGTTGAGAATTCTAGGATGATATTCAGAAAGTGCCAAAAGACTTTAACTTCATTACAAATGCATAAGCAGCCTCACTGAAGGTGAGGCTGTTGCTGATCTAAGTAACTTAGAAATGAGTAGAAACTGTAGGACAAAAGGAATTGTGCATATTAAGCACTATGATCTAGTTGATAAATAGTTTCTTATGAGGTTTGGGGAAACCATTCCCAAGCCATTAAATATGTATGTTGAAATCAAAAAATTAAGCAAATTAAGTATGATGGTAATAGTCCTGCTGATTTTTTATTATTGGAGTGGGAGGTTATAGAATTGTGAGGCAAGAGGCTAGAAGTATTCATGTGCATTGGAATTGTAGACAACTGTGTGAACTGAACTCATGAAGTCAACTGATAGAGCTCCCAATGGCCAAAGATAGAAAAATGTGGGCATCAAAAAAAGTAGTACTGATTAGAATTATAAAATCAATATAAGTAGATATATACTAAAATAAAGGAGTAAGTAAATAGAAAAGTAGGTAAATATTCCCAGGAGAATTCTGAAAATGTCTTCACAGTGTCTATATACAACCCAATCCTTTCCTTGCGATGCATATATTGGGCTTCTTCCAAAGAGTACAATTTGGAAATGGGGAGGGGGAGAATAACTTTACACTAAATAAACCTTTAAACCCTATCTCAGCCAGTTGATTAACATAAACAGTGAGAACCCATATTGATAATATATACCCTCAATAAGGTGATGAGACTGACAATTTATCTCAGCATTCTTCTTCCAAAAATCTATAACCCATGTATAATAATGAAAAGAACAGCAGACTATTCAAATTTGGGAATATTCTACAAAATATTTGACCATTATTTTTTCAAAACTTTCAAAGTCATCAAAAATAAAGAGTAATAAACATTACAACTAAGGATATGAATATAAGAACTAAATGTATTGTGGTATTCTATATGGGATCCTTAAAGAAAAGATATTAGGTAAAAACTGAGAATCTTTCAATATAGACTTTAATTAATAGTAATGTGTCAATATTGATTCAATAATTTTGGTATATGTATCATATTAACCTAATGAGAATTTTTTGTATTATCTTTATAATTTTGCTACAAATACAGAACTATGATAAAAAAGCATTTCATGTATGAAGGAGAGGTCCCTTCCCTTTTTAAACCATATCCTCTGTGGTTTTAGAGTGGTAAGCTTTGTTTCAACAAGACATTTTGTAGGCACTGATTGCTTTTGGCAAATAATGTCTCTATTTCCACCTCATTCAAAAATGGATTTTTCTATTTATGGAATGGTTGGACAAAACACAGAAAGATCTATATTTCAGAAGCCAAGAAAACATTCCCATCATTGTCATCACAAGTGGACATATAAAGGTAAGAACTTATAATTCCCATTGTACTACCAATTATGCATCTATAATTCTTGGGGAGAATTTCAATTCTGTTATCAATAAGAACATTTAAAAACTTGAACTACAGCCTAGTGTTAAGAAATGTTGCTACCTTATTTTGAAATAATATATTTGCTTAGCTGTCTTACTGGTACACTGTGTTATCTATCTCTGCAATTCACACACCCAGCCCAGTTCCTGGCAATAATAATGTTTATAAATATTATTAAAATGAATATAATGAATACATTTTTACCCTGGATTGAAGATTATGAAATTCTTACAATGCTTATTTGTTAAAGAAAAATATACAATTATAAAGATGAGCATGTAAGTTTTATTTCATGAATTAATACAAATGTGTTTTAATTTAAATAATATTTGGGAAAATGAAAATGGCTACAACATTCAGTTTTGCTTGTGTATCTCCTTTAGACAATCGTTTTAACTTCCACTCAGTTATTTTGATACTACTTGAATATAATACAAGTAATTCAGTCAAGATGTAAATGAATATAAATGATAAATTTTAGTTGGAATATTTTGTTTGATCAACTAATATTCACCCATTCTCTGTATGAATTATGGTTTGGGAACAAAAGTGTTAATATAAGAAGGATATTTAATAAGTATTAAATGAATGAAGTGTTTTGACTTTTTATAATCAAATCCAATTTTTAAAGATAATTACATACAAATTCATCTCAGGGTAATCTAACAGACTTTGTATGTTCCATTATACCATGGAAAGACAATGTATACACTCAGAATTTTTCATTTATATGACACATTTTTAAGTTCATTTTAATGTCTAAAAGTTTTAGAAGAAAAATTATTCATTACAGATTACCCAGAGTGTCCAAAGTGGCATCAGACTGCTCTGAGACTGATGGGCATTGTACTTGTTATACTGGTGACCACAGTGATAGGACTAATCATTCGGGGTGAGTAAATTGAATTTACATGTTTAGCTAGAGAGGCAAAAACATTTCCTTTGGAGTTTAACTTCTACATTCTCTAACTTCTTACATTTTTTTTTTGTATTTAGAAGGCCACCTTTATGAAGTCTGTGTTCATGGTCTTTTTTTTTTTTATTAGTTGCTCAAGACAATACAATGATCTTGACATATCATACATTTGATTCAAATAGGGTATGAATCCTCATTTTTCCACGTGTATAGATACATTTTTTAATGAAGTCCTCATACTCTTTTTCATCATTTTAATTATACTGACATTAAATGATACCACTTCAGATTCCATTATAATTAGTTTTTGCCTATACAGAGGAAGCAGCAAATGTATTATTTTATAAAAAACTACTTTGTTCATACATTTACCTGCTTGGCAAATCTTTAGTGACTGTCACTGTTCTAGGAACTGAAGTTACATATTTTGGTGATAGCTCTATAAATTTTGTAGAAGTTGATCTGGCCCTTTCAGTAAAAATTTGGACTTCACAGGTGACCTGATGCTTTGGAGTTTTGAACAAAAATTATCAGCTACTTTAAAATATAAGCCCAAGTTAAATTTAAGATCTTTAACTATGAAATGTAAATACGAAATATGTACAATTATATTCATAATTGTTTCTATTTGCTGTTACCTGCTACATGTTAGGAGTTATGTAAACATTTTATATACATCATTTCTGAAACTTAAAAGAATGTGCAAGTTTGCTAAGCATTTCCCTTTTTACAGGGAAGAGCACACACAGAATTTCAAGATCACATGCAGAATTCTAACCTATCAGACTAAAGAGATAAAAGCTTAAATTTAGTTTTATTTGGATAATGATGCTTTTTGTTTCTACTTAAGTTTTTGTAGGAAGAAATTTCCCAAATCTTGAAATTCATATTTTTCTTGTCAAATTTAAATGAACAGATTTCTTTTTTTTAATATTTACTTTTTAGTTGTACACAATACCTTTATTTTGTTTATTTGTTTTTATGTGGTGCTGAGGATCAAACCCAGGGCCTCGAACATGCTAAGCAAGTGCTCTACTGCTGAGCCACAACCCCAGCCTCTAAACAGATTTCTTGACAAGCAATTTGTGGATTCACTTGCAGTTTAATTGAAATAAATAATTAAAAGGCACACGCTTCCATTTATAGAAATATAATTACTGTTAATGTTTTTGTTTATTAGTAAGTCATCAAAACATGCATTCCTTCAGTGATAACCACAGTGAGCAGATATTTAGTAATGAAAATGGAACCAAATATTGCAATTGTATGAATACTTCTCCTAGAAAACAGCTGAACAATGCAAACTCCGCAGGTACGTGATTTTATTTCATTGTAATGTTGAGAAGGAAAGTCTTTTCCTCCATCCTCTTAGGGGTGGTCAGTAAGTAAGTCAAACTGATAAAAGATTAACAGAAGACAAGATTTTATTAGAACGGATATAGAAACTAAAGAGAGAATTAGCCAAATCACTAACATGGTACCTAGCTTTTTAAGGAAAGACCAGGAGGAAGCCTCTATGAGAATAAAAGTAGATTTCTTTAGGAAAGACCTACAGGTTTTTCAGAAGAACAAACGAGGGATAAGAAAGTTTATAATAATATCTTATGTTTATCCTTGTGCAAATGGTCTTCTTGTCTTCTTTAGGGCCATTAACTTCTCAGGGAGAGGATGTTGGTAGTTGGTAGATTTATTCCCAGTCTTTTTCCTGGGAGTGACCCCCCCATCACACATATGCACCACCCCATCCACAACCTGACCCATGAAGAAGGAAAGTATGTCGCCTCATTTCTTAGAAGTTTCTGCCTTTGGTCAGAGAAGGGGAGCCTCCAGGATTCTTTCTGTCTGTTGAACCTCAAATGTCTTCATATTGAAATAATTTTTATGCAAAACCGGAATATTTGAGAAGGCATGTTACCATCCTTTTTATTTCTCTCATCTGGAATTTTCTAAAGTGTCTTCAGATGGTGGCATGTGTACAATGGGGGAAATTTAGTAAATTTCGTGTCATGCACACTAGTGTTATAGTCACTGTAATTCTTCTGTGTAGAGAAAGGATCAATGAACTTTATTTAGCTTGTGGGACTTCTTCAGATGGTCCAGGTAAGGATCTAGGCAGTCAAGTTTTAGTTTTCAGTGATACTCATTCTCAACTGAAACAACATTTCTCTCTACAGTCATCTCCATTTCTATCAAAGATAATCAAAGTCAAATTATTTTGTTTACAAAAATAAATATCATTTAACTTGGCCTGATTATTTGCATAAGGGTAACAGGGAGCGTATTGATCATATAAGTCTTTTAAAGGTTGCTTTGTTGGAATAAGGAAATCAAGTTGGACTCCTAGAAACCTCTTGAAGATAGGAAGCCAAATTACAAACTCTCCATCAGACCTCACTGGTAGTATCTATAGATATGAATGAATTCCTGTCTTTTTAGAGGCCCTTATGCATCTTCAGATTCTTGGGCTTGCCCAGAAGCAATCTTCCTTATTCAAATATGAGTCTGAGAATACTATAAGCCATGTTTCAGGTCATTTTTTAAAATTGGTTCCACAAACTGAACCTTAGTTTTTGAAACTGTCCAGTTATATCTAATTTTATACACATTATTCTCAAACATGACATTCCTGGTAAAATCTCATGTTTCTAATTATGTTCTGTTGCAAGGATAACAGGTTCTTATTAAACAGCTAACTGAACTACCGTGAAGATAAAAATATTCAATTAGAATTTCCATATTTTGGAGACATTAGGAGAGGAAAAGAGATAATTTTTTTAGTTTTGTTTATAAAGCCATAAAATACTCAGTTACATAAATTACACATAGCTGAGAAAAAAGAGACAAAAATTGCTTATATATTCAGAAATTAGGATATTAAAGAGCCAGTAACATTTTGAGAGAATTTTATAAAAGAAATCATGATCATTTTTCTTTAGTTCATTTGGTCTCCTATAATTTTTTTCTTGTTCTACTTTATCTTGGGATAGCAGTTTTACCAGTTAGCTCCTTCATTAGTTCTGATTCTTTACCCAGTCCAATGCTGTGGACTTCAAATTATTGATGCAATGACACCAGAAGTTCTTACTTTTTCCATGGGTCTTTTAGAAGACAAAGCCTTTTGAACTGTAATGAATTTTATGTATTTAGGAAAGCATAAAACAGTAACTGTGAATGACAAAGGGCTTAAAAATGGCTATGGTTTAAGATTTGATGAGAGTAATGCAATTGATAAAGATCTCTGGTTGTTTCTATGATACATATTTTAAGATAATAACTGCAATTCTGACAGATAATGTTATTCATAGAAATTTCATGTATAGTAGGGACATTGTTAAAATTTTAGTAACCTCATAACAATTCTGAAATATTTATATTAACAAATGTAACCCCATACAAATATAACAAGGATAATTAAAGCCCCCTTCATATTTAACAAGGCTTCCCACACAATTTAGAATCTCAAATGAATCTAACTGGTTAACATTTTTCAAAAGTAATACCTTTAAGATTTTCTAGGTGCTCTCTGGGCAAAATTGTTTGTTTTTAATTTGATTTGGGAAATGAGTCAAAAATATCCAAAAATTTGAATACTTAGGTCAACAGAATCATATATATCATGATAAAATAATACTTAGTCATATGTTTAACCCACATGATAAAAAAATTAAAAAGCAAATACAGAAGTTAACATGAATATAAAAAAAACTTAGCTCTTTTCAGTATTGTGAAAACTTAGTTTTCGGTAATCAGTCACGATAAACACAACATAAAGTAGTTGAATTTATTTGAATAAGGTTCAGAATCTGTTTCCTAAACAGATTACTTGCAGGGTAAAGAAACATATTTTATAATCTCTTATGAAGAATAAACAAAAAATTCCAAGAAAATTTTATCATTTTAATAAAAGGAAAACAAAACTCTAGTTTTGCACTGCTATCCTATCAAAATCAAAATTCAGTTTAAAACTTAAAAAAAATCCATTTAATTTCAGCCAACTTGACCATATGAGCTAAGATTCTTTCTATATGATAAAAGCATGTAAAAATACATATAATATATTTTAATTGTATTGTTACAAAGTAGTAATATAAAAATCATATATATTAGATATTTATTTTTTTATTCTTCAAAATGCCCATTTGTTAAGAAATAATAAAATGTTTATCATATTGGCCCCTTTTAAAAATTAGGATGCCTATTTTTTTCTTACTTGTAAGTTCCTATTATACCATAAAAAATTCTCAGATGTTATAACTATTTCCTAAGTAGAAAATCTACCCCAAGCCATAAATTTTATACATTTTAAATGCATCATTCCAAGATAATTTCTAAGGCTTATGTAGATTTAGTATAATTTGTATATGTGTTATTTTGTGTTTTAAAGTGAGTGAAAGAATACAACATGAAAAATATAACTAATGTGCATGTTTATAATGATGCTTCTGGGTTAAGACTTTAGTCTTTCTCCACACTCCCACAGTAGGTTACTTTAGGCACTACCGTCTTCCCCCATGCTTATGCTCCCATAGGCTTCTCTAGGTCACTTGGAGGCTCTCCTCCTCCTCCAGCAATGCAGCACTTAAGGACTTTTGTATAAAGTATTTTATACTTTCTATTTTTATGTTTATATGTTTATATATCATTTGATAGATAAGTTTATGCACAAATTTATGGATATTTAAAAATACATAATATTTAAATAATGAAGTAATTAAAATTTAAATAAAATTTAATCAATATTTATATAGCTTAATATATAAAAACATATGGCATTAGTTGAAACCTGTATGTACCCTTTCTGAATGTAGGTTTATTTTAATATCCATTTCAACTTTTCCCTTTTCATAAAGATACATTTGGTGGTCATTGAGACACACAGATACTGAGGTCATGGTAAATCATTTATTTTACAAATTTCTGATAATGTATGTATGGAATATATTTTTCTGTATCAAAAAGGAATTTTTAAAGGAATTGGTTTTTTTCCTCATCAGTTTTTTTCCCCCTGATATCTTTTATGCTCTCTGATTTCAAAGATAACTCTCATATCCTTTGATTTTTAATCACTCAGAAATTTACTTGAGGATTCTAGTTAGAATTTTAAAAATGGTTGTCTGCTATAAAAAATAAAATATTTTAATTTATTCTCTTTTTAAAAAATCACTCCTCTGTTCAAGATCTGTTGGTGGGCAACAGATCTTGATCGCTAAAATTTCTGGTCATGGTTTCCTAAGACATTGGTTTTGTGGTTTAATCCTTGGGTTGATCTACATCCTGAAAGTCAGTTTCTTACAATCACGACAGGAACAGGAACCCAGTCAGAGATCAGATTGCTGAAAATTTACCCTTTGAGTTCTTTAAGAGTATAGCACCTTTTATCTCTTGTGTAGTTTGTGTAAATGTACTAATATGACCATGGCTTAAAGTTTCCTTCTGCCCTTACACTTATTATCTCTTTGAACTTTTGAGTCAGTTACTGTATCTCTGCTTCACTGTCCCTCTTTCTACTTTAACTAACCTTTAATATCCTTATATACACAAAGAGGAGTTTAAAATTGATAATTTTATGGCTCTCATAAGTTTGTTAGGCAAAAATTTCATATATTCACATACATTCAAAATTCAGAAAATTATTTCATGTGTGGTAGTTACTAAAATAATAAATATGAATATGTTTAGCATTTGTCTCTTCTAAAGACATTCTTCATTGGAACGTGTGTTCATTTCATAAAAATGGGGCAAAATTCTTACTTTTAATGAAGAAGTTTTAAAAAATAATGCAAAAATTGTTTTTATATTGAAACTTCTTTCTCATTTCTATGTCATCCTATCTTCCTATTTCAGCAAACTTATGCCCTGATGATTGGCTACACAAAAAAGGGAAATGTTATAAATTTTTCATGAATTTCAAATCATGGATCGATAGCCAAAACTCATGTTCTCTGAAAAAGTCACATCTCTTGGTGATACAAGACAAGGCAGAGCTGGTAAGAAATAATCTGTCTTCAAAACTGGAAAAAATAGATCCATTTTATGACAAAGGAATTATACAAGTATTAGTTATTTCCATTTCTTGCATTCCTACTATGTGCTAGGCATTGTGCTATGCATTTTACAATTTTTATATAAGTCAGTGCTCAAGATAAACTTGTAAGATAAATAGAATTTTCCCTGCTTCCAAATCAGAACTTTGCCAGGTGTGCAATTAGACAATTTCATTGTACAAGTAAATGGCAAATCTAGGTTTTAAACTAAGGCCCATTTACAATGTCAGCCTTCCATATTCTTGGAAGGAAAGATAGGAATGATTGGAGATACTCATCAAAGCATTACCAATTTCTGGGAATATTGCTAGTATCTGGAGTAGGTGAGACGGGCTTTTTAGTTTGGTTAGTGTATAGTTTCAGCATAGGAACCAGATTTGTTTGAGACTGCTCATTGATAGTTGAAAACAACTAGTGAACAGCTGCCTTCATCAGGAAGGTTTATTAATTCTTTGTTGGGACTTCACATCTCTTTGCACCCCTCATCAGCTGCTCACATTGCCATGACTTTATGAAAGCTGCATATGACCTCACACAACAAGATCATGTGGTTTGAAAATTGTCCTATATTGAGTTTCTTCCATAAAATTATGGACACCTCTTATAATTTTCCTGATTACCAAGATAAACACTAAGGCCATTTTCAGTCAGGAGAAAAAGTGAGAAGAGGCTATCTTCAGAGGCTTAATTTGGTTAATTTTCACTGGTTCCTTTCACAGGAATTCATACAGAGTAATATACAAGTTGGAAACCACTTTTGGATTGGGTTAAACATTACATACCCACAGAAGACATGGACCTGGGTGGATGGCACACCATTAAATCTACAGTTGTAAGTGTTTGGCATGCAAATATCATTGGGGAAATGTAACAGCTCTGCAGTGTGCAACTACTGGTGACTCTCTGGAATTCCAATGGCCAGTTGGTTGCTACAGATGGAAGATTTTGATCTCTTTTAATGTGTGAAGAATAGAAAATCTGTGTTAGAGAAATAGACTCCTAAACTAATTTATTCTTATATTAAGACTTCCATATAATTTAATAATGCAAGAGTTGGTAAGCAGGCTGAGGATAGTGAAAAATGCCCTGGAATAGAAGGCCACCATCCAAATGAAGATTCTCACCTACAGATGATCTACATCTCTCATTAAAATTTATATTCTATATTATAAATTGCATATTTATGCCATCCTTCCATATATCAGACACAATAAATTAAGAATTTTTTTTAGCTTTGATGATTTCTAACAGAAATCTACCACCTCTGTCAACTGACATACAAACTTGCTTAGAGTAATTAATTTACTAATCTGATTGTTAGAACTGGGTATTTGCTGATTACTTTTAGATTATGAAATTGCCTTATAACTTATTTGCCTAAGAAAAATTTGGTTGGAACATCATGGAAAAATGGAAAAAAAGAGAAACTTCCATCTTTTGTGATAAGGTTAATGAATTTGGATATACCCATATATACATTGCATGCACAGAAATTCTCTTGTCAATATGAGTTCAAAAAAATTAAAAGGGAGTTTTTCTTCCCTAGTCCTCATTATAATTCTCATTTCTACCTCCAGTCCTGTCTTGAGTAATGTTGCCACCATTTGAAGCATAGAGGTACCTAGGAATCAAAGAGAATCAGAGGTTTATCAAATAAAGAGAAGATTTTTTATTAAGTGTGACATTGAGATTTAAGGGCGGAAGATGAAAAATTAATAGTTTGATATACAGAAAGTTGGCTTAATATTTTTTGAAAACTATGTATATTTTTGAGTGTCGATATTTCCAAACTTAAAATGATGAATATGATACTGTTTAGTATGGAAGCTGATATTAATTAATTATTGTGGATACTAAAAAAGATACTAAAAACAGGAATTTGGGGGTAAGAAAGTAAATATTTACCTTAAAATGGTCAGATTGTCCTCTCAGATCTTTATTTTTCATATTATTTCATAGGATTGGTAAAGGAATATTGTTTTATTCACCTGCTTATTTCCATTGATCACATACAAGTGAGCATTTTTGGTTTAAGAAATAATTTGAAGCAATTTCTTCATTAAAGAAGAATTTTTTGGGGGGTGGAGAGGCTGTTGCTGGGAATTGAACCCAGGGGCACTCAACCACTGAGCTACATCCCCAGTCCTATTTTGTATTTTATTTAGAGACAGGGTCTCACTGAGTTCCTTAGCACCTCACTTTCACTGAAGCTGGCTTTGAACTTACTATCCTCCTGCCTTAACCTCTTAAGCCACAAGGATTACAGGTGTGCACCACCATACCCAGCAGAAATATTTTTTAATGCATATTTCTTGCTCGAATATTGCAGTACCTGAAATTTATAACTTAAAATGGAAATAAAAAGCATAAAAAATTCACATAGTTGTGCTTTTAATAGTAACTGACAACAGTTATCTGGGAATCACTAAAAAGTTGCTTTTTCCTCTACAGATTTCAAGTCACAGGCCAGATTAAAGAGAATGCCTGTGCTCTGATAACAAATAAGGGTGTTTTTTCTGAAAAGTGTTTGATGGAAAGTTTCTGGATTTGTCAAGAAGTGATTTCTTCATCCAAAGCAGGCAATCTCTGAATTGATCATAGGTATTCTTCTTATTAAAAAAAATTCTTCATAATTTTTGCATTTAGATATTTTAAAGAAATTGTTTCTTTAACAAATATCATGATGATGATAATAAAGGTGTAGATAATAATGGTGTTACTGTAAATTCAAGCATTCACCCTCAGCTTAACCTTGACACTAGCACTGAATTTCACACTTATCTTTCACTCTCACTGACTTCTCAAAACTTCACTCTATGCCTCTTACAGGGGACCTTGATTTTTAGGAGAAGCCATTAGATGATATCTTTCTAAATCTTCTACCACTTAAATTACAGAATTCATTTCCTACTTAAATTACAGAATTCATTTATATCAAAATCAAATATCTTAGTTTATAGTGGGGTTGCAGCCCTTATAATTTTTTTTTTTTTACAAAGAGAACCCTTTGGTTATTTCTTTCTAATTTCACTCTTGTTCTTTAACAGCCAAACATGCAAGAGTAACAAGAAAAATTTCCCTTAACCACATGTGGTTTCCAGTTTCTGCCCAACTTCTCCCACATTTTTAAGTCAAACTTCCTGAAAGTTGTTTATACTTGCTTTTTCTACTTTCTTACTTTCACTCCATGTTCTTTAAAATTTGTCTTCTGCTTTTACACTGTTTCACAAAAATATTCTTACCATGTCAACACTGGCTTTCCTATGTCTAAAGACAATGAGAACTTTCTAGGTTTCACTATAACCCTGAGCAGTGTTGATCATTATGGACTTATCCTTTCTTCTTGAAATATTCTCTAATCTTAGCATCTATGGCACAATGCTCTCTAGAACTTTTATCTACTTTCCCAGCTGTTCCTCCTCAGTCTTTACGGCAGGATCTCCTTCCCCTTCTGTCCTCTCACATACTCATGTTCCTCAGAATTCTGCCTGAGTCCTCTATCATACACATGCTGGCTACATCCACTCCATAACATCAGTTGCCATCAACTTGATAACTCCCAACTCCATATTTCCAAGGATTGACACTAATATATCTGATTGCCCAACAAACATCTCTATTTGACCTATCAAGGCCTCTCAATTTTCCCATATTAAAAATTAAAATTATTAATTTAGCGAATTGCAGAAACACTCTCATACTAGTTTAACTTGGAGTCATTGGAATCAAGAATGACTGTGTGAATGTGACAACTTTCCTATGTACATATATAAGTACACTACAGTGAATCTCCACATCATGTACAACCACAAGACTGGGACGCTAATTAGAATAAGATGGATTCCATGTTTGCATAAATACGTCAAAATATACTATCATGCATAACTAAAAACAACAATGAAAGAATGTGTTCTTTTCATTCTCCACATTCAAATATTTAAGTCTTGTCAATTTTAACACCTAATTATTTCTGGAATTGGTCTACACAATGTTCATACCCAACCTATCATCCTGGATGACTGCAATTGCTTCTAGTTTTGCCCACCAAATCTATTCTCAATATTGTTTCTCTGCAAACCTCAAATCAGAGAGTATTACTGTTTTATTCCAAGGGAGGTTCACTGTAGAAGGCCCTTACTCACACTTCCCAGCTCCTTCATGTCTTGGCTTCTCTTCATTCCTCCCCATTTCTGAGCTTCCATATGATGGAGCCACACTCAACTTTGCTGAGTCATTCAGACATGTCAGGTTTTCTGTCAGTTCTAATCTGATCACATTGTCTGCCTCAGCTTAACAAGCATTCTTCCTCTCCCTACTCATCTACTTAAGCTTCCTTATTTTTCAGGTCACCAGTTAAATGTCATTTGGAGGAAATACTTCCTTGAACAACTGATGTTATGGAGTGGATGTAGCCAGCATGTGTGTGATAGAGGACTCAGGCAGAATTCTGAGGAACATCAGTATGTAAGAGGACAGAAGAGGAAGCAGAGGCTGCAGAGTAAATTGCATAGGTTTCATATATATTTTTACAGCTCCTTGCACATACCTAATTTTAACAGTCAACATCCTAATCATTTTGGTTCTTTCTTGTTTAGTTGTTCATATTTCTTAATGTGTCATAAGCTTTTTAGACTCACTAATCCTCATCATTGTGTGGAGCAAGGTACCTGATGTATAATACTTGAATAAATACCTGTGGTGTCCAGCATGTATTTAATATGTTCTAAGACTCATCCCAGAACAACTTCTATTGGTTATGCACATATTTGAGTACTGTCCACTTTCACATAGGGAAATAAACTGTTTTTTTTTGTTTTTGTTTTTTAAGTAAGGGTTAATGCTAAGTTTAAATGGACTAATAAAATAAAAATTTCTAGGTTATTTGCCTATTTGTTTTTATTTTTAATGTAGAATCTATATTAAAACTTGGAACAGGGGGATGTTACATTAATGTTCTTAAGTATGGGTTCACCAATCAAAATCTAATCATAAGGCCTTATATCTACTCAGAATAAAATTGAAAGGTCAACATTAATTGAAAACAAATCACATTAATTTCAAATCCGTGTGTGTACACAGAAGTAATTATAGTTTATTTTTATAAAATCTTTAATTTGTTTTAAAAGAGCTAGGGGATGTGGTTTAGTGAAAGAGTGCTTGCCTAGCAAGCATGAGGCCTTGGGATCGATTCTTAGCACTATTAAGAACAATAAATTAATAAAATAAACATAGAAATTTTCATGGAACCAAGCTTTTTTAGTTTAATAAGTATGAAAAATACGTACTATTTTGTCAGAGTAAACATTGGAAAGTTGGTACAGGCCTGTAATGTCAGTGGCTCAGGAAGCTGAGACAGGAGCATTAGTTGTTCAAGGATAGCCTCAGCAATTTAGCAAGGCCCTAAGCAACTTAGTGAGACCCTATCTATACAAACAAACAAGCAAAAAACTGAAAAGGGCTGGGCATGTGGGCATGTGGTTCAGTGGTAAAGTACCCTTGGGTTCAATCCCCAGTACCCCCCCCAAAAAAAAAATTCAAAAAGGAGAGAAAAATTATGGAAGATTAAGGGATCTGATTATCCCATTAATAAGCCAACTCATTACTGTTTCCTAAGGGAATTCAGTGTCAGCTCCTTCAGGAAGAGGAGGAGAGGGCAGGGGTACTGGCAGTAAAGGAGGGGATGCTGCTGCCATGGAGGGTAAGAAATAAAGCCACTTCATGTGGCAAAATAAACTCTTTGTAATTTATTTAGTATTCCCTGCCTCATCAGCGTCCTCCAACACATCTCCATCCCAAGTCACAATATCCCATTCCTTCCTAGTCAATGACTTCACCTAACTGTACCTTGTTGCAAGGTGGGGTGTTAAACTTGCATTGTTATTTAGCCAATCACACGAGGAGGGCATACAACTGGCTAATTTAAGCAATTTCAGTGCTGTGGCTATAGGAAATCGGATTCTTTTCCAGGGAACACTTAGAAGATTGGAAGTTATTATGCATAACTGGAGCTGGGAATTTGAATCTCTGAATTTGAATCTCTTTTTTTTTTCTTTTTTACTTTTTTCAGCAATGTTAGAAGCAGAAGTATTCTAAACTATTATATATAGAGTTGATAAATTCCTCTCATCTTATTAGTAGTGAAGTATGAGCATCAAAAGCATTTACTTTGCCTCTTTCAAGAGTTCACACAATGGACTCTCAGTGCTCTTTTTACTATCAGAAGGAGACTCCTTAGACATTTTATATTTAGTTAAATTAGAAAGCCAATGTCCTGGGGCAGTTTCTGTTCTAATCTGATCACATTGTCTGCCTCAGCTTAACAAGCATTCTTCCTCTCCCTATTCATCTACTTACTCTTCCAAGTCCCAGTTTTGTCCAAATTGAAGAGTCTTTATTTAGCTGGCAAGCTGGTGACTGCCCCTCACAGGACCCATGATTTCTCTGCAAGAAACAGCCCTGAGCCTGAACATTTTAGGATATTTATAGGCAAAACCCACAAAAACCACATCCAGGTTGATGTAGCTGCAAGCAAGCAGGTACAGAAGCTGAATTGGGCAGATAGGGAGACAATGCAATGGGTATGTTAGTATTTCCCATGGGACTTTCTGGGTTGGCTTGGCAGCAAGCAAGCAGAAAGGAAGTGGGTCAAAATAACCATAGTTGAGTACAAGTTGGAGAATGGGTATTAATGTCTAGACAATCTCTGACAAGATACACTGTCCAAGAAAAAATGGAAACCAAAGAGAACAATTTTAAATTGTATAAGAATTTTGTGTTGCCAAGTATACTATGCTAGGCAATTATTAGTGGGTATAGAGGTGGAACTTTGCCATGGGAGAAGCAATTCTTACATGATATGGAGTCTTAGGGTAAAATGGAGTCTGTTTGGTCATTGCTCATATAGCCTGGCCCATAATATCAATTCTAAAACCTACAAAACCAATTAAGAAAAATTGTCCTTATAACTGTTTCTCTAGCAACACTCCTGGTACAAAAATCAGTATTAGGGTTCTCCAGAGTAACAGAAAAAAAATAGAATATATATGAAATTATAAAAGGAGATTTAAAAGATTGGCTTACATGGTAAGAGGCTGAATAGTTCCATGATGGCTATGACCAGGAAAAAGAGCCAAAGAAACCGGTAACTGAACAGTCCAAGAATATAGAAAACTCAGAACAATAAGGGCTAATGATGTATCTCTAATCCAGGGCTGAAGGTTTGGAAACCCCCTAGAAAGTCCCTGGTACAAGTTCACATTCAATGTTTAAAAGAGTCTGGAGTCTTATGGCTGTAGGGACAGATGAGGCAAGACACCAAAGACAGCAGGAAGCAGATTTATTGTTTATTTATGGTTGCGACCAGGTTCAGATGGAAAAGCTTTCTATGTAAACAATTAATCCCTCTGAACTCCAAGTGTAAGCAGTTTCAGAACTTTATACCCAGTGTGTAGGAGGAGAGACTCAGAAGTTCACAATCTGCAGAAGTTCACATAAAAGCAGCTTTTTCTTTCACTGTTCTGGGCAAGTTAACCCTTCAAGGGAGTGCACCTGAGAAGGAAAAAGCTTCTTCTCCTCTTTCTTCCCTCCTGCTGTGAGCTGTTACCAAGGAGCCCAATTAGTAAGCTGTTACCAGGGAGCCTAATTAGTAACATCTTTTCTTATCTTCGAAATGTAAACATCTCTGTGAAGCTTGCCAAGGCCAGAGGCCTTCTTAAAGAATCTGTCTTCCTTATCACACTTTGCCTTTGCAAAGACAGTTCCTGCTTGAAAACTTTTACAAACTATTATATATAGTCACAATACTAGATAGTCCATAAATGTTGTGGAAAACTAGTTAAGGGGTGTTCAGCACTTGACCATTGGCCAAGTAAAGAGAGCAGCAGGAAATAGGAAGCCTAACTACATTGAACTCTTTTGTAGAGGTTCTTTTCTGATGGTCCTATGATGAATTATGGTGTGAATTTCTGGAAAAGCTTAATTAAGATTGTCTGTGAAGGAGGGGCGGGGGTGCCACTACATTATGTCCTCAGGTAATTTTAGAAAAAAAAATTCACACCAGATGAAGAAGAAGAAAAAAAAAAAAAAACAACCCACACCTGATGAAGAAAAATCAAGCATGAGTATGTAGAAAGAGCTTTTCCTTTCTTCTACTTTTTGTCCCATCTGTGCCCTTAGCCTATTTAGTGGTCCCACCAACATTCAGGGTGGAACTTTCTGACTCAGTTTCCTGACCCACAGACCAATTGTTCCTGGAAAATCCCTAACAGATACACCCAGAAGTATTGTTTACCAATTTTCTAGGTAACTTTCAATCCAGACAAAATCCATGGTTAACACCATTTGCCCATTGATAGACATTTAGGTTGATTCCAAATATTGGCTATTGTGAGTAATGCTTTAATGAGCATGAGCATACAGATATTTCTTTGAAATAATAATTTCATTTCATTTGGATAAATCCCCAGTGGTGGGGTTGCTGGATCATATGATAGTTCTATTTTTTCAATTTTCTGAGGAAACTTCATATTGTTTTCCATAATGGCCACAGTAATTTATTCTCACCAACAATGTGTGAGTGTTTCCTTTTCATATTTTCACCAGCACTTATTATTTTTCATCTCTTTGGACACAACTCTTCTTACTTATTGAAGACAGTGTCCTTTCGCCACATTATTTTCGTGACACTTTGATCCAAAATCAGTTATCCAGAATGCATGGACTTCTGGATTTTTGGGCTCTTCGTTCTGTTTCCTTGTTTTTTTGTGTCTGTTTTTATGGCAACAAATTGGAAAACCTAATTTATTCCAGTCCTCTCTTTCTTTCTTTCTCTTTTTCTTTTTGCTTCAACTAGCTGAAGGTTTGCTAGTTATATTTTTAAAAATATTTTACTAGATAAAATGTACTTAGGACACTTTAGCAACTGAAAGTCAGTCTGTGTAAGATGTATATGGGTTTCTTTTTAATCCAAATCAAAATCAGAATTTCAAAATAATCAATTGATAAAATATCAATTTCAAATTGTTCATAAGTATTTAAATACTATGCTGGGAGCATATACACATACAGACTATATACATAATTGAGTCAGTGTTGTCATTTCCAAGTGAGTATATCTCAAGTCAAAGAAATATCTTATATTCACTCTAGATATAATAAGATTGTATTATTGAATATTATCCCCCTATTTATTACTATTTCCCATCAAAAGACACATTTAGATTGTTTTGAACACTTGGAGTTTCCCAGTAATCATTATAAAAACTAACAAGTTATTTTTATTCTTTATGCTTCATAGTATTATATACTTATAAACTTATATTTAAGAGCATATATTATTATATATGATTATCTTATCTAGTAATATAATTAGAAGCCTAATCAAACATAAAAATGTTATACCCCTTAGATGCTATCTTTCCAGAATTTTAGAGATATGTATTTTCATGTGTAATTTTCCATTATTTCCAAGAGAGTTATGGGGATATTTGTGACTGTATTCAAAAAATATCAAGAGTCTTAAAATGTTTTTAAAATAATTTTATTTTAGCATTGGTTAATGAACTTGAGTCAAAAATTTAAAAATCTGTATTAACAAGTGTTAAACAGCATTATGTGGCATGACAGCCAGGAGTTATACAAAGGTATTCTTGACATTATTGCTGTATTATTAGGAAGAGCTAATACAATGACCATATAAATTGCAAACTATAACTTGAAAAAGCACAGAAACATTCATATACTTTCCTACTTTATCTCAGAGACTATTCAGCATTAGAAGAATTGTGAAGCCAGTATTTCAGACTATTATAGCATTTATCTCTTGAAAAAAATATTCATTGCTCTTATTTAATACTTTTGCAAACATAGAGGAACAGACTTTTTTCTCTAAAGTCATGTTGTTTTACTAATGCTCCTGTAGGCACAAGTCTAGCTCTCAAAAATGCACAAACCTAAAATAAGTTGATCTCATCTAAAAAGCAAGGGAAACAGGATCAAATAAAAAAAAAGAAATCAAGAAATAACTGTGTATGGGAGAAAGAGGAAAATTTTATTTTCATTGAGTCAATAATTGTCTCTTTGCTACCAGGTGCTTCTTTCCTTTCATCATGTATGCTTACACCTCAAATTCTTGCTGCTTACTTGGTTTACATTTGTTTCACATATCCAGCACTGACTTCCTTATCTCTAGCCCATACCTCCTCCTTCTGGTAAACATTTTCACCTAGATTTCCCATGGCCTCTTACAATTCAGTTTGTCTAAAGCATCAAGCAATAGCACCACTGAGAAATGTGGAATTTACTCTTATTATCTATTTTTCCTCTTGGCTTCTCATCCTATATTTTCTGGGTTTATCTTTCAAAGTCTCTAACCTTATCCACTACTTCATTCTCAACTCTCATTGTTTCTGGCACTGATCTTATTCTTTCTTCTGGAACATTGAAAAGACTTCTAAATGATTCCTTAAGTCCTAAGAATTTTTTTTCATAAAATTCCAAGCGTTCTTATTCTAAACAATATTTGTAGATATTGCTATTTAATTCACAAGTATTTAGTAACTTTAGATTGCCACAGAGCACCAAATTTAGCATGGCATATAGTTCCCTTTAAATCTGGCCCTGATCAAATTTACCTGGTCTTTTTTTACCTTCAGGTCTTGTTCTTTCCAATCTCCATTTTTTCCTGACTCGCACAATTTCTCAATTGTGAGAAACCTCACACATGAATTTCACTTGCTTGTAAAATTCTTTCTGAGAATTTTCATTGTAGAAAAACTTTGTTTTCTTTACTTGTCAACTTAAAAATATTTTCCCTGTGATAATTTCATTGGGCATTTTATTTCTTCTTTATAATACCTCTGAACCTCTTCATATGTCATCTGCATTTAATTTTCCACTTTTTGCAGCATTTGGTAATTAAATGCTTAAGGTTCATCTAAATAGTTCCTTTGCTTTTCTAAGCGTAAATGTAGTGCTAAGATACTTGTCACTACTATTTATAATCTAGTTTTCAAAAAAAAATAGTTGTATTTATGCTTTATACAGGGGAGTGTGTATAATAAAATGGAGTAATAATACAATACAATACAACCCCTTAAGAACAAAGTCCTAAGTTTTACAATTCATGCAACGGTGAGTTTCAGTTAGAAAGGACACTCCTGTTTTATTCTCTTACTGCCTAATCACCTATTTAACTGTGGTTAGTAATTCCCACATTCCTATTAAAATTAAACTGATCAAAAGAATATTTTTAAAGAAGAGGGGTTGGAAGTGAGAAATAAGATAAAAGTAAAAATGAGGATGAGGAAAGAGGATGAAAAGATGCAAAATTTTGTATAATAGAAAACACTAGAATGAGACATTACTGTTATTCCCCTAAATTTTTATTAGTCCCTCTCCAATGTGCATTCTCTTATTACCACTACTTTAATTATAATTAGTGAGTATACATTCAACATCCATAGGATGCATTCTATAGACTTTACAACTTTAAGATTAGAGATACTATTCACCTTGAATAAACATGAAAATAATGTCCTCTAAACAAGGTTTCTCAAATAGGAGAAGTCCAAACACTCCCCTATCTATCTACCCACACCAGTTTGTACCATTCATATTATCACTAGGCAATAGATCCTTGGGATTCACAGATAAAGCATCAATAGTTGAGCCTGTTTACTCACAGGCCTCTCACATGATAATCTGAATACATCTTTTTCTACTTTGCTGTGAAGTTCTTGTGTATGAATTACACTACATATTTGATTAAGTCTTATAAAGTAGTGCAAATATTGCAAAACTGAAAGATAACTAGTATTGATGACTCTAGTCTTAAGAAGCAGCCATTTTAAATGACACTAACCTGAATTCATAAAATCAAAATATTCACAGAATATCTTAAAATGTTAATTAAAGCTTTTCATTCATATTTTAATTCATTACATATTAGAAATTTTATTTACAAAGTGATTTGGAAACTATTTTGTGGTGCTGGGATTGAATCTAGAGCCTTGTGAATTCTAAGCATGCACTCTAACCCTGAGTTATACCACAATCCCAGGGGCTTTCAAGTATGTTAAAATATACACACATATATAGATATGTACATGTATATGTACATATATACACATATATATCTTGAATGCCAAGAATCAAACAGATTTATAAAAATGAATTTGGAGATTTGAAGTGAAATAGAAATTAAAATTTGTGATCATGAATTTCAGGTATATTTATGTTAATATAACATATCAGTATGAATAAAAGCTACATTTGATATATAATGCCTTATATCTATGGTGTCTTAACTTCATGGTAGATATGCAACTGGCTTGCTGCAAATCCATTTCCTAAACAAATGGCCACTGGAACTGCTAATCCCAATTTTGTGTAGATAGGCACATTCTCCAATTCCAAAAATTTTAAACCTGAAACAAAATATAAGGAAAAATATGAGAGAATTAGTGAATAATGGTTGCAAATTTTAGAGAGAAATTTCATTTGCTATGAGTTTTTACTGTAACCCAATACAATAATTGCTTGAATAAAAAGCAAACTAAATTCATATTTTTTCTGGCCTAAAAGGTAGCTACTCAAACTATAATCTATATGTGATGGAAGTGCAATGCTTCATTGCCAAAAATTTTAGATATGCATTCTAAATATTCTGTTATTTGAGATCTCTAAACATCAATGTTTTCATATGTAAAATGAAAATAAATTTGATTACCCCTCAGCATTATTGTGGTGGTCAAATAATATAATGACTATGAAGCATTGTGTGTGGCATGTCACAGGTATAAAGTTATTTGCATAATGATTTGTGTTACCATTTTTCCCTCAGGGATCATTTTTGTTTTTACCACCAAGAATCTTCCAAGAAAATGGTGTAAATAGATTGCATCTTGGATTTCTCCAAGGTAAGAAATGACTAGGGGCTTCAGAGTTAGTTGTGTAAATTATATATTGAAACTTACCAACCACTGTATCTGGTTCCACCTATCCATTGCCAGTTCTGTCCTGGTTTTCTGCTTAATCCAATCCAGTACTGAGAATGGTCTGAATATCGCTCCAGGAAATGCTTTAATAAAGTAATTTCAGGATAAATATCAAATAAGCCTGATTCTCTTGAAATTTCTTTCATCTAATTCATTATGCTCTTCATGGAGCTAGAGACTTCTAGATATAGAAAAGATCTTAGAAGCCTCATTGTCCTTATCTGGTCTATGGGTTAGTTCAGGGATATTGCCACTTCTGTAACAACTTTGGTAGTAAATTGCATTGTGTAGTTTTTATTTTTCTCTTCAATTTTCTAAGAGTTTAAATAAGACAATGATTATCTCTTCCTTGAAGGCTTGACTAAATTTGCCAGTAAATATTTCTATATTTAATTGCCACTGAGCTTTTTGTTTGGTTTGGTTTGGATAAGAGTAGCTTTCATATATTTTCCTTCACTCAGACCCTAACATTTCTCTTTCCTCTCCCCCTACCTTTCTCGCTTTCTCTCTCTCCCTGTCTCTCTCTGTGTAATGAATATGTATGTATGTATACACATGCCTGTGTGCAATCAGATGATTTGGTACATCTCTAGAAGTAGCCCATAGCCCTCATTATATCAAAGAAGACATTTGGTATTTGTTTTTTAGGGATTGGCTAGCTTCACTAAGCATAATCTGCTCTAGTGCCATCCATTTCCCTGCAAATTCCATGATTTTGTCATTTTTTAGTGCTGCGTAATACTCCATGGTGTATAAATGCCACATTTTTTTTATCCATTCATCTATTGAAGGGCATCTGGGTTGGTTCCACAGTCTAGCTATTGTGAATTGTGCTGCTATGAACATCGATGTAGCAGTATCCCTGTAGTACGCTCTTTTAAGGTCTTCAGGGAAAAGTCCAAGAAGGGCAATAGCTGGATCAAATGGTGGTTCCATTCCCAGCTTTCCCAGGAATCTCCATACTGCTTTCCAGATTGGCCGCACCAGTTTGCAGTCCCACCAGCAATGTACAAGAGTACCCTTTTCCCCACATCCTCTCCAGCACTTGTTGTTGTTTGACTTCATAATGGCTGCCAATCTTACTGGAGTGAGATGGTATCTTAGGGTGGTTTTGATTTGCATTTCTCTGACTGCTAGAGATGGTGAGCATTTTTTCATGTACTTGTTGATTGATTGTATGTCCTCCTCTGAGAAGTGTCTGTTCAGGTCTTTGGCCCATTTGTTGATTGGGTTATTTGTTTTCTTATTGTTTAATTTTTTGAGTTCTTTGTATACTCTGGATATTAGGGCTCTATCTGAAGTGTGAGGAGTAAAAATTTGTTCCCATGATGTAGGCTCCCTATTTACCTCTTTTATTGTTTCTCTTGCTGAGAGAAAACTTTTCAGTTTAAGTAAGTCCCATTTGTTGATTTTTGTTATCAACTTTTGTGCTATGGGTGTCCTATTAAGGAATTTGGAGCCCGACCCTACAATATGTAGATCGGAGCCAACTTTTTCTTCTATCAGACGCAGAGTCTCTGATTTGATATCTAGCTCCTTGATCCACTTTGAGTTAACTTTTGTGCATGGCGAGAGGAGGGGATTCAGTTTCATTTTGTTGCATATGGATTTCCAGTTTTCCCAGCACCATTTGTTGAAGATGCTATCCTCCCTCCATTGCATGCTTTTAGCTCCTTTATCAAATATAAGATAGTTGTAGCTTTGTGGATTAGTCTCTGTGTCCTCTATTCTGTACCATTGGTCCACCCTCCTGTTTTGGTACCAGTACCATGCTGTTTTTGTTACTATTGCTCTGTAATATAGTTTTAAGTCTGGTATCGCTATACCGCCTGATTTGCACTTCCTGCTTAGAATTGCTTTTGCTATTCTCGGTCTTTTATTTTTCCATATGAATTTCATGATTGCTTTATCCATTTCTACAAGAAATGCCGTTGGGATTTTGATTGGCATTGCATTAAACCTATAGAGAACTTTTGGTAATATCGCCATTTTGATGATGTTAGTTCTGCCTATCCATGAACAGAGCAGGGAGGAAGAGCAGGAAGAAAAGATTAACATTAAACAGATACATGAGGTGGGATGGAAAGGGAGAGAAAAGGGAAATTGCATGGTAATGGAGGGAGACCCTCATTGTTATACAAAATTACATATAAGAGGTTGTGAGGGGAATGGGAAAATAAACAAGGAGAGATATGAATTACAGTGGATGGGGTAGAGAGAGAAGATGGGAGGGGAGGGAGGGGGGATGGTAGAGGATAGGAAAGGTAGCAGAATACAACAGTTACTAATAGGGCATTATGTAAAAATGTGGATGTGTAACCGATGTGATTCTGCAATCTGTATTTGGGGTAAAATTGGGAGTTCATAACCAACTTGAATCTAATGTATGAAATATGATATGTCAAGAGCTTTATAATGTTTTGAACAACCAATAAAAAAAAAAATTAAAAAAAAAAAAGAAGTAGCCCATAGCCAGAATTTTTTTGTTGCTTTTAAAAACAATCTGATCATTTCTTTTAAGAGATGGGTTAAATATGTGTATACTGTATTGTGACTGATATTATATTTGAATTTATTGATGTTAAGTTTTTGACTACCATCTTTTGTTTTGGTCTTTTTTCTTTTACCTTTTCTGAATTGTGTTGAATTTTGTATATCTTTACTTGGTTTAAACATTATAAGCTGCATTTTTTTACTCTTTTGTTATTTAAAAATGTGTCTATTCTTCCAATTTATAGATTATCTCAACATTTATTTAAATAATTATTTAAACAATTATACATTTCTACTGTTTAAAATATATTGGCATAAAATTATTTTTAATAGTGCATGTTTTAAAATCTCCACAGTTTTTTTTCTTTTAGTTAGTTTGTTTCATTCCTTGTTTCTTTTTAATTTTTTCTTTGCAATACTAGTTGTTGAACTTAGGGTTTTGAACATGCTAAGCAAGCCTCCTGAGTAGCTGAGATCAAAGGTGTGTAATACTACACCTGGCTGAATCTCTACTGTTTTTAATTGTGTTTATTTAAAAAATTATTTATTTAATTTATTGGTACATTATAATTATATAATTATAATTATATAATATATATAATTATTGTTACATATTCATACATGCATGGAATACAACTTGGCCAATTAAATTCCCCAGAACCTCCTATTTCTTTCCCCCCTTTTTTTAACCCTATTTCACTTACTCTACTTTATTTGTCTCCCTTTTATTTTCATAAGATCTCCCCAGCTGTTTTCCTCTCTAACATCCACATATGAGGGAAAATATATAACCCTTGACTTTCCAAGTTTGGTTTATTTCACTTAATATAATGCTCTTACATTCCACCCATTTCCCTACAAATAACAAAATTTAATCTTTCTTTATTGAGGAATGTAACTCTATTGTGTATATATACCACTCATCTGTTGACATCTAGGATCCATGATTGGCCATTGTCAAATGTGGCTACTATAAACATGAATATGCTTGTATCACTATAGTATGATGACTTCATTCTTTAGGATTAATATCAAGGAGTGGTATAACTGGGTCTTATGGTGGTTCTATTCACAGTGTTTTAAGGAATCTCCATAATGATTTCCATGATGGTTTTATTAATTTTCCAATCCCATTAACAGTATATAAGTGTTCCTTTTTCCCCACATACTCACCAGCATTTATTATTGTTTTCTGGATGATGTTCATTCTAACTGGAATAAAAGGAAATTTGTGTAGTTTTGACTTATATTTCTTTGACTGTTTAAGATGTTGAACATTTTTTATGAATGTGTGTGTGTGTATATATATATATATATATACATATACATATACATATATATATATATATATATACATATACATATATACAAAAAATTATTTTCAGTGAAATATGGGACTCATTTGCATCTTTCAACTATCCTAATGTCTTCTTTTAAAAATCTTTGTCAGAATATTTTGTAAAATCAGTTTCAAAATGGTTCAGTTCCTCCTTGACTATTCTTGATAAAAATGAGTATTTTAATAAGTATACTTATTAAATATTATCCCCTATTCACTGAATTCTTATCTTTTCTTGTCTCATCACCTATGACATTATACATTCCTATTATCTTTATTTTGGAGGAAGTTTGAGTGGTGTGTTTTTAAGTTTCTCTGTTCACCCTTTTCTGTGCACCCAAAGCACTCAGATCATGGTTATACTGACTCATTTATTCCTTCCAATGTATTCATCAAGTGATTTTTTTCATGATTCTTTTCTTATTATTACTTCTAATAGAGTTTCATAATAGATAACTTTCATTTGGTATTAAATTGATAGGTAAATAATTATTTCTACTGAGGTTTTATTAGTTTTCCAGGTCTGAACAATGGAAAGTGTTTTAGATTTTCCTCGAATTTTGGTGCTGTGTTTCCAACTGAAAATGTAGAGCTTTGTAATTATGTGGTTGAACACCTTTGAAGAACAGTTGGGCGTTTTTGGTAATTATCAGTAGCATATAAATTGTTCTATGTAGAATATTATGGTTTGGATCTAAAAATGTACTCCAAAGAGCTTATGTACTGGGCAATGTAACTGTTCAGAAGTGAAAAAAAATGGATTGTGAAAGCTGTAAACTCATCAGTGGATTAATCCATTTGGTGGGTGAATGATTTGAGTGGATTATGGGGTAGAGCAGTAGTAGGACATGCTGGAGGAAGTGGTCACTGGGGGGTTGTCCTTGGTGATTATTTCTTTTCCTGGTTCCTCATTCTCTTCTACTCTATTTCCTGGCATTTTTGAGCTGAGCAGCTTTCTTCCACCAGATCCTTATATGTGCTGTCTCACCTTGGGCCCAGCAATAGAGTCAGCCAACCACAGATTGAACCTGTAAAACTGTGAGCCCCAAATAAATCTTTCCTCCTCTATGATATTCTTGTCAAGTATTTTTTGTAATACTGATGAAAAGTTGGACAAAACATACAACAGAGGTAAAATGACTAGCATGTAGTACCTTATTTCTAAGTATCCCTACTTCCAGTTAAAAAGTCAATTTACAAGGACTGGGGTTATGGCTCAGCGGTAGAGCACTGGCCTAGCACATGCGAAGTCCTGGGCCCGATCCTGATCCTAAGTACCACATAAAAAGAAATAAATAAAATAAAGGTTTTTAAAAAAGTCAATTGAGGGAAATCATCTCCTGAATTTTGCTTCATTTGTATCGTGAAGGTTGATTACACCTCAACTACCTGTGGTCTCACCTTAACAGTTTCTCTGTTATGGTCTATTGAGTTAATGTGAAAAATAGCAACTCCTCTGAGCTGTGTAAGACAGACATTTCTGGACCATTTGCATTGCCAGTGTTTTCTCCATTATCAGCCACAACCTCTGAAATATGCTCATATTTCAAAATCATTGTCTTACCAGTTCTTTTGTGGTGTTAAATACAACAAGCGTTGATTCATGAGAGGCACAGAAGTTCTGGCTTGCTGCCCAAGTGGTTGTATTTTCAGAAAAATAAAAGCACTTTCCAAGGTAACCGATCCAATCATCCAGGCATGGTGGGTGTTCACTAGGAGATTCACATTTTTTAACTAAAAATAATTTAATAAAATATTAAGTACTGGAAGATTTTAAATCCCTAAATTTTCTGCTCCAAGAAAAAGGAGAATTTGATTTAAAACATTTATCTATCCAGATGAGTTAAATTCACCAGATGACATTTGACCCTGAACAATGGGGAATTCATTAAATACTCTGTTTTTCCCCCTCCCCAAAGAATAAGCTCCTAAATTGTTGTACTTTCTTTCCTGTTAGGTTGAAAAAAAAATCTTCGATAGATGCCACTCATGTAGATGTTGATATTGCTCATATATTCAAGGCTTTTCCTAGGTGAAGACAAGAATCACATGATAATCTCAGTAGATGCAGAAAAAGCAGTTGACAAAATTCAGCATGCATTCATGCTCAAAACACTAGAAAAACTAGGAATAGTAGGAACATACCTCAACATTGTAAAAGCTATATATACTAAACCCAAGGCCAACATTATTCTAAATGAAAAAAAAATGGAATAAAAAGCATTCCTTCTAAAAACTGGAACAAGACAGGGATGCCCTTTTTCACCACTCTTATTCAACATAGTCCTTGAAACCCTAACTAAGCAATTAGACAAAAGAAAGAAATTAAAGCGATATGAATAGGAAAAGAAGAGCTCAAATTATTCCTATTTGCTGATGACATGATTCTGTAATTAGAAGAACAACAACAACAAAAAAACTCAGCTAGAAAGCTTATAGAACTCATAAACAAATTCCACAAATTAGCAGGGTATAAAATCAACACCAATAAATTAAATGCATTTTTATACACCAATGTTATATAAACTGAAAGAGAAATCAGGGAAAATATGTCCTTTACAATAGTCTCAAAAAAAATAAAATATTTGAGAATAAACCTAACAAAGGAGGTGAAAGAACTCTACAATAAAAAATATAGAACACTAAAGAAAGAACTTGAAGAAGACATCAGAAAATGGAAACTTTGCCCATTTTCCTGAATAGGCAGAATTAATATTATCAAAATGGCCACATTACCAAAAGTGCATATAAATTTAATGCAATTCCCATTAAAATTCTAATGATATTCTTCTTCATAGAAATGTAAAAAGCAATCATAAAATTCATTTAGAAAAACAAGAGGCCCAGAATGGCCAAAGCAATCCTTAGTGAGAAAAGTGATGCAGGAGTCATCACAAACCAGACCTTAAATTATACTCAAGAGCTATACTAACAAAAATGGCATGATATTGGCACCAAAACAGACATGAAAACCAATGGTATAAAATAGAAGAGAGAGATACAAACACATGTAAATCCAGTTATCTCATCCTAGACAAAGTATTCATTGAAGAAAAGATAAACTCTTCAACAAATGGTGCTCAGAAAACTGGAAATCCATATGTAGTAGAATAAAATTAAAACCCTGTCTCTCACCCTGCACAAAACTCAATTTTATGTGGATCAATGACCTATGCATTAGACTAGAGACCCTGTGCCTAATAGAAGAAACAGTAGGTCCAACTCTCCATCATGTCAGCTCAGGAATCAACTTCCCCAATAAGACTCCTAAAGTTTAAGAAGTAAAATCAAGAATCAATAAATGGGATGGGATCAAACTAAAAAGCTTCTTCATAGCAAAGGAAATAATTAAGAATGTGAAGAGAGATCTATAGAATGGGAGAAAATCTTTACTATCTGTATCTCATATAAGGCATTGTTTTCTAGGATATACAAAGAACTAAAAAAATTAAAGAAAGAAAAAAAAAGAAAAAGAAATAATCAATAAATGGGCAAAGGAACTGAACAAACATTTCACAGAAGAAGAAATTTGAATGGTCAGAAAATATATGAAAAATGATCAATATCTTTATCAAGTAGAGAAATGCAAATTTGCAAATTAAAACTACACTGAGATTACATCTTACTCCAGTCAGAATGGCAATTATAAAAAATATAAGTAATATTAAATGTTTTCAAGGATGTGGGGAGAAAGTTATTCTCATACATTGTTGGTGGGCCTGCAAATTGGTGCAACCACTATGGAAAGCATTATGGAGATTCCTTAGAAAATTTGGAATAGAACTACCATTTGACCCAGGTATCCCTACTCCTTGGTCTACACCCAAAAGATTTAAAAATGGCATAATACAGCGATGCAGCCACATCAATGTTTACAGCAGCTCAACTCATAATAGCCAAGCTATGGAAATCATCTAGGCATCTTTCAATGGATGCATGGATAAAGAAATATGGTATATATACACAATGGAATATTATTCACTCATAAAAAACAATGAAATAATGGCATTTGCTGGTAGATGGATAGAACTGGAGAATATCATGCTAAGTGAAATAAGCCAATACCAAAAAAACAAAGGTCGAATGTTCTTATCTGTGGATGCCAACCCAAAACAAGTGAAGCTGGGTAGGGGAATAATAGAAATCCACTGGATTAGACAAAGGGAAATTAACAGAAGGGAGCAGGGCATAGGAAAAATGGCAGAATTAATCAGATATGACTATCCTAGGGAAATGAAGGAAATGGAGAAAACCAGTAGAACTAATCAGACATACTAGTCTTTTATTTTAATACATGACCAGGGTAACTTGGCATCATGTACAACCACAAGAGTGGGATTCTAAATAGAATAAGCTATACTCTATGTATTTTTAATTTGCGAAAATACATTCTATTGTCATGTATACCTAAAAAGAACAAATAAAAATAAATTAAAAAAAAAAAAACAAATACAAGAAAAGATATAGATGGAATAGTGATAAAAGCTCAGAGAACATGTGCCAGTGGGAGCTTCTGTAATTCGGAGGTGGGGATTGGAATGGACTTCTAAGTTAATACTTTTAAGTCAGCATTGAACTCACTCGATGAAAGGGTTAAATGTGTTATCAACAAAGAGATAGTCAATGAGCAAAGTCTCTGAAGTGGCTGGCTTTTCACTTGAGAAAAGAAGAAAACCAGTACATTGGATATAGAGAGCAAGAGAAAACCGAGGCCTGAGAGATGGGCAAAAGCTGAGTGTTGCTTTTAAGCATGCTAAAAATTTTCAACCTTAAACTAAAGGATTATCTACAAATTAGGGGTAGATAGTGTCATATGTGTTAGATGGATGATATATTGATACATTAAAAATATATATTAGAAGAAAACACATTCTGGAGAAAGACTGTGTTCATATTAAAGCACACCAGTCAAGTAAGTAGGATACACCTGATCCAGTATTCATTTGCTTACCCTATGCTTAAATGATGGTTATAATCTTTCTCTTTAAACTTTAATGAAAAATGCATCAGAATTTGATCTGTTTATTTTTGTAGCTTTATTCTCTATGTATGCACTTTTGTTTTTGCTTATCTGATTTTTTTCATAAAAATAGTTTGCGGTTTCTATACACACCATGATACTCTATGTAACATCTGGGCTTTTGCTCATGCTGACAAGCATTCCTCAATGCCACCCTCCCTTCCTAAACTTATAATTTTAAAAAATGCCATATCCATTCAAACATAAACTATCCAAGTATATTGATAAAATCTGTTCTGTTGAGGAATTATCTTTTCTATGAATTTCCCCTGCCCCAATCTGACAGAATTTACTCCTTTCCATGCTGTCTACTTCTGATAGAACATTAGGTTCTGCACGTTATAGTTTCAATGATCATTTTTGTCTCCTGTCCTCTATTTCAGCATCTAATGATTACTTTGTGTCTCTTTGCTGCATATGCCAACATATCTAAGCAATGTATTTGCATATATATGTACATATGGTGGAAGAAGAGAAAACCTTGTTCCACATAATGACATTTGACAGCAATGGGCCATATATATGATAGTTATCCCATAAGATTTTATGTTGTCTTTACTTTATTTCATGATTGCATCAAGAGGCCACATTGAGTAACTGACCTGTATCATCTAAGTTAGTGTAAGAACACTCAGCAATGCTCACACAACGATGTAATTGCCTAATAATTCATTTCTCAGACCTTATTCTCTTTATTAAGTAATATGACTATATGTAATTATATCGTATCTGGGTATATAACTGTAATATACCTCTCAAGTATACTTAAGTACATGAATAATTTTTATTTTAGTATTGTTTAGATCATTAATATTGTGTTGCAGATTATTTTAAAAATCAACATCTACTAAGTAGGAAAAGCCTGATTTTATTCCAAAGCAAAAAATCAGTCATTAAATCTGTGTACTATTAGCTCATTATATTATCCTTTCTTCCCCAAGTTAAAGCAAATATTCCTTAATTTGGGTTGATAATTTTAGGGAATCAAGGAGCTTTTGCACTGTAAGTGATCCTAAAAGTTGTGTGGTTGAATCAGTTGTTGTATAGATAAGGAAACTGATATCTTAGATACTAGATGACTTGATTAACAATGAAGTTGTTAATATATCTCTCTCCTTTGGTACTGAGAATCACACCCAAGGCCTAAAGCATTCTAGGCAGGCACTCTGCCACTGAGTGATACCCACAACCCTTTTGATATTTTGAGACAGGGCCTCAATACGTTGCCCAGACTGGCTGTGAATTTATGATCTTTCTGTCTCAGCCTCCTGAGTAGTTGGCATTAATGGAGATGCACCACACTCAGCCCCTAACGAAATATTTTGGATACACTTGAATCAGGGAACAAATATGAGGGTTTGTGTGAATTCCACTGATGAAATTCCAGTGAGGGAGATGAGGGAGAATTAGGAGTACCTTGTGAAGATGGATTGCACTGACTGAATAGTAAATTCTGTGGCAAATTTATTAGCAAATTAAGTAGTAAATTTGCTTGAAAGCAAATTAAATCTTTTAACAACTTAAAGGGAGTTCATTTTTCATAAACCACAGAAAATAAGCTTATTCAGAATGAGGCAATATTGTTGATGTAGTAAAGAACAGCAAAAAAAAAAAATCAGGTTGTAAAAGATTTAGTTTAAACCTCTGAATGCCAATTCCTCACTTATGACAAAATAAAAAAAATCATAATCCTTTACTTGCTTAATTCTCTGCACTCCTGAAATCCAAATGATATATTGTGCATTAAAGTATCTTGTAAAGCATAAAAGGTTTCATAAATATACATCATATTTTATAAAACAACTTAATGTAATATTATTATTATTTGCTGGGAAGAATTAAATAGCTGTCTTTTCTTAAATGCTATAATTTAAACTAAGTAAAAATATTAATAATATTTATGTCTATCCATGTTCAATAGGTATTATCCATGTTATTATTACCTGAGTAACATTTTTCTTAGCTAGTTTGTAGCTAGGTATAAAATTATAACTTTTGTTCCATCACTAAGAAGAAGTGATTTGGTTATAAAGTGCTTCAATGGAAATATTAAAGCCCATTCATGTAATATACTGCAGGGTCTCTTTGGCAAAATTATTAATTTATCTCGACATCTTTACTTAATATCCTCTTCATAGAAATATTATTCTTATTATTTGACTCACATTTATTTCTCTTGCTGGTTTAGTTTCATTAGGATAAGAATCATATTTGTCTTATTTTTCAATACCTAGCTTTGCACTTAGTTCAAATAATAACTGTATTTTCTTTCCCACTCTCTATTCACATAGCTTTAATATATGTACAAATTTATATACTATACATGTGTCTTTGTATACACACATTTGTACATATAAATATATAATGATACATATATTCATGTATATATTGTCATAGTAATTATTTCATAGAACAAAGTTGATAAATTTGCCTATATCTGTATAAAATAATTTACATATATGTATACACTTATATATAAACAAATAGTACATGAACATTTATTTCTATAAATTACTATATATTTATATTATATGTACATAATACATGTGATCAAGTGAAATTCATATATACATCTGTATATGATGTCTACATACATGTGTAGTTATGTATATGTTTTTCAATACCTCATTAAAATGTTTTTAATTATTAGAAAGATATAAGTTCATAGTTTACTATCATGAAGAGGAAATTTTGCTTTTAAAATATAAAAATAATCTATATTGATAATCTATATTTCATATAAAAAACATGGCTATTAAGAGAGCAACGATGTTTTCCTTCCATTTATCTATGTATGTATAGTTGTCAATTGTGATTAGGACTTAGACATCTGACTCCATCAGCACATGCTGCACAACCAGAGACAGAGCAAATGTTTTGCACCTCGAACTCAAAACTCATTCTTACAGGCATAACCATCAACTAGAAGTAGCTAAGAATAAAATATTAAGATTTTTATGAATGTGTATGGTTTAAGCTAGGCACTATTCCACAAACTGTTACTAGTCCACAGTGAGATAAGGACCTCACAGCAGGTTGTAAAAATTGTGGGGATATTGTTAAATGTCAGTTAACTATCTCATCAAACATACGTTTTAGTTCTTGTATTTTATTTCCATTGAGTCTTTCTTAGCGAAGGAAGCAGTATGGTGATTATAGTGCACACTAAAACCCTTACCTGGTAAGAACTAAATCAGTAATACAAGGAGACTTCACATATATTATTTTGTCCTCACAATATTTGGTATATTTTATAGAATCTTGATCTTTTCTCAGGTTAGTGATTTGTGGTTATGATACTCTTTTGCTATGCTTAGCAGCAGCAGTGAACCATAACTCCAAATCAACCACAAGAGTTACCAGAGCAAATGTGAACACTCTACAGTGACTGTGTTGCTAAGCTATGATGTTTATAAGTTAGGTATATTAAGTTCATATTTTGTATAAGGTATTTTCAATTTAAAATGCATTTATCAGGACATAAACCCATCATAGGATGAGGAGTGTATGTAAAAAGTCCCTAAGTTTGGTCTGAAATCATCCCTCGTTCTTGACAAATATGAGAAATTTATAAATAATAAAATATTTCATAGCAGAGTTTACATGAGTATATTTGAGAAATATGCAACTCACCTGTTAAAACTGTGGCTAGCACAGTTATTAGAATCACCGAACAGAAGATAAGGATGATGATTTTAGACATATAAAATCTTATATTCTGTCTTGGAGCTTCTTGTGACTGCATGGTAATATTGGAAGATATAGTATTTCCTATAAAAGATTAATCAGATCTTCATTACTGGTATGTCTAAAATAACATAAGATTCAAGATCAAAATCAATATATAGAAATTTTATAACATAAAATATAATTTACACTATTATAAAATATTAAATACTTGTGGATAAATATATAAACTAAAGACTACACAAAAATGAGACAGAAATTGTAGACATAAATAAATGGAGAGTGATATTTTTTCATGAGTCAGAAAACACATATTTTTTAGCTGTAATTCTACCCAAATTAACCTACAGATTCATCACAATCCCAGGAAAATACCTTCCCAGGACTTTCTTCTCATTATTTTGCATTTTGACATATGTTGGAAACCCATTTCTAAAATTCATATGAAAATGCAACACTAGTATGGCAATATGTAAATCAATGGATGTGTAACTGATGTAATTCTGCAATCTGTATACGGGGTAAAAATGGGAGCTCATAACCCACTTGAATCAAAGTGTGAAATATGATATATCAAGAACTATGTAATGTTTTGAATAGCCAACAATAAAAAATTAAAAAATAAATAAATAAAATTAAACTTAATATATATATATATAAAAGAAAATGCAATGGAAAACAAATTTTAAAAGAATTAAGTCCATGAACAATGTTACTTGGTTTAAAGATTTATTATAAAGCTGTAATTATCAATATTGCAAGGTGCTTCTGTAAAAATAGACAAATAGTACAGAAATAAATCCATACATATGTGGACATGGGATTTCGTTAAGAACACAAAAATGATAATCATTTGATAAATGATACTGGAATAATTGAATATATTCATGCTCAAAAAATGATTTCAATCCATACTTCAATCCATTAGCACAATTTATTCAAAATTGATCACAGAAATATAAAACCAAAAACTCTAAAACTTCTAGAATAGAAGTATATTTTCTAAAAAGTAATTACTTTTTCTCTTCAAAAGATAATGTTAACAAAATGAAAAAACAAGCTAGAGACTGGATGAAAATATTTGCAAACCAAATATCTGGTAAAGAACTTGTGTCCAGAATGTATAATGGATTCTCAATAGTTAACAGGAAAATTAATGACTCAATAAAAGTTATGAGCAAAAATATTGAACAGATATATTCTGAAGAAGATACATGGGTGTGAAATTTTACTTATAAAAACACTTATCATCACTAGTCCTTAATAAAATGCAAATGAAAAGCACATTTGGAAATCACAACATAGGTATCAGAATGACTACTATTAAAACCTGTCACCATACCAAGTACCATTGTCCATATTTTGGTCAAGGATAACCTCATATACAATGCTACAAATTCATAATACTAAAAAGTTCTTATTGTCAAGTAATGTTGTAACCATCTTAATGTCATAGTGCAACACATCACTCACATATTTGTGGTAAGATTGGTGTAAACAAACCTACTGCACTGCCAGGTGTATATATAAAACACAGCACATACAATTAGGTATAGTACATTGTACTTTTTTTTTCTTTTTTTTTTCCTATTGGACTCCTGAACTTGAGAAGGTGTTTGATGAACATAGCTGCTCCATTATTTGAGTCATATATATTTGTAATTGTTAAGTCTTGATGGTGTATGGTTCCCTTGAGCAGTATGTAATGTCCTTCTTTATCCTTTTTGATTGACTTTAGTTTGAAGTCTACCTTATTTGATATGAGAATGGAAACCCCTGCTTGCTCCCGGAGACCATGTGAGTGGTATTATTTTTTATTTTTCCCAACCCTTCACCTTCAGTCTGTGAATGTCTAAGAGATGAGTTTATTGGAGGGAGCATATTGTTGAGTCTTTTTTTTTAAATTCTCTCTGCTAATCTATGTCTTTTTTTATTGGTTGTTCAAAACATTACAAAGCTCTTGACATATCATATTTCATACATTAGATTCAAGTGGGTTATGAACTCCCATTTTTACCCCAATTACAGATTGCAGAATCACATCGGTTGCACATCCACATTTTTACATGATGCCATATTCGTGACTGTTGTATTCTGCTACCTTTCCTATCCTCTATTATCCCCCCTCCCCTCCCCTCCCATCTTCTCTCTCTACCCCATCTACTACAATTCATTTCTCTCCTTGTTTTTTTTTCCCCATTCCCCTCACAACCTCTTATATGTAATTTTGTGTAACAATGAGGGTCTCCTTCCATTTCCATGCAATTCTTTAATAGGACACCCATAGCACAAGAGTTAATAACTAGAATCAACAAATGGGACTTACTCAAACTAAAAAGTTTTTTCTCAGCAAGAGAAACAATAAGAGAAGTAAATAGGGAGCCTACATCCTGGGAACAAATTTTTACTCCTCACACTTCAGATAGAGCCCTAATATCCAGAGTATACAAAGAACTCAAAAAATTAAACAATAAGAAAACAAATAACCCAATCAACAAATGGGCCAAAGACCTGAACAGACACTTCTCAGAGGAGGACATACAATCAATCAACAAGTACATGAAAAAATGCTCACCATCTTTAGCAGTCAAAGAAATGCAAATCAAAACCACCCTAAGATACCATCTCACTCCAGTAAGATTGGCAGCCATTCTGAAGTCAAACAACAACAAGTGCTGGCGAGGATGTGGGGAAAAGGGAACACTTGTACATTGCTGGTGGGACTGCAAATTGGTGCAGCCAATTTAGAAAGCAGTATGGAGATTCCTGGGAAAGCTAGGAATGGAACCACCATTTGATCCAGCTATTGCCCTTCTCGGACTATTCCCTGAAGACCTTAAAAGAGCATACTACAGGGATACTGCCACATCGATGTTCATAGCAGCACAATTCACAATAGCTAGACTGTGAAACCAACCCAGATGCCCTTCAATAGATGAATGGATAAAAAAAAAAATGTGGCATTTATACACAATGGAGTATTACGCAGCACTAAAAACTGACAAAATCATGGAATTTGCAGGGAAATGGATGGCACTAGAGCAGATTATGATAAGTGAAGCTAGCCAATCCCTAAAAAACAAATGCCAAATGTCTTCTTTGATTTAATGAGAGCAACTAAGAACAGAGCAGGGAGGAAGAGCAGGAGGAAAAGACTAACATTAAACAGAGACATGAGGTGGGAGGGAAAGGGATAGAAAAGGGAAATTGCATGGAAGTACATTGTACTTGATAACGATAACAAATGACCATGCTACTGGTTTATCTATCTACTGTACTGTACGTTTTTTCTTTATTGTAGAGTGTGCCTCCTATTTGCAAAAAAATAAAAAAAAATATTGGAAAACATTGATTGTCTTAGACTGGCAGCCATCTCCTATGTCTCATATCACAGTATCTTTTGGCTGCATAAAGAAAGTACATCAAGTGATTGACATATACATTTAGATCTATACTAGGATATATATATATATATATATATATATATATATATATATATATATATATATTTAAATTTTGTTTTCATAAAGTAATTTATTTCATATTCTTATGCCCTTTTATTTTAGCTTATTGAAATTAGATTTCCATGACTCAGAAAAAGAAAAAGGCAGCTCCATGACTCTTTTATCAAATACTTTCTAGTCTATTTAGATAATAAAATCAAGTCTAAGTTTAGATATTAAAACATGCAGATCCTTTATTCAAGAGTATGACTTCTTCCCCATTTTACAACTATCTGGGCCTCTTGGACAGAGCAATCTACCCTGGAGGAAGCAAGTATGGGCAGCTTCTTCACACTTTAAAAAAAAATTAATTTGTTCTACTTAGTTGTACAAGACAGTAGAATGCATCTCAATTCATTGTACACAAATAGAGTGCAACAATTCAATTCTCTGGTTGTTTATGGTGTAGAGATGCAATCATACATGTACCTAGGGTAATGATGTCTGTCTCATTCCACCATCTTTCATACCCTTATAATCCCATACCACCCTCCCCTTTGCCCAATCCAAAGTTCCTTCATTCTTCCCATGCCCCCTCCCCATCACAGACCAGCATCCACTAATCAGAGAAAATATCTAGTGTTTTGGGATTGGCTTATTTCTCCAACTCCATCCATTTACCTGCAAATGCCATAATTTTATTCTCTTTTAATGCTGAGTAATATTCCATTGTGTATATACACCATAGTTTCTTTATCCATTCATCTATTGATGGGCATCTAGATTGGTTCCACACTTAAGCTATTGTGAATTCAGCTGCTATAAACATTGGTGTGGCTATGTCACTATAGTATGTTGATTTTAATTCCTTTGGGTACAGATTGAGGAGTGGCATAGTTGGGTCAAAAATGGTGGTTTCATTCAAGTTTTTTGAGGAATCTCCACACTGTTTTACAAAGTGGTTGCCCCAATTTGTAGTCCCACCAGCAATGTATGAGTGTACCTTTTTCTCCACATCCTCTCCAGCACGTATTATTACTTGTATTCTTGATAACTGCCATTCTGACAGGGTGAGATGATATCTTAGAGTAGTTTTCATTTGCATTTCTATAATTACTAAAGATGTCGAACACTTTTTCATATATTTGTTGATTGATTGTGTATCTTCTTCTGAGAAGTGTCTGTTTAGTTTCCTAGCCCATTTATTAATTGGATTGTTTGGTTTTTGGTATTAAGTTTTATGAGTTATTTATATATCCTGGACGTATATGCTTTATCTGATCTATGTGTGGTAAAAATTTGCTCCTATACAATAAGTTCTCTTTTCACCTCAATATGAGCCTTGGATAGCAGAGACATCAAGGAAGAGATAAAAAAAAATCTTAGAAGTAAATGAGAACACCGCTACAACATATCAAATTCTCTGGGATACTATGAAGGCAGTGCTAAAGGAAAGTTCATTGAATTGCACTCATTTATTAAAATAATAAAAAGTCAACAAATAAATGACCTAATATTACATTTCAAAGCCTTAGAAAAAGAAGAACAAATCAACACCAAAACTAGTAGAAGACAGGAAATAATTAAAATCAGAGCTGAAATCAATGAAACTGAAACAAAATAAACAATTGAAAAAACTGACAAAAAAAGTTGGTTCTTTGAAAAAATAAATAAAAGTGATAAACTCTTAGTCACGCTAAGGAAGAGAAGGAGAGAGAAAACTCAAATTACTAAAATTCATGATGAAAAAAATCACAATGACACTACTGAAATACAGAAGACAATTAGAAACTATTTTGAAAAAAATATACTCCAATAAAATAGAAAATCTCAATGACATCAACAAATTTCTAGAAACATAAGATCTACCCAAATTGAGTAAGGAGGACATACACAATTTAAACAGATCAATTTCAAGCAAGGAAATAGAAGATGCCATCTAAAGCCTACCAAGAAAGCCCCAGGATCAGACGGATTCTGAGCAAAGTTCTACAAGACCTTCCAAAAGGAACTAATACCAATATTCCCCAAATTATTCTATGAAATATAAAAGGAAGGATCCCTTTCAAATTCATTCTATGAGGCTAGCATTAACCTGATTCCAAAACCAGACAAAGACACATCAAGGAAAGAAAACTTCAGACCAATATCTCTGATGCAAAAATTCTCAATAAAATCCTGGCCAATTGCATACAAAAACATTTAAAAAAGATAGTGCACCACAATCAAGTGGGGTTCATCCCAAGGATGCAAGGTTGATTTAACATACAGAAATCAATAAATGTAAAACATCACATCAATAGACTTAAAGACAAGAATCATGATTACCTCTAAAGATGCTGGAAAAGCGTTTGGTAAAATACAGCACCTCTTCATCTTCAAAACACAAGAGAAACTAGGAATAATAGGATCATACCTTCACATTGTAAAAGCTATCTATGCTAAGCCCAAGGCCAACATTCTTCTAAATGAAGAAAAATTGGAAGTATTCCCTCTAAAAACTAGAACAAGACAGGGATACCCTCTTTCACCACTTCTATTCAACATAGTTCTTGAAATTCTAGCCAGAGCAATCAGACAGACAAAAGAAATTAAAGGGGTGTGCATAGGAAAAGAAGAACTCAAACTGTCACTCATTGTAGAGGACATAATTTTATATTTATAAGATCCAAAAATTCCACTAGAAAACTTCTAGAAATGAATTCAGCAAAGTAGCAGGATATAAAATCAATACCCATAAATCAAATGTATTTCTATACATAAGTGATGAATCCATTGAAAGAGAAATTAGGGAAACTACCCCATTTAAAATAGCCTCATAAAATATAAAATACTTGGGAATCAGTCTAACAAAAGAGGTGAAAAAACTCTATAAAGAAAACTACAGAACACTAAAGAAGGATATTGTAGAAGAACTTAGAAGATGGAAAGATCTCTCATGCTCTTGGATAGGCAGAGTTAATATTGTCAAAATGACCATACTACCAAAACTGTCCTATAGATTTAAGGTAATTCCTATTAAAATCCCAATGACATCCTTGTGGAACTAGAAAAAGAAATCATGAATTTATTTGGAAAAATAAGAGACCCAGTAGAGATTGAAAGATCTACCCAATGGTGAGAGAGATGGTGTAGTGAAACAGGAGGCATCATAATACCAGACATTAACCTATACTACAGAGCAATAGTAACAAAAACAGCATGATATTGGCACCAAAATAGACATGTAGACCAATGATACACAATAGAGGATATAGAGACCAACCTACATAAATACTGTTATCTTATCCTGTCTCATACTAGACAAAGGCACCAAAAACATACATTGGAGAAAGGATAGCCTCTTCAAAAAATGGTACTGTGAAAACTGGAAATCCATATGTAGCAAAATGAAATTAAACTCCTATATCATGCACAAAACTCAACTCCAAGTGGATCAAGGACCTAGGAATTACACCAGAGACCCTGCACCTAATAGAAAAAGAAGTAGGCCCAAATCTTCATCTCATCAGATTAAGCCCATACTTCTTCAACAAGACTTCTAAAGTGCAAGAAATAAAGTCAAGAATAAAAAAAAGTGGGATGAATTCAAACTAAAAAGTTTCTTCTCAGACACAGAAAATTGTTTCTCATATCATTGATTTCTAGTTTCATTCCATTATGATCTGCTAGAACACAGGGTAGTATCTTTATCTTTTTTTTTTTTTTGTATTTGATGGGAGTTACTTTGTGGTGTAATATAAGGTGTATTTTAGAGAAGGATTCATGTGCTTCTGTAAGGTGAATTCCCTTGATAATGGATTAAATACTCTATATATGTTAAGTCTAAATCATTGATTATATTATTGAGTTCTATAGTTTCTTTGTTTAGCTTTTATTTGGAAGATCTACCCAATGGTGAGAGAGATGTGTTAAAGCTACCCAGTGTTGTTTTGTAATCTATTTGCTTCTGGAAATTGACCCCAGCAATTCAGTTCCCTGCACATCACTGCTGACACTATCATATTGGCTTAAGCTACATCCTGGCTGGCCTCCAAGGAGTCGGGGAATGCCCTTTACTCCCACTGAGAGGAAGTGCCACGTTACCCAGAAAAAGGCTTTCTCCTAAGATATCACTTTCTTTTTTCCATTTTTGGTTCCTCTGGATCCTTTCATACCAATTCTATCCTAGTTTTCAAAATCAAATGTCTCAGAGCACAATAATTTACCTTTCCAGGAATAAAGTTATATCACAATACAAAGTTATCACATACAAGTAGATTCATGATTTCAGAGATGCAAAGTCACTGAAAATCACCTATTCCAACTATTTATTGTATTTTATAGATTAAAAAAAGTTATCAAGCATAAATAAGTTATTCAAGATCACTCAACAGGTTACTATAGGACTGATTCTTCATATGGTGGTTTATTTTCTCTCCAGCATGTATGTTCAATTCACTAGGCTAGACTAAGATTCTGTAGCTTCTTCTCAGCTCTCTTTTAAGAAACTGTAAGCTCTAAGAGAAAAATAAATCTATTTTACCATTTTTTATGTGGCAAACTTCTAAACCCCATGTCTCCAGAATCAATATTTTAGTTACTTCTTCCATAATGTCTGATTCAGTATTGCTGAACTTATCCATTTCTCCTAATAAACCTGTTCTAATTTCAAAATAAGGATTTGTTCCTGTTTATCCTGTTTTCAACCATTTGCCTTGTTATAGACTAAGTTATTGATAATGTTTCCCTAACTATGATCAAACTATTTTTTTAAAATTTTCTCCCCTACTAATGTTTTTTTTTTTTTTTTTTTTTTAATTTTCTCCCCTTGCTCTTCATTTTTCACAAAGTCGTCTGGATTTTTCATTGATCTGTTGTTTCCTGACATATCCCAAATTTTGTCTCTCTTGAAAGAGCCAGAAAATTATATCTTGTTAAATAAAGAATGACCAGAAACACTTAATAATTGTTACGTTACAAGCTTAATTTTATCACTGAGTCACCACACAACACCCATCTTGATATATATATTCTGAAATTACCCATTATTATTACAGTTTTTACTTTGAAACTGCTTCATAAATCAACTTTAAGCTCATGCATTCAACCCAGACTTTGACAATGATTATGTTCACAGAAAATTTAAGAGAAAACTATCCAACAGACTTTCCTTCCAAATTATCCTTTACCTCTATGTAAGTCCTCTGTCTGATCCTTCCAGGACTGCTTAAACTAAACCTGATTCAGTGATACCTTTATCAGGCATTTGAAACTTACCAGAGACGTTCAGAACACTGACCTTGCAAAAAGAAGATGCACACTCTGGAAAATTTTGTTCGATCTGCAGCCTCTCACTCTTGGGATCCTTCTCTTCTACAGATCTCACCTTCAGTAAAGAAATGACTCACACTTAAAGCCATATTAGAGAATTGGAAGTACTGAGGTAGACCACAGCCTGCAAACAAAAACCTCAGGATTTAGAAAATTCTGAGTCCTAAATGCCCATGGGAAGAAGAAGGCAAAACATAATAATCTAATGAAAGCAAGTGCATGGTTTAGAAGTGGGGAGGCACAAGGAGCATGACAATGCACAAGTCCCTGGAAAGCTGAAGCATAAACCTTAGCTCACTTACATCCCATTAAGAATGTCATTCTCCTTCCTTCAAATCTGACTTTAGAATATTTGACCCTTCTCAGTGTGGGAATAGATCTTTAGAATCCTTTATAAACATTTATTATGACTTGTATTTTCATATGCAGATGTTTCTCTTCTCTTACTAGATGCACATAGCTTGAGAGAATGAACATTTAAATCTTACAGGTAAAATTTCTACTAAATGTTAAGGAAAAAAGATCACTGCTCTTGAAGTGCTTGCCCACACCATCTTCCCTTTGTGTTAAACAGCTACCAGTTATTAAACATAAGAAGTATATTTTAATATTAGAAGAGGTAATTTTAATATTTGTTACATTGATTATTCATATTATCAAACTAAACAATGCCTTTGCTTACTATGTCCAATCATTGCTGTGGAGAATGGGGTTTTATTGTTGTTGTTGTTCATGGGAAACACAAAGACATTTTATTTTAATACTTCTAATTTGTGATAATATTTTTTGTTTTATGGAGAAATTAAATTCATCAATATTGAACATAGAAGTTCTAGTCAAGACCAAACATTTTTTTGAAGACTGTTTTAGTCAACTTTTTTACTGGTCTGACTAAAAGACCTGACAATAACAATTTTAAGGAGGAAAAGTTTATTTGGGGCTCACTGTTTCAGAGGTCTCAGTCCGCAGATGGCTGACCCCATTCCTTTGGATCCAAGGTGAGGCAGAACATCATGGCAGAAAGGTATGGTAGAGGAAAGCAGGTCAGGACATGGCCACTAAGAAGCAATGAGAAAGACACCACTTACTAGATATAAAATATATGCCCCTGATAACCCCTTCCTCCAGCCATACCCTACCTGCCTTTAGAGTTACCACTCAATTAATCTCTATCAGGAGATTAATTCACTGATTGGGTTAAGGCTCTCATCATTTCACTTCTAAACTTTCTTGTACTATCTCACACATGAGGTTTGGGGGAACACCTAATATCTAACCATAATAAAGAATAAACAATTTAGTAGTATTTTAGGTATTGTGATTTTTTTTAAAAAAGGAGAAAGTTACCAAACAAAATATATATTATAAATAATTCTTGAATATCAAGGTATTCAAGAACCATATACAGATGGTCCCCATTTTACAATGATTCAGTTCATAATTTTTCAACTTTATAATGATATAAAAATGGTAGACATCAGTAGAAACTGTACTAGATTGAAATTCTTCTAAAGATGGAGGTGTAGTTGTTCAGAATATAAATTCAATATCTCAAGGCACAAACATTAATGAAAGTTAAAGACTTACAATCTCAGTATGTTTGAATCTGTAGCACTCTAGGCTTAGAAGAAATTATATGAAAATAGTGTGCAGAACAAAAATGCAAAATAAGGAAGTATTTATAATAATAGCATATTATTCTTATTTTATAATTAACATTTTTTGTTCAAAGACTGCTTCATTTATATTTTAAGAAAATTCTATCCATATCTTCACAAATATGTTGCAAAGTCTTATTCTTTGCCTTTCTTCCTCCAAAAATTCTCATTTATTTTATCAGGTAATATGGATTTCTTCTTCCATGTGAATACTAGAACACGGCTAACTTCTACTCAACTACAGTTAAACCATATATATTTTCTAAAAATTCTGCTCCAATCTATAAATGAATTGAATCTTCTTCTAAAAAAAAGCACACATATCTCATCATTCATTTGTATTTATTGGCTCTATAGAATCTTTCAAAGCACCTGCACATAAAGAACGTTGAATCCTCATTAACGTAATTCAATAACTATGGAACAATATAATGAACATTTCCATTTTGATATACTTATTTGTAATTTTGTCTCTATATTAAAATATATTTAATACTTATTAATATGGAATTAATCATTTTACATAAGCAATTTTCCTATATAATTCTAATTTATACATTTAAGAATAAACAAGTACATAAATAAATTCCTCACATAAAAATTTTGTAAAGTAATCTCTTCTGCATTTCATTTTAAACCTCATACGTAGAATATCAAATTTTGTTTTTCTTTAATTTCCAAAGTTATCATCCTGCATAGTAATTATAGTACTTTTTAGAAATTCAATAGTATACATTAAAATATTTGTTGTGTAAAGAGCTATTTACCAATTCACTTAAGACACTAAATTGCTTGATTGATACATTTGGAAGAAAACAAAAACTAGCTTGATTTTTATTTTTAAGACATTTTTTTCCTATTATATAATATAGTGAGAGTCAATTTTGCCTCTTTAGTACAGATTCCTGGCATTTCTTGCCACAAAGCATTGTTGTTTGGACAATCAAGGATTCAGCCTTCTGTTTTCATGATTAGAGATGGAAGAATGGAATATTATAATTCTGAGTTATCTTAAGGGGTAGATTCTGACCATACCAGGGAGTTTTGTTAGTTAGAATTATTCTACCAGATGACAGCAATGTGCAGGAAGATAAAAATGTGTGGATCCTTCATGAGAAAGTAACCAGCATTTTTGTTCTTCCTGTTATCTTCCCCATCCTGAGTTGCTTCATATCTGGGGGCTGTAATGCTGTATTACCAGTAAAGCCCTATACTTCTCCCAAAACCTGCTTCCTCCAATAACTTGGTGGGCTCCCAAAGTTAGCACTAACATATACTGTGGAGGACCCTAACATTAATGTTCCACAGAGTATAGGGCTCCTCAGTGAATCTTCTTTTATGGTTTCAGTTTTTCTTTGTTTCCTGTTGTCCATTATTCTTGGAGAACATATGTTCCTGCCACTTGATTATGAATAACAATTTCTTCCTTTATCTGGGACAATTGCTCTTTTAACCCAGACTCAAGCAAAGACAACCACCACCCCTATTTCTGGAATAATTATTGTTACATTTATTCAAGTTAATATGAAACTGACTGGCCTAGTTTGGTTATAGTTTTATATTGTGCAAGTGTAAGGTAAGATGGTCCAGATGATAATAGGCCTTGAATGTTAAGAAACAGGCTTGCATCACCATTGATTTTTCTCATTACATCTTCCTCTTTTTCTAAAGAGGAAAGTAAGTTTGCGGTCAAAAGTGGTATGTTACCTAAAACTTCAAAAAATTTTTGTCGAATTTTCAGAGAAACTCATTTAGCACGAATATTTCATATAAAAATTATTCTTCTTCAAGCTCCATATTTTATTTTAGTTGCTTTTTTTTTCTTAGTAGACATAGAAAGTATGATAGAAAATCTTGGCTACATACTATTTTTCACATCTAGTGTCTGAAGCCATTTCTTCAATTACTTTCTGTGTAAATCTCTCTTCCTCCCTTTCTCCTTTTTTTTTTTTTTGGCAGATTCAACTTATCTGGTAATAATAATTTGAACCTGCAAAATTTTGGTTGCTTTCCAGCATTTTCTATTTCCTTTGGGAAAACTCTTCCCTCCCAAACTTAACTTGGACTCATTGGGACTGTTGAATACGGTGCTCCCTCCCCTTTTATTGCCCAAAGTTTATACATATAAAAGATATTCACCAAGTAGATTTTTCTCTGACCTCTAACAAAAAATTATATCAGAAAAAGATGGTGTACTAAAACTAGGTATTTCTTTAGTGTCTTACCTTATATTTAGCATACGGACACAGGAAGAGGAAAGATACCTCTCTTCCACTAGGATCAAAAGGTGTAAACAGCCTAAATGTTGCAGAAATTTTCTGGTCTCATGGAGATAGCAACTTGCAGATGAAGCCCAGGCAGACAGTAAAAGAGAATAAAAAGATAGAGACAATTACAGAGCCACAAAGAAGTCAGTTGAGTCCCTCAATTAAGCCTGATGCTATAACCAACTGAACGTGGTTTCCCAGAAAATCTATAATCGTGAAAATTCAGTCTTTATAGGTAGGTCATATCCATCTTAAAGACAAGAAACCAAAAATGAAATAGCTGCTTTATATAGCTGAGATGAAATTCTCTGATTATCACATTATTTCTATTGCATTTCTCTTCAAAAGTCAAATTTCCATTTGAATATTTTATGTCTCTTTTGGGAAGAAAATCTCCAATTCAAAAATTACCCAGCAATTGTGAATAAAATTCAGCCTAAGACATGTCCAAGCAATGCTTTAAAAACATTTTTGCAACATTTGATAATATTTGAAAATCAGAATCTGTCATATAAAAAGCTGAGAGTTCTAAAATGCAGAAAATCCACTGTTTTTTAATGTTTATTATCCATCCTTACAATTTATGACATCTGAGGGCTGGAATGGAAAAAATACAGCAATCATTAGGCCTAGATGCTTAGAAACACTCTCATTTTTAAATAGACACACTCTCCTGTTCTCTGCAGAGGCTCAGACACAGTTAATTCTCTATATAGCCACTGATACAGGAGTTGTTTCTTCAGTTTTCCACATTCCTCTCTTCCTGAGTTTTGTAGATGTTAAACTCTGTTTAATCATATTTTTAACTCATAAACTCACCTATCATTTTATTTTGTATTGGTTCTTTCTAGTTACACATGACAGTAGAATTCATTTTGATATAATTATACAAGCATGCAATATATCTTATTCTAATTAGGACCCCATTCTTGTGCATGTGCACAATGGTGGGATTCACTGTGTGTATTCCTATAGATACATAGAAAAATTATTTCAAATTCATTCTACTGTTTTTTTCCTTTTCATATCCCCCATTCCTTCCTTTTATTTTAGATTTTTGTGTTTGATAATCTTAAGATCATTTGTTTTAATGTCGCCTGTAATCAGAAAACTCTTTCTCCTTTCAACTATGAAATTTAAAATAGGAAATAATGCATAGTCTGAAAATGATACTCTTTCGCTATAGCTCTCTTTATAGTAGGGAATGGGGGGAAAGTATTTTTCCTGATGGTCTGCTTTCTGAATCGTATATAAATAATAAGCCTGTTAATAAACAAGATGATACCTTTTTATATATCATTTTCGGATGTACTAAGTAATTACCTGGGAGGCTCAGGAGAATAATATTTTATTTTTGTGGCATTTTTTATTCATGTTATATTTTTCCTCTTCCATGAAATTATTATAGAACATAGAGCTTATATTGTAGGTTCACCATATGCTCAGCTCTCTCCATGTCCATTTTGAAAATCAGATTATACCCAGTGTTGATGTCAGGAAAGCAAATATTTTTTGAAGAAAAATGGCTAATTTTATTCTACTTTATTCTGGTATATTAATGAGCTTTTTCAGAATGTAATCCTCTTGTATTAATTCTGTAAATTGGAGACCTCTGCAACATAGTTCATATTTGATCATTCTCTGAAGTAAAAGGCTAGATGAATTTAAGTTAATGAGAATATTTAGGATGAGGAATTTCCATAGTGAGGATGCCTGAGAAAGTAGGTTTACTATTGAGTGAACAGTCCTCTTTGAAAGGAGAAGCTGTTCCACCGATATTGTTTCCCTCTTAGACCTGGTAAGAACAGGGGCATTCCAAAGCGACAACAGCAGATTTTTAGTCTTCCAAACAAGAAATGAAAGAAGAAGTGTGTTTTCCTCAGTCTTGAGAGTTGAGACTAGAAATTTTATCCCATACACATCCTTTCTCATAATCTTTCCTCACTGCGTGTCTACTTTCTTGTTTAGTTAGAAATAAGGGCATTTCATTCCTAAATTCCTCCAGGTACATCTTACTGCTTCACAATTGGATAACTGCGTCAGGTTAAAAGGACATCATTTTATTTCTCATATAAGACAGCAACTTGATATCAATCCACTGTATACTGGCTATAAGGACTATGACAATATAATTTATAAAACTTGAGGAAATTCTTTATCTTTTTACACATAATTTTGGTACAGATCTCTGTTGATAATCTTAAGATCATTTGTTTTAATGCCGCCTGTAATCAGAAAACTCTTTCTCCTTTCAACTATGAAATTTAAAATGGAAAATAATGCATAGTCTGAAAATGATAAATACTCTTTCACTATAGCTCTCTTTATAGTAGGGAATGGGGGTCTCTCTGTTTATCAAGTTCAATCATGAGAATATTTCTGCTCCAGAGAGAGGTTTCCATGGGAAGATGCCAGGTAGGAGGAGAAGGCTTACTTGGGGGTTCTCTCCATTCATCTCACTTAAATCAGAGCATCTTTCTACCTATGGGTTATATTTATTGACATTATACGTAGAATAAAGAAGGACCCTTTTTAACTTAACAAGTTTAAATACCACTGAATCAGAGGAAAATCAGAGTGAGAAATGGATCAAGTAAAGTTCCATTTAAAGTAACTGAATTCCGCTACTAGTTAGAGTCTAATTAGGAAGTTGAAACCACATATGAACTGTAATATTCAATATAAAATTATCAATAGAGCATCACAGTAATAAAAGGTTCATTGAAAGGAGGTAAAACATATAGGAACAACAAATACCAGAAACAGCCACTACCATGTTGAGACAGAACACTCAAGAGAGAGGCCTGTCTCTAGACTAAACCAAGGAATGAGGTCCACACCTCATTAGAGAGGGAATGTGAATAGCTCACATGGACAAGTTACATAAGGTGTCATATCAACAGAAATCTGCAAGTCTGCCCCCGTGAATTCTGGGGAAATTGTTCACAGGAAGGTACCACAGCTGTTGGCACCATTCCACTATGAAAACACCTGAGCAGGTGCCACTAGGAGATGCCCAGGAAAAGGTCCTATGTATTTCTGGTTATGAGGTACTCAAAAACAAAAAGTGTGTAGGAGTCTGATGAGCAAAACACACTGAGATCAGAAAGAGAAGCCCCCTTTTCCAGAATACTTCCAGTAACCTTCACACACAAAACATAGTATTATGCCATCGGGCAAAGAAGTAATACTTACAGATATTATCTCCATTCCAGCAGGGCATAAAATGAAGGGTGGTTTTCCACTAAGAGACTATAAATTGGTAATTTGCCTGATTTTATAATAACTAGTTCATATGAATTTCTTGGAAACTTCTGATAGAAACTTGCTCCTCAGTTTTTTATCATATTATCAAAATGTTGCCTTATTACACTTGGGACCTGTATCAAGTCCAAGTCCCTCCTGACCAAGTTATGACAGTAAGCTGGTGAATTCAGATAATGTTGGACCAGTACAGTAAATGTAAATTATTATCCAAGACTGAGGCAGAGAGTAAAGCATTTGTGAGAGCAATCACTGAATACCAGTCTCCTTCAGCATGTTGCAATTTTTGTACTGTTGAAAACAAATCTACAACTGCTAGAGCTTTAGACAGTACAGCTTCATTTAAGCCTTAGAATAATCTACTGTGAGTCTCTAAATCATCTGCCTTTTTCAGTGGCCCAACAGAGAGATTGTACAAATTGTTCATTAGTACCAGCACTCCAGCTTCTAGTAGAGTCGTAATCTCTTTTTGATAACCAAGAAGTCTACAGTTGTCACTCAGTATCCACAGATGATTGGTTCCAGGATTGCAAAAGGACACAAAAAATCTGTAGTCACTCAATTCCCTTATACAAAACATAAGAGTAATATTTTCATATGACTTTGCATATCATATCCTCTTGTATACTTTAAATCATGGCTAGATTACTTATAATATTTACTATAATGCAAATGCTATATAAATAGTTGTTATATATCATTGCCTAGGGAATAATCACAAGAAAATGATGTCTTTACATGTTTGGTACAGATCCAAATATCTTAGGCCTAAATAAAATCAAATTTGAAAGCTTCTGCACAGCAAAGGAAATGATTAAGAGCATGAAGAGGGAGCTACAGAAGGGTAGAAAATCTTTGCCAGCTGTTCTTCTGACAGGAGATTAATACGTACAATACATAAAGAACTCAAAAAACAATACTAAAAATACAAATAACCCAATCAATAAATGGGAAAAACAACTAAACAGTCACTTCTCAAAAGAAATAAAAAAAAAAAAAAACAAGAACAAATGTTCAATTTTCCTAACAATCCTAGCAATCAGAGAAACACAAATCAAAACTATGTTGGAATTTCATCTCACTCCAGTCAGAATGGCAATTATGAATAATACAGATAATAAATGCTCTTAAGGATCTGGGGAAAAATGTACACTGATACATGGTTGGAAAGCAATATAGAACATCCTCAAAAAACTATTTAATGGAACCCCCACATGACCCATCTATCCCACATCTTAGTATTTATCCAAAAGAACTAAAATCAGCATATTATAGTGATACCAGCACATCAATGTTTATAGCAGCGCAACTCATGATAGCCAAGTTATGAAACCAGTCCAGGTGTCCATCAACAGAGAAATGGATGAAAAACTGTGTAACATGGGAATATGTACACAATGGAATTCTACTCAACCATACATGAGGATGAAATCATAACATTTTCTGTTAAATGGATAGCAAGGGACATTATCAAACTAAATGAAATGAGCCAGACTCAGAAAATCAATGCAAAAGCTAGAACAAAGTAAGGGTAAAAGGAGAGAGGATCAGATATCATAAGGACAGAGGGAAGATCAGTGGAGTTGAAGGAGGAGGTTGAGGGGGAGGAGGAGGAACAGGAAACGGGAGGAAATGTGAAATGAATTTAGCATAATTACGCTAAGTCCATGTATAAATATATCACAGTGAATCCCACCTTTATGTATATCTATAAAGAAACAATTAAAAATAAATAAATAGAAGGAAGACTAGATTAGAGCAGATGGGAAATAAGGGAGGGAGAAGGGGAGGAAAATAGGAGACACTGGAAACTGGGGCAAATCAAATCCCACGTGTGTATGGTCATGTCCAAATGAACCCAACCATTATGCATAACTATAGTGCACTAATAAAGCATTGAAAATCAGTGCACTAAGATACAAATGTATGTGTGTGTGTGTGTGTGTGTGTGTGTGTATACATGCATGCATGTACAATGCTCTGGAAGGAAGACTTTATAGGCAGTGTATTTTGTTTGTGATGTTGTGATTTTTGCCACACAAAACAATAAACAGAAAAGACCAATACTGATTTTATTGTCTCCCAAAACTCACATCTTCTCTGAACTCACTCTTCTATTTGGCCCCCAGGAGTAATATAACTCAGGCACTGAACATGGACTCTGAAAACAGACTGCTTGAATTTAAATTTCAGCTCTGCATTTATTAAATGTGAAATTTTAAAAAGAACTATTCAGATTCTCCTGTATACTAAGTTTCGTCATCTTTAAAATGAGAATATTTTATCATCTACTTGGTTATATTTGATGAGATTAAAATATATGTTTTAGGCACACAGAATCATGTTAAACAAATATTAAGTGCTTATAAAAGTGGTAGTTTTTATTTAGGTTGTGATCCCAGATAGTGAATTGTTTAAAGCACAGTTGATTATTTTGCATTGTTATTTTCTGTCTGTGTTTTCAATTAAGCTAAGGTATTGTTCATTTCAACTCTTCTAAACATCTTGTATTATTGTGACATAATAAGAAAAATATAATTATTCTTCATCTCAGTTCTTGCGCAGAGCTCATAAACTTCTTTTAATTTCCTGACTAATAAGATTGAAAAGAGAACTCTGTGTTATATTTGGTCTTTGTCCATGATTTCTAACATGAGAGTTATTAAAACCCTCAGAATTACCCTAGTGATAAAGGTGAGTGAGTTATCTGTTGTTGCTCACAATGAGCCCCTTTCCACCATATATGAGTTGTGCTAAAAAGGTGACTCTTGATGGGCCCTATATAGCTTCAGGACAGGAGCTGTTTGCTGGAGGAACCTACTATGGAATTAGGGTGTTGGTACTTTCATCCCTACACCCTTGTCCTCAAGTGAGAGGAGAGGGGAATAGAGATTGAATTAATCACTAATGACCAATAATCTAGTCAATCATGCTTACATAATGGATCCTCTATAAAACTCCTAAACAATGGGGTTCAGAGAACCTCTGAATTGGTGAGCTACCTATGTGTCAGGATGGTGGTGTAACTAACTGTAGAGAGACAGAAAGAAGCTCCTAAGCTTAGGACCCTTCCGGACCTTGCTCTATGTATCTTTTCATCTGTTAATTCATTTATGTTATTTTAGAATATTTTATAATAAATTGATAATAGTAAGTAAATGATTTTCCATGAGTTCCATGAGTTATTCTAGCAAATTTTCAAAGCCAAGAAGGGATGCTGCAAATCCTTGATTCTTCTAACCCCAGTTGGATAGAAGTATGGAAGCTCTGGGATTTGCAATTTATATCTGAAGCTTGTGAGGCTGAGCCTTTAAGATACTTATAATGTGGAATTTAACACTAATTTTAGGTAGCTAGTGTCAGAATTAAATTGGGTCATTGGACATCCAGTTGATGTCCAAAGAATTGGAGAACTGGTCATTTGTGTGTAAAACAATTCTTTTATTAGGTATCAGAAGTGTTGGAAGTAAAAATTGTTCATAAGTATTATCAGAAGTCAGATTTGTGAGATTGGTCTAGGCTCATGGGAACCTGTGGTTTGGGAAGAGGAGGTAGAGAATGAGGAACCTTGATCCCTGGAAGGCTACCTAGTCACTAAATGATGTGAAACTGCAGCTGTGCTAGGATCAGTTTCTAAAGGTAAAAGTTGCCAATGAATTTAGAATTAGGGTAGACCTGACTCCTGAGAAAATGGCTTATTGGAAACACATAGAAATGAAAAATAATAAAAGGCATTCTGAACATATAGTCCCTTGATTATTATTCTCTAAAGTGAAAGTAAAAGAAAGTTCTGGATCAGATCTTGATGCTGGACTAAGCTTAGTTTCAGTCTATCCTCAAAGCTCAGATTTTGGTTGATTTAGCCTCAAAGCCACCCACAAAAGAAACAATTACGTCATGACAACAGAAACTATTTCCAGAGTTTTGGGTGACTGAGAAGGTAGTCCTATAGCAGAAGATCAAAACCAGGAAACTACTGAAACCAGATGGTGTAGTGTGAAAGGGTTGCATCATTTATGTATTGGTCTGAAAAGATTCCTGAAGAAACTTCAATAAATGAATTGTAGAAGTGACTGAGTTAGGGACAGTAGCTTAGATTTTAAATGTTGTAGTTTGGGTTGATACAAGATCACAGTTCACCACTAACTAATCACAGATGGATATACATGACCTAGATATATAGAAGATTATTTCTAATGTAACAACCAGCCACTTTAATTCATACTATAAAGTGTGTTTACCCTGAGAAGGCTGATAGCTCAATTCTTTCTAAAAATGCCAAGTGAAACATCCTGATATGTAGTAAATGATATGTTTCATTTACTACATAGTAAGTAAGTAGTCCCCTTACTCAGGTAATGGTGAGTTCTGTGATTAAGGGACAGCTTTGGCAAGGAAACTCAGTGTGATCTTACTACTGCAAAATCAAAATACTAACCAAGAAGCATTATTGGATTTGCCGTCTCAGTTTTCTAGCAGGGGGTTTGCTGATGTTAAAGCAATTAAGGAAACTAATAATAAAATAGGAAACAGAGTAGAGAGTTAAAGGACTTATTCTAGAAGTGTAGAAATCTTTAAATGTATTGCAAAATGGGGAGAATATGATAGATGTTAATGGTATCAAAACTAAGGTGTCAATACAGCATTTTCAAAAGTTGGGTGTATCAATGGGGCCACCTCTTGTTCTCTCAACATTAAAAATCTCTAAACAAATATGCCCCACTTAATCCAGTTTAGAGAAATTTAAAAAGTGGAAAGACAAAGACTACAATAAAAAATCCTACACAGACACCTAGAGAAACTTTTAGATACACAAATCAAGACAGAGACTGATGAGGACTAAAGGGTCTTCTAGTTTAAGCCCTGACTAGTGACCAGAGAGTATATGAATGTATATGGGTAAAGTGGCAGTTGGTGGGGACTTTCATGGGACTCCTTGTCATGAGATCCTATAACTGAAACAAATTGTTCAAGTCTTTATTGGGAGGCTATGGAGATATAATTGTTAGTGGGGTTAGATGCAAGTTTGGATGAAAATTGGGAATTTTAAGTAGACTTTATGTGAGGTACTTATGTTTCCTTTACCTTGATATATGGGATGGATGGTACATCAGATTCAGGATTGGTTTCTATAATTATTATGATAAAACAGAAGACATGCAAATGTACCCTCAGGCCACTCCTAAATAGGTGTGCTAAATGGGAACTAGTAGAATTCCCCAAGCCAAAAAGGAGTTTTTTGAACAGTACATTTGTACCTCCATACCCACAGGTTCCATATCTATGAATTTAACCAATTATGGATTAGATGAAGCTGTACTGTCCAAAGCTCCAGCAGCTGTAGATTTGTTTTCAACAGTACAAAAATGCAACATGCTGAAGGAGACTGGTATTCAGTGATTGCTCTCACAAATGCTTTATTCTCTGTCTCAGTCTTAGATAATAATTTACATTTACTGTACTTGTCTAATATTATCTGAACTTACCAGCTTACTGACATAACTTTGTCAGGAGGGACTTGGACTTGATACAGGTCCCAAATGTAATAAGGCACATTTTGATGATATTATAGAAAACTGAAGAGCAAGTTTCTATCAGAAGTTTTCTAGAAATTCATATGAATATTCATGTGAATATTATACATCAAGACAAAGTGAGATTTATCCTTGTGATTCAAGGTTGGTTTAACAAATGCAAATCAATCAATGTGACATATTAACAAAATGCAATAAAATGATTAAAGATAAAAATCAATAATTACCTCAATTGTTTCAGAAAAAGCATTTAACAAATTTCAATAGCATTTCTTGACAAAATTTATCAATTTGAATAGAGAAGGCAATTTCCTAACATAATAAAAGTAATTAATGAAAAGACCATAGTTAATTTAATATTATAATCATTGAAGAAAAACTAGAAATTTCGCCAATAAGATTCAGATGAAGCCAAGCTACCCACACCCAGGTAATAGCAAGAAATATCTGAAAAGAAACAAATGACATCCAAATCAAAAAGGAAGAATTATTCTATCATATCCTTCTGCCATGATGTTCTGCCTCACCTTAGGTCAGAATAATGGACTGAAAATCTTGAGACTGAGCCGAAATAATCTTTTATTCCTCTATGCTGTTCTTGTTGGGTATTCTGGTCACAGCAATGAAAAGCTTACTGACACACTAATAAATCAATAATGTTGCAATATTGAAGGATACTAAATCAACACAAAACAAGTTGCATTTCTATACACTCCTAGCAATCTATCTGAAAAAAAATTAGAAGACTAATTTCATTTTCTTTTTTCAAATCTGGAGATCAAATCTAGGGCCTTGTACTTGGCAAGTGTTCTATCACTAAGTTTTACCCTTAGCACCTCAATTCCATTTTTTCATGGCATCAAAAAAATAAAATAAAATAAAAACTTTTAGGAACATATTTAACCAAGTCTTTTGAAGAAACCACATCTCTATTCAAGGGCCTACAGATGGTTTGGCTTTGGCTGACTACAATATTGTGATCATGGAGAGATGGAATGTTGCAAGAAAAGAGCAAAAGTTATGTTGATCTACCTTTAGTCCCTTTAAATAGTCATCTGCTACAATCTCAGTATCTGACCTAACATCCTCAGGACAACTAAATAAAACTTTTGGAGTGTATGCTAAGCTGGACCAACACTAGACCTCTATCCTTCACCAACACTAAAGCTAAGAATGTGGGAAAGAGAACATCTGAATCCTATAGAAGATATTCCCTCGTTGATAAAGATAACACCTGCAACCTGTAGAAGGAATTACCCTGCTTTGATAAGAACAGCATCTGAGCCCAATAGAAGGAATTTTCTCACCTTGTTGTAGCCTGTCTACCTGATGATCCTACCTATGTATTTAATGAATATATTGCTTACTTTTTTTTTAGCATTGACTATAAAAATTCACATAACCTCTTCGATAGTGGATCGTGTCCTTTGGGGCAATTTAAATTTCTGTTCCTGGACTATGATCTTAACCAAAGATCTTAACTTAAGTTTATTCTTAACCAAATATAAAAGATCATAGTCCAGGAACAAAAATTTAAATTGTCCTAAAGCAGTATGGAGATTCTTTAGAAAATTTGGAATGGAACTACCATTTGACCCAGCTATCCCACTCCTTGGTGTATACCCAAAGGACTTAAAATCAGCAAGATGTCCTTCAACAGATGCATGGATAAAGAAACTGGGGTTATATATACACAATGAAATATTACTCAGCATTAAAAGAGAATAAAATTATGGCATTTACAGGTAAATGAATGGAGTTGGAGAATATCATGCTAAGTGAAATAAGCCAATCCCCAAAATACAAAGGCCAAATGTTTTCTCTGATATGGATGCTGATCCATAATGGTGGGGTGGTGCATGGGAAGAGTGGAGTAACTTTGGATTGGGGCAGAGGGGAGTGAGGGGAGGGGGCAGGGGGTAGGAAAGATGGTGGAATGAAATGAACATCATTACTCTAGGTACATGTATGACTGCAATATGGTGTGACACTACAACATGTACAACCAAAATAAATGAAAAGGTGAGCTCCATTTGTGTACAATGAATTGAAATGCATTTTTCTGTCATGTATAACTAATTAGAACAAATAAAAAAGGATAAACTATTTTCTTTAAAGGAATTGTTATTTTACTTCAACAAGGTGAAAATCTATGTGCCACCAAATGCTTAGACAAAAACAACACTGAAAAAAAGAACAACATCACAATAAAAATCTTCACAGCAAAGAAAACTGCAAAATATAAAGGAAGTCTATAGATCAGAAGAATATATTTGCAAGCCATTTTTGGATAAGAGGTTTCTATTCAACATAAGTGAGGGACACACACAACTTGGGAGCAAGAAAACAAACTGCTCTTAAAAATGAGTAAAGGACTTGAATAAAATAGATATTTATCCAAAGAGGATACACAAATGACCAGAGGTGTATGAAAAGGTGCTCAATGTCATGAATCATCAAGGAAATGCAAACTGAAATGACAACAAATTATCACTTCACAGTTGTTAAGATGGCCAATCTCAAAAAGTCAAGAGATAAATGTTGAGGAGTTTATGGAGAAAATTCTGCAATCGTTGCACACTGTTTGGGGGAATATAAATTGTGGAAAAGATTATGGAGGCTCCTTTATAAACTAAGAATGGAATTATCACCTGATGCAGCACTTAATCTTCTGGGCATGAAACTGATGGAAATGAAATTAGTATCTTGTAGAGACATCTATAACCCCATGTCCATTATGGCATTATTCACAATAGCTGACATATGGGAACAACCTAAGTCCATGGACTAGTGAATGAATAAAGAATGTTAGGTCCTCCATACTAGGGTTAGATGAGTAGAATTCATACCTGCACTTAGTCCAGTATGAGTATGACATAAGGTCTCCCACAACCTTTCTGGTCTCAAAGAGGGGCCATTTTCCAGGGGAACATGGATCCACAATTTGATGATCACTACTTTAGTTCCATCATAAACTTGTTGTTTTTCCTATTATGCTTGAAACTTTTCCATCCACAAAAACAAGGGTGATGTGTGATAAAGCATAGCATGCTGTGGTGTGGTAGACATGCTGCCATTGTATGTAGTCCATTATAATCAGAGAGCTTTTTAAGCATTTAATTATCAAGGTTGAAAGTTACGCATTGATCAGTTTGATACATGCCATACACTAAACACTGAAATCTCAATAGCAAGTAATCCTTAGAAATCCCCTTCAAAATGATAACTTTTGTAGCAGATATAACTTGAAAAATAGGATACAAAAGATACTGACTGGCACATTCCTGGAGATCCATTTTCTCTTTAAAAGTAGATCCATTTTATCATTGTATAGTATGACCAGAATGTCCCCAAAGTGATGCCACTCATGATTACAGGCTGCCATTTGAAAAGCAGAAGTTTTTCAGCTTCACACGTCCAGATATTTCATATAATTGTGCATGGAGATAATATTATTCTTTTGCTCTGGATCTCTCTCAAATTATTAATAAAACATTGGATTTACCTTGCATGACCTATGTATCTATTTATTGACTCTCAGTTATTCATTCTCCTTCTCTCCATTTGTCGTTTATTTTTACACAAACACTTTCATCTTTAAAAGGAATGTTAGATGAACCATTTGCTGGTTCAAAAAATAAATGAATGGTAATATAAGGTGTTGGTTTTCATCTAATATATGAGTAAAATGGCAAATGTTGACATTGTGTAGAAATATGGGATAGGTCTAAGAAATGCTGTGAAGGAAAAGAACACAAAATTGTGTTGGCATGCTTCTGTGCTTCCACTGAATTTTGTGGACTTCTTTGTGAATCCTCATATGTTCTAGTTTTTAGTTTCTGAGTTTTCTTTCCTCCTACAGGAATCTTGGATTCTCCTCCCACTTCCCTAACCACCCTCCTCCAAAACGCCAAGAGGTGCATCACCCTTCATTTATTTCTGTCTGTCATCAGGGATCATAGTGCCCTACCTAGACCTGAAGACATGTCAGCTCATGTTTTTATGCTCTATCTTCATATAAGTTTGCCTCTGCTGACATCAGAGTTTTTAAAACAGGCAAAAAACTCATTTTATTTTTGCATTTCCCAAGTTTCCTATGTAGAGTCTACTTGTTGCACTTTTTAATTTTTTTATTCCCTATCAGAATGTTATGTTAGGTAAATAGGCTATTGTTGTTACTAGTAGGTCTCAGTGTCTCAGAAAACCAGAAACAATGTAGAAGAAAATTTCTGACATCTATGTAATACCTTTGTTTAATGACTCCATCTGCTGGAAAACATCTGTATTACTTTTAAATGTTTTTTTTTTTTTTTTTAATCACCATACACAACATATGTGGGGACAAGCTAGATATGAACTATTTCTTTTTGTTTTGTTTTCTTTAATTTTCCTACACAACAGCTGTAGGAAATATATAACCATGTTACTAGAAATATCTGGAAAGTTTCCAGGGAATTTGGTACAGAGATGAAACTCTTTTGTTAGCGGCATTGTAAAAGGACTGAAAGAGGAAAGTTCTGGCACTCTTGAGTTTTCCTTTCTTTGTTATCTTACATTTGCCATTCACTTCTGCCCTTTATAAGGAAAGTTCATTCTCTGTATTGTCTAACTGCCATGGTCAATTAGTCTAGCAATTGATGTTTCAGTGTAAGACCCTGTGTTAGAACTTATTCATTGTTTGCTGTTTTAATAACCTACAGGAATGTAGTTGTCTTCATGTAACAAGAAAATCCTCTAGCCCAGGGTGTTTAACAATAGATTTACAGGAAGTTTTGTTGTTTACTCCCATGCTTCCACTTTCCCTTCTATGTTGAATTTTTCTAAGGCCCTCGAGGACTTTCTAAACATTTAGGTTGTTCCAGCTGCTCTTCTGGTAATGACAGATGGCCCTTTTTTGACCATTTCTTCTATACACTAATAACCTCAAAGAATACAGAATTCTGAGAAGTTGACTACAGAAAGATCCAGCTAAAAGGGAATAGATAACTGGGTCTGGTGATGCACACCTGAAATTTCAGCATTGCAGGAGACTGAGGCAGGAAGATGCCACATTCAAGGCCAGCCTCAGCAATTTCACGAGACTCTTATCAACTTCATGAGACCCTGTCTCACAAAAATAAACAAGCAGGAGTGATGCAGTGGCAAATGCCTATAATCCCAGTGGCTCAGGAAGCTGAGGCAGGAGGCTCACAAGTTTAAAGCTAGCATTAGCAACATAGCAAGGCCCTAAGCATCTTAGCGATATGCTGTCTCAAAATAAAATATAAAAAGGCCTGAGGTTGTGGCTCAGTGATTAAATGTTCCTGGATTAAATTCCCAGTACCAAAATAATAAATAATAATGATAACAACAACACTAATAAAATAAAACATAAAAAGACTGGGGATGTGGCTTAGTGGTTAAATACCTGTGGGTTCAATCCCTGATACCAAAATAAATAAACAAAAGAGAATAGAGGGCATTCTTCTCTCTAGGCTTTTCTTACTATGAATACTTTAACTCAAGATTCTGGAGTGACCAGCCATGGGGCAATCATTGAGCTGACATGTGGCTTTCAGGCCCACTTTGAGCACTGAGCTCCTGGTTTGCTAAATTTGCCTTAAGGACCTTCTTAACTTTACCTTCCCCTCTCATAACACATGTTCTGTTTTTGGATTGCTGAGGAATGAGATCCCTCCTGGGTGTCCAAAGCTTATAAGCAGATAATGCAACCAGAAGTTACTAATTATTTGATCCTTCTTAGGGTAAAATTGTCTATCCTTTCAGAGTTATAATAACTCGGGGACAACACATTTATATAATAGTGGCTCTCCTTTGCCATAGTAAGTCACATATGACTGATACAGATTTAGGCATTATGGGTGATTCTAGAGGAACATAATCTTGAAGGTGAATTTTATCAATCTTCAGATCATCATCAGAGTACTTCTTCACAGAGGGCCCACTGGGTTTGTAAACCCACACTATGATTATTTACCAGGATTGGAATGTATAATTGAAAAAGACCTCATGTGAGTCAAGCCATTGTGTTAGTTAGACCAAATACCAACAAGAGCAATTTAGAGGAGAAAAAGTTTATTTTGGTTATGTATTCAGATGTCTCAGTCTATGGTTCGCCAACTCCATTGAGTCTGATGTGAGGCAGGACTTCAAGACAAAAGAGCATGGCACATAGGCAAAGATACAGGCTAAAGATAAAATAATGGAAAAAATGTTCCATGCAAATGGAGTCCAAGAACAAATAAGAGTCTATATTATGATATCAGATAAAGCCAAATTCAAGCAAAATTAAATGAGAAAAGGAAAATCATTTATACTGGTAAAGGCAACAATACAACAAGAAGATATAAAGATAATAAATACATAGTCTCCAAAGTTAGTTTAACCTACTTACAATACTTCTTGACATTAAATTCCAAATAGACCTCAATACAATAAAACTGGGTGATTTCAATACTCTCTTTTTTTCTTTTAAAAATAGACTTTATTTTTTTTAGAGCAGTTTTAAGTTCATAGTAAAATTGAACAGAAATTATAGAGTTCCCATACATCTCCTGTCCCCATACATATGCAACCTCTTCAACTATCAGAATTCAGCATCACAGTACTATATATCTTATAATTGTCAAATCTAAATTGACTCATTATTATTACCCTAAGTGCATAGTTTACATTTGGGATTCACTCATTTAAAAAAATATTTTAGTTGTCGATAGACCTTTATTTATTTACATGTGGTTCTGAGAATCAAACCCAGTGCCTTACACATGCCACACAAGTGCACTACCTCTGAGCCCCAGCCCCAGCCCAACTCTCTCTTTTTTTTTTAAGAGCAAAAAGTTTTATTTAAAAGATAGAAGGAGGAGGAGGAAGGGAGAGAGAAAGAGAGAGAGAGACTGCTTTACACAGGTGGGGAGTCCAAAGCTGGTGCCCCTGGGATTCTCTCTTATCATCAGTAGACAGGCCATTTAAATACAATCAATAAATATTTCTGATCTCAACTATAGTATAAATCATGAAACATTTCACCCCAAAACAGCTGAATGTACCTTCTTAACAGTAGCTCATGGAACTTGATCCAAAATAGACCATATTCTAGTTCACAGAATAAATCTTACAAATATAAAATGAATAATATAATCTTGTGTATTCTATCAGATCATATGATATTAAACTAAAAATAAACAGCAAGAAAAATAATAGAAACCACATAAATGAATGGAGATTGGATAATACTCTTTTAAATGAAGAATGGATCATAGAAGAAATTAAGACATTTTTAGAAATTAATAATAACAGAGATACAGCATATCAAAATCTTTGAGACAGTATGAAGGCAGTTCTAACAAGAAACTTTATAGCATTGAGGCTTAATTTAAAAAATAGAAATATATCCAATAAATAAGCTTATGCCCCACCTCAAGGCCTTAGAAAAGGAAGAACAAATTAGTTCCAAAATAAGTAGAAGATAAGAAATAATAAATATCAGACCTGAAATTAATGAAATTGAGAATAAAAAATACACAGGATAAATGCAAGGAAAAGTTTTTTTAAAGATAAACAATATGATAAACCCTTAGCTAAATCAACCAAAATAAAGAGAAGAACAAAATAAACAAAATTAAAGACAAAAATGAGATATCACTACAGACATGTTTGAAATCCCAAGAGTCATTAGAAACTATTTTGAAAATTTATACCTCAGTAAATTGGAAAATCTAAAAGACATTAAAAATTTTCTAGACACATATGTTCTGCCCCAAATTAGTCAGGAAGATATAAAAAACTTAAACAGACCAATATCAAGTAATGAAATTAAAACAGCAATTAAAAGCCTTCCAAAACAAACAAACAACACACACACACAAAAAAAAAAAAAAGAAAAGAAAATAGGACTAGCTGAATTTTACTAGACCTTTAAAGAAGAATTCACACCAGGGGCTAGGATTGTGGTTCAGTGGTACAGCGCTTGCCTTGCACGTGTGAAGCACTGGGTTCCACTCTCAGCACCACATAAAAATACAAAAATAAAGATATTGTGTCTATCTACAACTTAACAACAACAAAAAAGGCTCAAAACCCAGGCTTACTGTAGGCCCTGGTCCACCCCTCCACCTGCAGGCACCTTTGTGAGCCCAGCCTCCTGCACAGGACTGCCCCTTCCAATTAGAAGACTACCAAGGGAGGTCAAGCCCAGAGGCCCAGATCCACCCACACCAGCCTGCATGTGACCCAGGCTCACAACTACTGTGGTAGGCCAGGCCCAGCCCAGATTCATCCACAGCAACTTGCGCAAGACCCAGGTCCAGGCTAGGACTCAGTTTAACCCCACATCTGGGAGCCTAAGCCTAAACCACTTCCATCTTGGGACACTGCGGTCACTGCCAAAGCCTTCCTAACGCAGTAGCCCCTAACTTTTTGACAATAGAAAAGGCCTACTAGCAGCTGCATCTCAGAGCAGGCATCCCAAAGAGAGTGTGAGGCCCACCCTTTCAGCCTCATTACTGTAAGACATTGCTTCCATCTTAGGGCACCTCAACTATTATTTCAACTTACCTCGGCTATTGCCACCACCACCTTTAGATGCAGTAGTATACATTGAAGGACACCAGCAGGATTTGGAAGCCCAACATCAAGGTGAAGTACAGACAATCTGCATGGGTACTACAAGAATATAGGGTAGAAACTGTAATATCTCAGATCCACGCTATAAGAAAGAAAGACACATGGACAACATGAAAAAACAAAGGAGGAAAGTGCCCAAACAAACCAGGACACTATAATAACAGAACCCATTGACAGCAAAGTTGATGAAATGCCAGAGAAGGAGTTCAGAAGGTTCATAATTAAAATGATCTGTGAACTAAAGAATGACCTAAATGAGCAAATACAGGCAAAAATTGATCACTCCAACAAAGAGATAAGAGCCCAAATACAGATAGCAAAAGATTACTTCAAGAAAGAGATAGATACTCTGAAAAAAAAAAAAAAAAACTAATCACAAATCCTTAAAATGAAGAATAAAATAAACCAAATAAAAAGCTCTATAGAAAACATAACCAACAGACTAGATCTCTTGGAATAAACAACATCAGATAATGAAGACAAAGTATACAATCTGGAAAACAAAGATGATCATACAGTGAAGATTGTAAGAAACCATGAACAGAACATCCAAGGATTATGGTATAGCATCAAAAGACCAAATCTAAGAGTTATCGAGATAGAGGAAGGAACAGAGTTTCATACCAAATGAATGCACAATCTCTTCAATGAGATAATATCAGAAAATTTCCCAAGCATGAAGAAAAAATTGTTAAACCAAATACAAGGGCTTACCAAATATGAGAACCTCAAATGTACAAAATTACAACAGATCTACACCAAGGCATTTATAGTAAAAATGCCTAGCATACAGAAGAAAGATAGAACCTTAAAAGCCCCAAGAGAATCAGATCACATATAGGGGGAGACCAATTCATATCTCAGATTTTTCAACCCAGACTCTCAAAGACAGGAGATGGTGGAATAACGTATACCAAGCTCTGAAAGAAAATGGATGCCAACCAAAAATCTTATATCTAGTAAACCTAAGTTGTAGATTTGATGATAAAATAAAAACCTTCCATGATAAACAAAAGTTAAAAGAATTTACAACTAGAAAGCCTGCACTACAGAACATCCTCAGCAAAATATTCCATAAAGAAGAAATGAAAAACAGTGATGAAAATCAGCAGAGAGAGGGATTACACTAAAGGAAAATCTAATCAGAAGAGAAACCAAGTCATGTTATTTACCAAAAATAAACAAAAATGGCTGGGAATACAAATCATGTCTCAATAATAACCCTGAATGTTAATGGCCTAAACTCACCAATCAAAAGACATACACTAGCCAATTGGATCAAACAGAAAAGACCCAACAACATTCTGCTTCAAGAGACTCATCACTAGGAAAAGAGATCCACAGACTGAAGGTGAAGGGTTGGGAAAAATTATACCACTCACATGGACTGAGGAAGCAAGCAGGGGTTTCCATCCTCATATCAAATAAATAGACTTCAAGCTAAAGTCAATCAAAAAAGATAAAGAAGAACACTACATACTGCTCAAGGGAACCATACACCAACAAGACTTAGCAATTATAAATATATATGCCCCAAACAATGGAGCTTCACAAGTTCAAAAGTCAAATAGACCACAACACAATAATTTTGGGTGACTTTAACACACCTGTTTCACCACTGGATAGATCTTTCAAACAAAATGTGAACAAAGAAACTATAGAATTCAATAACATAATCAATAACTTAGATTTAACTGATATATATATATATAGAATATTTCATCCTTCAACAAGCAAATACACTTTCTTCTCAGCAGCACATGGATCCTTCTCTAAAATAGACCTTATATTATGCCAGAAAGCAACATTTAGCAAATACAAAAAAGTAGAGATACTACCCTGCATTCTATCTGATCATAATGGAATAAAATTAGAAATCAATGATAAAATAAGAAATAAAAGCTACTCCAACACCTGGAGACTAAATAATATGCTACTGAACAAACACTGGGTTGCAGAAGACATCAAGGAGGAGATTAAAAAAAAAATTAGAGGTGAATGAGAACACAGATACAACATATCAAAATCTCTGGGACACTATGAAAGCAGTTCTAAGAGAAAAGTTCATTGCATGGTGTTCATTCATTTAAAGAATAAAAAGTCAACATTACATCTCAAAACCCTAGAAAAAGAAGAATACATCAACACCAAAAGCATAGAAAATGTGAAATAATTAAAATCAGAGCTGAAATCAATGAATTTGAAACAAAAGAAACAATTGAAAAATTTGACAGAAAAGTTGGTTCTTTGAAAAAATAAATAAAATTGGCAGACTCTTAGCCATGCTGACAAAGAGAGAGAAAACTCAAATTACTAACATATGTGATGAAATAGGATATATCACATCAGACAATAGAGAAATACAGAATATAATCAAAAATTATTATGAAAGCTTGTACTCCAATAATATATAAAATATCAAAGACATCAATAAAATTCTAGAGTCATATAATTTGCCCAAATTGAATCAGGATGATATATACAATTTAAACAGATCAACTTCAAGTGAGGAAATAAAATATGCCATTAGAAGTCTAAAAACCAAGAAAAGCCCAGGACCAGGTGGATACACAGTCAAGTTCTACAACACCTTTAAGGAAGAACTGATACCAATACTCTTCAATTTTCAGGAAATAGAAGAAGAGGCAGCACTTCCAAACTCATTCTGTGAGACTAATATCACCCTAATTCCAAAACCAGGCAAAGACACATTCAAAAAAGAAAACTTCAGACCAATATCTCTAATGAACATAGATGCAAAAATTCTCAATAAAATTCTGGCAAATCAAATACAAAAACATATCAAAAAGATCATGCACCACAATCAAGTGGGATTCATTCCAGGGATGCAAGTTTGGTTCAATATATGGAAATCAATAAATGTAATTCATCACATCCATAGACATAAAGATAAAAATCATATGATCATCTCAATAGATGCAGAAAAAGCATTTGACAAAATACAGCATCCCTTCAATTTAAAACACTAGAAAAATTAGGGATAACAAGAGCATACCTCAATATCATAAAGGCTATCTATGCTAAGCCCCATACCAACATCATTCTAAATGGAGAAAAAATTGAAGGCATTCCATATAAAAACTAGAACAAGACAGGGATGCTCTCTTTCACCACTTCTATTTAACTTCATAGTCCTTGAAACAGAGCAATTAGACAGATGAAAGAAATTAAAGTGATAAACATAGAAAAAGAAGAACTCAAATTGGTACTATTTGCTGATGATATGATTCTATACCTAGAAAACCCTAAAAGTTCCACCAGAAAACTTCTAGAACTAGTAATAAATTCAGCAAAGTAGCAGGATATAAAATCCAAACCCATAAATCAAAGGCATTTCTGTATATCAGTGACAAATTCTCAGAAAGGGAAAGGAGAAAAACTACTGAATTAACAATAGCTTCAAAAACAAAAAATACTTGTGAACCAAAGAAAGAGGTGAAAGGTCTATATAATGAAAATTACAGAACCCTAAAGATAGAAATCAAAGAAGATCTTAGAAGATGGAAAAATCTACCTTGCTCTTGGATAGGCAGAATTAATATTATCAAAATAACAGTACTGCCAAAAGCACTATACAGATTTAATGCAATTCCGATCAAAATCCCAATGACATTCCTCATAGAAATAGAAAAAGCAATCGTGAAATTCATTTGGAACAATAAGAGACCCAGAATAGCTAAAGCAATCCTTAGCAGGAAGAGTGAAGCATGTGGCATTACTAGACCAGATCTTAAACTATGCTACAGAGCAATAGTAACAAAACCAGCATGGTATTGGCACCAAAATAGACTGATGGACAAATGGTACAGAATAGAGGACACAGAAACTAATCCACAAAATTACAATTATCTTATATTAAACAAAGGTGCCAAAAATATGCAATGAAGAAAAGACAGCCTCTTCAACAAATGGTGCTAGACAAACTGGAAATCCATATGCAACAAAATGAAATTAAACCCCTATCTCTCACAAAACTCAAATAAAAATGGATCAAGGACCTAGGAATAAAACCAGAGACCCTGCATCTAATAGAAGAAAAAGTATGCCCTAATCTCCATCATGTGGGATTAACTTCCTTAACAAGACTTCTGTGGCACAAGAATTAAATCAAGAATCAATAAATGGGATGGACTCAAACTAAAATTTTCTTCTCAACAAAAGAGACAATCTGTGAGATGAATTGAGAGCCTATATCTTGGGAGAAAATCTTTACCCCTCACACATCAGATAGAGCACTAATCTCTAGGGTATATAAAGAACTCAAAAATCTAAACACCCCCCAAAAAATAAATAACTCAATTGATAAATGGGCCAAGGACCTGAAGAGACACTTCTCAGAAGATAATATGCAATCAATCAACAAATACATGAAAAAACGTTAATCATCACTAGCAATTAGAGAAATGCAAATCAAAACCACTCTAAGACATCATCTCACTCCAGTCAGAATGGCAGCTATTATAAAGACAAACAACAATAAGTGATGGCGAGGATGTGGGGGGAAAGGTACACTCATACACTGCTGATGGGGCTGAAAATTGGTGCATCCAATGTGAAAAGCAGTATGGAGATTGCTTGGAAAACTGGGAATGGTACCACCTTTTGATCCAGCTATTCCTCTCCTCACTCCTCAAAGGACTTAAAAACAGCATACTACAGGGACACAGGCACATCAATGTTTATAGCAGCATAATTCACAATAGCTAAACTGTGGAACCAACCTAGATGCCCTTTAATAGATGAATGGATAAAAAAAGTGTGGCATATATACACAATGGAATATTACTCAGCAATAAAAAAGAGAATAAAATCATGACATTTTCAGGTGAATGAATAGAATTAGAGAAGATAATGCTAAGTAAAGTTAGCCAATCCCCCCAAAACAAATGCCAAATATTTTCTCTGATATAAGGAGACTGATTTAAAGTGGGGTAGAGAGGGGGAGTGTGGGAGGAATAGACAAACTCTAGATAGGGCAGAGGGTGGGAGTGAAAGGGAAGAGGTATAGGGTTAGAAATGATGGTGGAATGTGATGGACATTATTATCCAAAGTACACGTAGAATGATGAATTGGTGTGAATATACTTTGTATACAACCAGAGATATGAAAAGTTTTGTTCTATATGTGTAATAAGAATTATAATGCATTCTGCTGTCATATATAAATAAAAAAGCTTAAAAAAGAAAAGAAAAGAAAGAACTCAAATGAGTCTTTCTCAAATTATTCCATGAAATTTAGAGAGGGAACACTCCTAAATACATTTTATGAAGCCAATATAACCCTGACACTGAAACCAAAGACAGAGCAAGGAAAGCAAACTACACACGAATATCCCTGATAAATATTGTTGCAAAAGTCCTTAATAAAAATCATCAAAGATAATATACCATGATCAAATGTGCTTCATCTCAGAAATGCATGGTTAATTTAACATAAGCAAATCATTAAATGTAATTCACCACATAAGTAGAATTAAGGACAAGAATCATATGATCATCTCAATTGATGCTAAAAAGAAATTTAATAAATCTAGCACCAATTCAAGTTTAAAAACTGAAGAAACTAGGGCTAAAAGGAACTTACCTCAACATTGTAAAGGCCATTTATGAAAAACCCAAAGACAAAATTATATTGAACACAGAAAATTGGAAAACATTTCCTCTAAAATCAAAACAAGGATGTCTACTCTCCTTACTCCCCTTAAATATTGTTCTTGGAATTTTATGCAGGGAAGCAGGCAAGAGAAGGAAATTAAAGTGATACAAATAAGAAAATAAGAGGTCAAACTCTCCCTATCTACTGATGAATCAAAATAAATGAACAAAAAAATATATCCTATCTTTAGAATATCCAAAACTTCACCAGAAGACTTCTAGAAATGATCAATAAATTCAGCAAAGTAGCAGAAAACAAGATCAGTATTCACAAATCAATAGTTTTCCTTTACTTCAACATTGATTCTGTTGAGAAATAAATTATGAAAAACACTTCTTTCACAATAACTTCAAAGGAAATTGGAAAAATGATATATCAACCGAGGTGAAAGATCTCTGCAAACAACACTATATAGCACTGAACAAAGAAATTGAGGATCTTAGAAGATAGAAAGAACTTTCTTGCTCTTGACTAGGCAGAATTTTGTCAAAATGGACATACTACCAAAAACATTATACAGATTCAATGCAATCTCCATCAAAATACCAATGATATTTTCCACAAAATTAGGGGAAACAGCCCTAAAATTCATTTGGAATTGTAAAAAAAAAAAATCCCAGAATATCAACCAGAAACTTCACTACTGCTAGAAGAAAGCATAGGATCAAGACTCCAATATATTAGTAAGGCCCCAACTTCCTTAGCAAGACCCCTAAAGCTCAAGAAATATAAACAAGAATCAATAATAGAATGGCATTGAATTAATAAGCTTATGCACAACAAAAGAAATAATTAAGAACATGAAGAGAGTGCCTACAGAATGGGAGAAAATCTTTTATAGTTACTCCACTGACAGGGAATTAATATGCAGAATATATAAAAAATTGTGTAATACCAAAAAAAAAAAAAAAAAAAACCAAATAACCCAAGTAATAAATGGGCAAAAGAATTACAGAGACACTTCATTTCTCAAAAGAAACACAGATGGCCAACAAATGTATAAAAATAAATGTTCAATTTCCCAAACAATAAGGGACATGCAAATCAAAACAAAACTACAATTTCATCTCATTCCAGTCAGTATGGCAATTATCAAGGATACAAATAATAAAAGCTGGAATGGATGTGGGGAAAAATGTACACTCATACATTGTTAGTGGGACTGAAAATTAGCACAACCATTTTGGAAAGTAGTACAGAGATTCCCAAAAATCTAAGAATGGAACCATCTTATGACCTAGCTATCTATCTAAAACATACTGTATTTATCTAAAACATACTGCAGTGATACAGTCAACTCAATGTTTATAGCAGCATAATTCACAATAGCCAAATTATGGAATCATCCCAGATGCCCATGATGGGCATCTGGGATGATTCCATAATTTGATGATTCCATAATTTTTCTTAATACATCATGAATGTATTAAGAAAATGTGGTATATATACATAGTAAAGGTTTACTCCATCATAAAGAATGAAATTATGGCATTTACTGGTAGATGGATGGAAACGAAATACATCATACTAAATGAAATAAGCCAAATTTTAAAAAATTTAAAAGTTGGATGTTTTCTTTCATATATTGAAAACAGAGCAAAATAAGGAAAATGAGGAGGTATTAGATATCACAAATATACAGGAAGATCAACTGAGTAGAAGAAGGATGTTGAGGGGCTGGGGATGTGGCTCAAGTGGTAGCGTGCTTGCCTGGCATGCGTGCGGCCCGGGTTCGATCCTCAGCACCATATACAAACAAAGATGTTGTGTCCGCCGAAAACTAAAAAAAATAAATATTAAAAATTCTCTCTCTCTCTCTCTCTCTCTCTCTCTCTCTCTCTCTAAAAAAAAGAAGGATGTTGAGAGAAAAGGAGGAAAGACAGAAAAGGAGAAGAAAGGCAGAATAAATTTAACAAATTACATATGTACATCTACAAATACACCACAGGGGATTTCACCTATAGGTGCGTATGGAAAGCACACACAAGGATGGATAAATGGATGACCAAAGGGAAAATCAGGGGAGTCATGGGGAAAAGATTGGGAGAGTAGAAGAAATGGGGACTGAAATGCAGTAAGTCAGATACCATGCATGTATGATTTTGTCTAGATGAACCCACCTACTATGTATAACTATACTATGTATAACTATAATGGCCAGAGAGAGAGAGAGAATGAGAATGACAGAGGTTAGCTACTCAACTCATGGTGGCTGGGAAGCAGGTGGAGAGGAAGGGACTTTAGGGATGATAAACTGTTCTAGGGCATGTCCCCTGTGAACCATCCCCTTCAGCCATTTCCACCTGCATTTCTCTGAACATTTCTGCATTGACACAGGAGCCTTTACGGAACATTTCACATCCAAACCACAATAGGCATACTCAGCCATTGGCATAATCTCTATGTTGGTTTCATGATAATTGAAGGGAAAGCTATTATAATAAGAAGGACCAAGTAGAAGCCATTCGAAATGCCACTGATGAGGAAAATATATCAAGAGCAATACCACATTCTTGGAGGGAATGAATAAATTTGTACCACCATTAATGGCTTGAAATAAGCACATGTGATGATCTCCAACAAATTCTCATTCAATACACCTTTTTGACCTGTGCAGAAAAGAGATGGATTTTGAAGAGTGAAAATGGATTACCATAAAGTTGAGTAGGTAGTAGACTCTAATTGTAGCTTCTGTTCCTGATGCAGTTTTATTGCTTAACCCTTGTCCTTGTACTGGGTGTAGATCTATTGATCTGGAAAATTCTTTTATCTCAATAACTCTTATCAATAATCAACAGAATCATGTGTGTTCAGTCATCAAAGCCAACAATACACTTCATTGTTCTCCATTAACACCATCAACTCTCCAGCCCTATGTCATAATTTGACCCAGAGGAACTTTGATCACCTTTCTGTTAAGACAACACTTCCTGGAACATACATTCTCAGTATATAAGTGTTAGTCTTTATCATTAAGTAGAAGTACAAAATAATATATTGAAACCAGAGAAAATATGGGGAAATTAGAGGAACTGTAGAGGAAGTGAATTAGAAGAACTGAAATTAGGTAACACATTGCTCATAGTTTGCTAATCTCTCTCTTTCTCTCGTAATCAACCTCTCCTCATAATTGTCATTGTCTATAGTATTCTAACACCTAAGCAAATATATAGACAGCAGAAATAAAGGCTGCACTTCCCACCCCACCTTGTGGCTAGGTGTGACCATATGAATCACCTAGTTTCTGACTGATGGAAGAGAACAGAATTTCTATTGAATTTCCAGCCGTGCACTTAAAGGGAAGGGCCATACCATTTCATTCATCATTTTCTTCTTTCCCAATGGTTGAAATGTGGACAATGATGGTGAATCAAACCAGTAATAGATAGGTAAAAGCAGTGCCCTATTGAGCGTGATGAGCAAAAACCCACTTCCACTGTGAAATAATAGGTAAGAAAGTTAACCTATTGCAGGTATTCTAAGACAAAATCCCCTCCAATTCCAACACTTTAAAATTGGATATATCTTACAAAGAATTCCTTAATTGGAAGCCTTATTTTTCCTTTTGAATTGATACTAATGGTATATTTTATAAAAGAAAGTGTATTTTATTCAATGAAAGAGTAAACATCATCTTGGTTAATTTAACTTCAATAAGACATGACATTGAGTAGTATAAGTCCTCCGTTCTTGTTCTTGTTTGGGGTTTAGTTTTCCCTTTTTTTTAAAAAGAAAAATTTATATTATTGATTCTATATTATCTCCTTTTCTAAATATAAGCATTCAATATTATCCAATTGCCTCTAAACTATGATTAAGATAAGCTCCATTATTTTTTATTAGAGCATCATAATTATACACAGTATTTGGGTTCCTTTTGATAAAAAATAATGCATGTAAATAATTTGATTGCAATACATATTCCACTCCTTTTCTCCCTTCCTCTCTCCACTGATTTTCCCTCCTCTCCTCTACTGATGTTCTTTTCACTCATTCATTTTTGACTGGTATTTCTACATATACATAAAGGTAAAATTTTTAGTCCATTTTTATATGTAAATTCATTCCATATTTCTTTGCACTTTCCTTCTTCCCATTCTCCCTCTTGTTCTCCTTTTTCTATTCTGTTGTTTCCCTATGCCTTTATAAAATCCTATCCTTTCACCCATCACCATCTAGCCCCTATTTTGCTATAGCTTCAACTTATGGGAAAAAATATTCAGCTCCTGATTTTCTGAGTCTGGCTTGAATATTTTTTCTCATATATTTAGCATTGTATTCTCCGTTTTCACCTATGTACTGGCAAAATACCATTATTTCATTCTTTTGTATGGATACATAAAATTCTATAGTGCATGGTATACCATGTTTTATTGATTCATTCACATACTGATGGACATTTGGGTTGATTTCATAATTTGGCTATTGTGAATTGTGCTGCTATAAATTTTGAAGTGGCTGTATTGCTATATATGTTCATTTTAGTTATTTTGGATAAACACCAAAGAAATGAATAGCTGGCTGATCAAATGGTTGTTCTATTCTTATTTTTTGAGGAACCTCCATACTGCTTTTCATAGTGATTGTACTAATTTACAGTTCACCACTAAAGTACAAGTGTACCTTTCCCCCTACATTCTTGCCAGCATTTATTATTATTTGTGTATATATTATATATATTATATACTAAATATATAACTAAATATTCTTTAGTTATTCATGGATACAATATATTTATTTTGTTTATTAATTTTTACTTGGTTCTGAGGATCCAACCCAGTGCCTCACATGTGAGAGACAAGCACTCTGCCACTGAGCCACAACCCCAGACCATGTTTGTGTTCTTGATAATTGCCATTCCAACTGGAGTGAGATGAAATCTTAGTGGAGTTTTGATTTGCATTTCTCTGATTCCTAGAGATGTTAAATATTTTTCCATGTATTTTTGTTGGCCATTTGTATTTTTTTATTTGATAAATTTATGTTTAGTTATTTTCTACATTTATTGATTAGGGCTTCTTGTTGTTGTTGAGTTTTTTGAGTTATTTACAAATTCTTGTCAGAGGACTAGCTGGCAAAGATTTTTTTCCTTCTAATCCGTAGGCTCTTTTTTCATGCTCTTAATCATTTCCTTTGCTGTGCATAAGCTTTTTGATTTGATGGCATCCCACTTATTGATTCTTGGTTTTATTTCTTGAGCTTTAGGAGTCTTGTTGAGGAAGTTGGTGCCTGTACCTATGTGATGGAGTGTTGACCCTATGTTTTCTTCTAGCAGTTTCAAGGTTTCTGGTCTAATTCCTAGGTACTTGATCCATTTTGACTTTATATTTTTGCAGGTTGATATAGGGATCTAAGTTCACTCTTCTATATATGGATATCCAATTTTCCCAGCACCATTTGTTAAAAAGGTTTTCTCCAACATATATTTTTGTCACCTTTGTCAAGTACCATATGACTGTAAGTATCTGAGTTTGTCTCTGTGTCTTCTATTCTGATTCCATTGTTTTTTATGTTTATTTGATGTCAGTAACATTCTGTACTATAGTAGTATAATTTGAGGTTGGATATTGTGATATCTCCTCACATCACCAGAAAGAATTGTTCAGAATTGCTTTGGCTATTCTAAGTCTCTTATTCTTCTAAATGAATTTAAGGAATGATTTTTCTAGTTCTGTGAAGAATGTCATTGGCTTGATGGGGATTGAAATGAATATGTATGATGCTTTTGGTAATATGGCCAGTTTTTTCAATATTAATTCTGCCTCTCCAAGAGTATGGGAGGTCTTTCCATCTGCTGAGGTCTTCTTCAATATCTTTCTTCAGTGCTCTATAGTTTTCATTTTAGAGTTCTTTTTCTTCCTTGGTTATATTAACGCCAAGTTGTTTTTGTTGTTATTGTTGTTTTTAGGTTATAATGAAAGGGATGGTTTTCCGGATGTCTTTCTTAGCACAAGCAGAATATAGAAAAGCTAGCTATAGATTTATAAGTGTTAATCTTGTATCTTGTTACTTTTCAAATTTGTTTATCAGCTCTAGAAATCTTTTAGTGGAATTTTTTTGGTACTCTAGATATTGGATTGTGTCATCAGCAAACACTAATATATTTTGACTTCTGATTTATACCCTTTTAACTTTCTTCTCTTGTCTGATTTCTTTGCCTCAAGTTTCAATAACTATATTAAATAGCTTTGAGGTTTTCTTTATTCAGTGTGATGTTGACTTTGGGTTTTTCATTTATTGCCTTTAAAATGTCATGACTTGCCTGAACAGGCAAGTTCTTTTTATCCCTAGTTTCTCTAGCATTTTTAACTTGAATTTTTGTTCATTTTATCAAAGGCCCTTTCAGCATCTATTGGGGTGATCATAAAATTATTTTCCTCAATTCTATTTATATGGTGAATTACATTTGTTGATTTATGTATTTTAACCAATCTTGCATCCCTGGAATGAAGCCCTATTGATCATAGTGCATGATCTTCTTAATATGTTTTTTATTGCAGTTTGATAATATTTTATTGAGGATTTTTTTTGTATCTATGTTCACCCAGGATACTGGTCTGTAGTTTTTTATTCTAGATATTAAACCCTATTAATTTTTATATGCTATCATGTTAGTTTCATTTAATGCAAAATATATTTTTAAAATTTTCTATGCCACTTCTTAAACCCCAAATTCTAATATTTGGAATATTTCTAAATATTTTTCTGTTCTTAATTTATAGTGCAATTTTGTTATGATGTGACATACTTTTGCATATCTATACTTATAAGAATTTTCAGTTTTTTATGCCCAAAGTATGATGTTTTGGTGAAAGTTCAATTTGTACTTGAAAATATTATATAATGCTGTTGTTGGATAGAGTCTTCTATGATGCCAATTAGATCCTGTTGATTGAGATTTTTGCCCAGTTCTTCTACTTCCCTACTAACTTTCCCTCTATTTGGCTTATTGGTTTTATTGGTTCCTTAGAGATGAGTGTCTACATCTCCAACTAAAATTGTGTGCTGGTAAATTTCCCTTTTGTGGGTTCTACCAATGTTTACTCTGGTGCACAAACCTAATTGATCTTTGTTGTGGCCTGGTAGGGCCAGAACATGGATTATTATGGCATGAATCTTGTCCATACAAAATCCATGTTTAAGCCCTAAGGCTCAGTTCCTCAGAATATGACAGTATTAAGAGAAAGGGCATTTGAAGAAGTAGTTAACATGAGGTCATTGGGGTTGGCACTTATCCAATTTGACTGATGTCTTTATAAAAAGAAGTAATTCAGACACACAGAAAGACATGAGAGATGTGCACACAGAGAGAAAAGACCATGTGAGAACCTAGGAAAAAAACAGCCATCTTCAAGCAAAGGAGTAATTTCAGAAGAAACTAAATCTACTGACATCCTATTCATGGTCCTGTAGTCTTCAAAACTGTGAGGAAAAAAAAATTCTGTTGCTTAAGCTACCCAACCTATAGCATTTTGTTATGCTACTCTTAATGCACTATATAACTTCTTTGTTATTTTGCAATATCCCTCTTTATCCTTGGGAGTACTTGGTTGTTGAAAATTGAACATCTTGTCCAGGACAGTAAAGACTGAGTTAAATAATTTTGTGCTAAGTCTTTAATCTGGGATTTGAGTTGATCATTAAGAGTTCAGTTAGGTTTATAAGTTATAAATTATAATTTATTGCCACTGTGGTTTCCTCAGTTTTTCATATCCCTGTAATGCTATCTGGTATCTAATGTGAAGTTTATTCAAACTGAGGAACCCCCTCTTGACCTTGATCATTTTAGTTTTCTCTTTGCAATGTTTTTCAGAGAGGATTTGTTTTCACATTCTTATTCCTCATTGATCTCAATTTCAGTAGTTTTTTTTTTTTTTTTTTAACATCTTTTCCAAAACATGTTGTACTGGTACTAGAAGGCAGTGAGGTGCTAATATCTGTTGCGCTGATTATGACTGTCCTAGGCACTGAACATGTATGCATTTGATGTGTGACCTCAGTTCTGCTGCCCCAACCCTGGATGAAGCTGTGGACCCAGTGTGTCTCCTTGCTTCTCCTACAGGAGTAGATTTATTCCTGATCCTTTTTGCCACCTGCAGTGGTTTTTCATTGGTTCCCTAAGGGCAACAGTGTTTGATGTTCTTCTCTTCCCGACACACACATCAACTCTCTCATTTTATAATATAGAGAGTGGGTAGGGGGAAAGGGTCTCTGAGAGAACTTCTTGCCATTTCTGAATTAACACTGTTTTCTTTCCAAAGTCTGCACTATAACAGACACATTCTTATGCTTGTTTCTGATTGTTCCTGTGAGAGTTTGGTAGAGTTTATGGACAAATAGCCTGCCAGAACTAGTGGAAGTCCCTAACTTCTGCAGAACCTAGAATCATCTCACGGTTCTACCACCCACACTCAGGCTTAATTTTTTTTTCCCAACTATTCTGGCTGAATCCTACTTCCTGGTGTCTGATTTATCTATCCTAAGTGAGACTGTGTCTCCTCTCTCCTGCATGTACCTGTTCCACCACGGAAATAAAATTTCTTATTTCAACTCTCATTTAGTGCAATGCTCACAAGGGCTGCAGCCAGGTATGTCAACTGAGTTTCAAGCAGATGTGGGAAAAAAAAAAAAAAAAAAAAAAAAAAAAAATATATATATATATATATATATATATATATATATATATATATATATATCCTTTCTTACTTAGATTTAGTTCTTTCTTGAGGAGACATATATTTAGCTATTTCTGGATTAATTTAAATAGAAGTCTTGCAAAATGAAGGTTTGATACTACTTTAAACCTTCTGATAGATAAAGCCAATGTACCTGTTAATGGGCAAACAGCAAATGAAGGTTCTCAGCATAAGATTCATATGTTAAAATCACAAGCTGTGTCAGTGACTCAGCTTGTGCAAAACCAGTGCCTAGGAATGCTTACAATTCTGGTTGGATATCAGCTATTTGGCAGAATTTACAAAGGCCTAGCTTTTGAAACTTCTAAGGGGGAAGAAAACCCCTCTGAGTTTGACAGAACTGCACAAGAAGAAAAAGGAAAAAAAAGAAAAAAGAAAAAGTAAACTCTCTCAGTGTAGCTGGTATAACCCCAAATATAAAACTGCAAGATTCTCTGTCAGGTACAGCAAAACATGAAATCCAGAATGGAATTAAGAATTGAAGGAGACCTTTGTTGTCTTCCCAGGGTTCAATTTTAGTGGTTCAGTAAGGAGAAGCAGGGATCAATTGAAATTCTTCTAAAATGATCTGAAAGGATCACTGGCTTCACTATGAATCTCATCTACTACCCACCATCAAAGAGAAGAGTGCAGTTTGCAGAAAAGACACAACTCCTGCACAAATAATAAGCCAGATTTTTGGAGAACAACAGTCTAAGACAATGTATTTTTAGCAGAGTTGTATTTCTTACAATTTAACTTAGACCTCTTTACATTATTCTTAAGGAATTAGATGGGTCACATGTAAATGCTTTTTTTTTTTTTTTTAAAGATGAAGAATCTAAAAGGAATCAACCTAGGATTTATGCACAACTGTATCCATTTCTAAGCCTCTGCAAAGATAGAAAAGTAAAAACACAAATAAAGTATCAGAAGAATGATTATTCCAAGAAACAACAACAACAAAATTTAATGGCAAATTTTTTTCAAGTCCCCAAACAGGTTAAAGATAAAATGTGTCAACATGTGGCATAACAGTAAAGAAAGAAGTGGTGGAGGGAAGAGGCATTAAAAAAAAAAAATCAGCAAGACAATTATGTCTTTCACTTCATGATCCAGAAATCTCAAAACAAAAGTTTATACCATTTTTACAAAGAAAAATAATAGAATTAACTTTTCAAACTTTTGCCATTCTCTTGTTTAAATTCACAAATTTATACTTTGAAGAAAACCAGCACATTATGATTAGGGTTTATTTCAAAATCACATGTAGAAATAAAATTATCTGTTTAAAACGAAAGAGATGGGGAAAAGTATTGAAAACAGTAAGGAAAAGTGTGCATTACCTGAAAGGAAACAATTATTCAAAAATCTCTTTCTTGTTATAAACCATGGTGAGTATGGAAGTGGTGCTGGAATTCAGCAAAAAAAATCTTTAAATTGTTGAGGGGAAAAAATAACTGCCTACAAAATAGTTTGCATCCAATTAAAATGTTCTTCAAAAATTGTAGTGAATGTATAGCATTTTCAGATTAAAAAAGAAGAAGAAGAAGAATCTCTTGCCAGCAGATAGTCTCCATAGCAAATGTTTAAGGAATATGGGAATATTTCTAAATGAAACTTGAATGGTCAATGAAAAACAGCATCACCATCAAAGTAGAAAGTAAGCCAGGTATGGTGGTGTGTACCTATAATCAAAGCAGCCAGGAGGCTGAGGCTGAAGAATGGAAAGTTCAAAGCCAGACAGCCTCAGTAACAGCAAGGCCATAAGCAACTCAGACCCTGTCTCTAAATAAAATACAAAAAGTGCTGAGAATGTAGTTCAGTGGTTGAGCACCCATGCATTCAATCCCCAATGCAAAAAAAAAAAAAAAAAAAAAAGAAAAAAGAAAACCTATAAAATAAGAAATATATCTTCAAAACACACTAGGTCTTGAAGTATTAAATCCACACTTTTGCTTAGCTTTTCAAGTTCTTCATTAGATTGATATTATGCATCTAGCCCAACTTATTTCCAAGTAATAATTCTAAAAAAGAATATAATTATTGCTAAAGATACAGCAGCAATACAGCTGGGATATTTGGGGGACATATTTAATAAATAACTATGAAAACTACACTTCTACCTCTCTGATGCATTAGATAATTTGAAGCAGTGCTTCCCAATCATTTTTTATACTATTCAGTATAAAAGAAATATGTTTCTAATGTAAATATGATAGATAAATAATAGTTTATAGTTTATCTAACTGTACCTGTATAGCTCAGGAACTTCAAGGTATCAAAATATGTTTGCACATTCTGTAGGAAAAATTCTTCTTTGAAGATATTTTCACTATTGAAGATATTTTCACAATTAAAACCTAAAAGAATACAGTATAAAAATATACAGATATGATAAATTGTGGTATAAAGGTATATTAAGAATTGTAATGCAAATAATAATAATAATAATAATAGAGCTCATGTAAAAACAAACCTTAAAAGAATTATAAACTAAAACATTGGTTAGCTTGTATGAAATAAGTGAAATTGTTAAAAGAAAGCACTTAGAAGTGAAATGTGGAATATGAACCAGTTCAATGAGTTCAAAAGGTAGATCTGTCCTCAGGCTAATGGATTTACATCCACCCTAAGATTCTAAGACCAAGTATTGGATTAGATGGAGGGTGATGGGGTGAATCTGAGACTTGTCTTGAATTTAGGAAGGGCCTCAGGTTATCCAAGTCAGCAGCTCCCCCTGCCTGCTTGCAGATGAAAATGAAAATAATCTATGGAAAAAATACCTTATTTTTTCTTTTAGAAATCACATTTAGTGAGATCAACTTGATTTAATATAAGTTATCAAATACTTATATTAAATCAGAGAAACAAGTCAATATATCAATGAGAAATACAAATACCAGATTTAGTTACCAAGGATTTTAGATTTTTAAATAATCACATGTATTATAAATAATTATGACTAAATTATTCAAGGAATAAAATGATTCTTTAATTAGCAACTATCAAAAGTTAATGGGAAGGTGGAAAAACATGGCAGCGGGAAGGGAATGAGCTGCCCCGCGCCCCACACCGCCAGGCCTGCAGGCATATCTCACCTAGTCAGAATACTACAACTCTGAGAGAGTTAGAGGACCCCTATCCAGCTGCTCTCTGCAGAAATCACCAATGCTGTGACCCCATGCTGGGCTCCAGGACTCAGCTTTCCAGTAGGATGCCCGGCATTGGAGCAGGACCCAAAGCCCAAAGTTCCAGTCCACGCAAGACTCAGCTAGTGCCTTAGCAGAATCACTTATCAACACATCTACAGATTGCCAAGACTTCGATCCACTCCCATGCAGGTGACTCAGCTGTTAGCTACCCACAGTGCAACACCATTGCCTGGCTCCCCCCACCTCACCAGGCTCCCTCCACCTCACAAGACACCCTGGCACTGAAAGCAGACTGCCGCCATCTTGACTCAACATTCTCACCATTTAACTGAGGGCAGTCCCCAGATTGGATCTCCAGTGGCTAGGTACCAGATTTCCAACCTTCCCCCCTCCCCAGCAGAGGTAACCCAACATAGTAGTTGCCAAACACAGGTGTGCAGTAAGATCAGGGAGCCACCCATGGGAGCCCCAGGGTGAGAGTTTCCTGAATTGGGAACTGCCAGGGAAGAGAGAGAGAGACCAGGAACTGGGAAATCTCTAGAGAAGAGGGGGAGATAGTACCGGGCATTGACGTCATATAAGTGAGCAGTCCCAAAAAGAGACCCAGTCCCCAAAAGAGTCTTTTTGCAGGGTCTGGTGGATGCCACTCCCTGCAGCCAGGTGCCCTGTGCAAGGAACAGTCTTCCCTCCATGGTTACCTCCACCATTCCAAGGGCAGAGACACCAGCTTACAACAGGTGATGCCACCTACTGGATGAGAAAAGAAGCAGGAAAGATAACAGATCTCTAAAGCTAGCTACAACTCTTGCTTCTTCCTTTGAGTTTTTTGTTTGTTGGTTGGTAGGTTGGTTGGTTTTTTTCTCTTCTACCCCTCCATCCTCCAGCCCTTACATCCCAAACACATATGAAACCAAGATCTTCGCACGAAAGAGGACTTTGAAGAATGAGTTATTTGAATAACAGTAAATTATAATTTATAAGTTATAAACCTAACCAAACTCTTAATGATCAACTCAAATCCCAGATTAAAGACTTAGCACAAAATTATTTAACTTAGTCTTTACTGTCCTAGACAAGATGTTCAATTTTCAACAAGCAAGTACTCCCAAGAATAAAGAGGGATATTACAAAATACAAAGAAGTTATATAGTGCATTAAGAGTAGCATAACAAAATACTACATGTTGGGTAGCTTAAGCAACAGAAATTAACTGTCTCACAGTTTTGAAGACCACAGGACCAAGGACAGGGTGTCAGTAGGTATGGTTTCTTCTGAAATTTCTCCTTTGCTTGAAGATGGCTGCTTTTTTTCTGGGTTCTCACATGGTCTTTTCTCTCTGTGTGCACATCCCTGATATCTCTGTGTGTCTGAATTACTTCTTTTTATAAAGACATCAGTCAAATTGGATAAGTGCCAACCCCAATGACCTCATGTTAACTACTTCTTCAAATGCCCTTTCTCTAAATTTGGTCATATTCTGAGGAACTGAGCCTTAGGACTTAAACATGGATTTTGTATGGACAAGATTCATGCCATAATAATCCATGTTCTGGCCCTACCAGGCCACAACAAAGATCAATTAGGTTTGTGCACCAGAGTAAACATTGGTAGAACCCACAAAAGGGAAATTTACCAGCACACAATTTTAGTTGGAGATGTAGACACTCATCTCTAAGGAACCAATAAAACCAATAAGCCAAATAGAGGGAAAGTTAGTAGGGAAGTAGAAGAACTGGGCAAAAATCTCAATCAACAGGATCTAATTGGCATCATAGAAGACTCTATCCAACAACAGCAATATATAATATTTTCAAGTGCAAATTGAACTTTCACCAAAACAGCATACTTTGGGCATAAAAACTGAAAATTCTTATAAGTATAGATATGCAAAAGTATGTACTTGGCACAAGAATTAAAATCAAGAATCAATAAATGGGATGGACTCAAACTAAAAGTTTCTTCTCAGCAAAAGAAACAATGTCTGTGAGGTGAATAAAGAGCCTACATCTTGGGAGCAAATCTTTACCCCTCAAACATCAGATAGAGCACTAATCTCTAGGGTATAAAAAAACTCAAAAAGCTAAACAATAATAATAATAATAATAATAACCCATCAATAAATGGGCCAAGGACCTGAACAGACACTTCTCAGATAAGGATATTCAATCAATCAACAAATATACAAAAAAATGTTCATCATCTCTAGCAATTAGAGAAATGCAAATCAAAACCACTCCAAGATATCATCTCACTCCAGTCAGAAGGGCAGCTATTATGCATACAAACAATAAGTGTTGGTGAGGATGTGGGAGAAAAGGCACACTCATACATTGCTGGTGGGACTACAAATTGGTGCAGCTAATGTGGAAAGCAGTATGGAGATTCCTTGGAAAACTGGGAATGGAACCACCATTTGACCCAGCTATCCCTCTCCTCAGTCTATACCCAAAGGACTTAAAAACAGCATACTACAGGGACACAGTCACATCAATGTTTACAATTCACAATAGCTAAACTGTGAAGCCAACATAAATGCCCTTCAGTGGACGAATGGATAAAAAAAATTGACATATATACACAATGGAATTTTACTCAGCAATAAAAGAGAATAAAATCATGACATTTGCAGGTAAATGGATGGCATTGGAGAAGATAATGCTAAGTGAAGTTAGTCAACCTCAAAAAAACAATGCTGAATGTTTTCTCTGATATAAGGAGGATTATTAATAGTGGGGTAGAGAGGGGAAGCATGGGAGGATTAGATGAATTCTAGATAGGGCAGAGTGGTGGGAGGGAAAGGGAGGTGGCAGGGGATTAGCAAGGATGGTGGAATGTGATGGACATTATTATCCGAAGTATATGTATGAAGACATAAATTGGTGTGAACATACTTTATATGCAAACAGAGGTATGAAAAATTGTTCTATATGTGTAATAAGAATTATGATGCATTCTTCTGTCATGTATTTAAAAAATAAAACCAATATAAAAAAAAGTTAATGGGCAGGTTTGAAAATTTAAAAGCCCTTAGAACTTAAAATTATGCTCACTGAAATTAGAAGCTCAATAGATGAGTTGGATTAGACACAGGAAAAGAGATAATTTGTGAACTGTAAAATGTGTCTGAAGACATTACCAAGAATTCAGCACAAATAGACACAATAAGGACAACATGAGAGGTTAAGTAAAATGAAGAATTGAAAGGAAAAACCTGATGCATATCAAATTTGAGTACCAGGACTGGGATTGTGGCTCAGCAGTAGAGCACTTGCCTTGCACATGTGAAGCCTTGGGTTCAATCTTCAGCACCACATATAAATAAACAAAATAATGTGTCCAACTACAACTAAACTGTGTCCAACTACAACTAAAAAATAAATATTAAAAAATTGAGTACCAAAAGAAAATACCAAAAAAGAGAGAAAGAATTTGAAATAATGATTGAGTATATCTAGTCAGATTTATCTTATTTTATTAAGATCACATACTGTCAGATTTTGTATACTTTCCTAATGAATGGAAACTTGGACTCTTGAGGAGAGGTGACAATAGAGGATTGGACAAAATTGACAGAATTTAAAGCTAGATTTTTATTCATTGCCAACCTGTGTCAAAGCTATGAGGACTAGAAAAGAGCTTTTGTTTGGGGAATAATGTCCCACAGAATTTGCCTTCATGGGCTGCCTGGTTATCAAGAGAGTTTTTAGACTGTTGAGGTCGAGGAGGCTTGGGAACACCTAAATCCAATTTAAACTTAATGAAGTCCAGTATTTGAATGTGTTCTTTAGTATGGACATGGTTAGACTTTCTACTGGAATTGCAGATGTGTGTTCTAAAGAAGAAAGGTATGCAGTTTTTCAATTCAAAATCAAAATGTAAATTAAATTAAAAACAAGCTGAGATAACAGAAAGACATCAAATCTTGTATCCTCTTGCCTATTCAAAAGAGAGCAATATAATTTCTAATTTTCTTAATAAATAATCTAATTTTCTTAATAATTAGAAAAAATGTAAAAGGTATTATTAAGAGAGGGTGGTGGCTACATCTGCCAAATGAGGCACTACTGGGATTTTAAAAATCACTATTCACACTTATCCAATTGGGTATAAAAAACCCAGACATCCTTTTGTAAATTGATTTAAAATTTGGAGTATAATGAAATGCCATGCAATCTGCATACCATGTAAAGTGATTAAATCAAGCTAATTAACGTGTTTATTGTCCCGCCTAAAATCCTTGTAATTTTTTATGGTGAGAAACTTTCAAATTTACTCTCTCAGCAATTCAGAAATGTCCATTACATTATTGTTCATCATAGTCATCCAGAAATTTTTTATGTAGTTTCATGTAGTGAGCTATTTAGAACTGAAGTGCAGTGATGTAATGTATCCACTAGATGGCACTAAAGCTTGCAAGTACAGGGGAACTCAGTGTAAGAGAAACTTAAGGGAGTAGTTTCTGTTTTTATTTACTTATTCCTTTTTAGTTATATACAACACCAGGACACACCCTTACATAATCACAAAAGCATGAAACACAAGCTTTTCCAATTCAGTCCCAGCCATTACCGCACCCCATTCTTATTCCACTGATCCCTATTCAATACATTTAGTTTAATTTTTTTTAAAAATTATATTTATTTATTTATTAGTTGTAGTTGGACACAATACCTTTATTTCACTTATTAATTTTTATTTGGTGCTGAGGATCAAACCCAGGGTCTCACACGTGCAAGGCCAGTGCTCCACTGCTAAGCCACAACCTCAGCCCCCCCGCCCCCCACCCCAATTATTTTTAATTAGTGTTCTGAGGGTACATCCAATGCCAGAACCCACAGTGCCACATCGGTGCATGCACATGTTAAAGTGATGTCAGATTCATTACACTATTCTTCCCTTTACCTGTCCATTCTTCCTCCTCAATTCCCTTCATCTACTCTGCTGTTCTTGCCTCTATTTTGATGAAATTTCCTCTCCTTTCTATTTTTCCTTTATCTCATTTTAAAAAATTTATTTTAATCCCCTCCCCCATTTTGATAAGCTTTTATACAAACAGTGTGTATATCTTATTCTACTTAGGATCCCAGTCACAATGTTGAGATGCACTGTGGTGTATTCATATTTGTACATAGGAAAGTTATGTCAGATTCATTCCACTATCTTTCCTATTCCTATCCCTCCTCCCTTCCCTTCATCCCCCTAGGTATAAACCACAGAATTTCTATTCTTCCCCTCACCCCCTTGTTGTGTGTTAGCATCCACATATCAGAAAGAACATTTCACCTTTGTTTTTTGGGGATTGGATTATTTCATTTAGCATGATAGTTTCCAGATCTTCTATTTACTGGCAAATGGCATGCAGCATTTTTCTTTAGAGTGGAGTAATACTATTTGTGTAATATATCACATTTTATTTATCTATTCATCTGTTGAAGGGCACCTAGATTGGCTCTATAGCTTGGCTATTGTGAATTATACTGCTATGAACATTGATGTGGCTGTGTCACTATAGTATGCTGATTTAAATTCCTTTTGATGTATACCGAAGTATGAAATAGCTGAGTCATATAAGGGTTCCATTCCTAGTTTTCTGAGGAATCTTCATACTGCTTTCAAGAGTGATTGCACCAATTAGAAGTCCTACCAGCAATGTATGAGTGTACTCTTTTCCCCATATCCTTGGCAACATTTATTGTATTCTTGATAATTGCCATTATGACTGGAGGGAGATGAAGTTTCAGTGTAGTTCTAATTTGTATTTTTCTAATTTTTAGAGATGTTGAATATATATACATGTATATCTGTTGACCATTTGTATTTCTTCTTTGAGAAGTGTCTGTTTATTTCTTTTGCCCATTTGTTATTAGGATTTTGTTTGTTGTTGTTGTTATTAAGTTTTTTGAGTTCTTGGTATATTCTGGATATTAATGCCCTATATGAAGAGTAGTTGGCAAACATCTCTCATTCTGTAGACTCTCTCTTTACCTCCCTTGTTTCCTTTGCTGTGAAGAAGCTTTTAAATTTGATGCCATCCCACTTATTGATTTTTTATTTTACTTCTTGTGCTTTGTGAGTCTTGTTAAGGAAATCTGTTCCTGTTCTGATAAAGTAGACTGTTGGTGTACATTTTCTTCTAGCAGTTACAGGACTTCTGGTCTAATTCCTAGCTCTTTGATCTACTTTAAGTTGAGTTTTGTGCAGGGTGAGAAATAGGGGTTACATTTCATTATTCTACATATGGATAGCCAGTTTTTCCTGTATCCTTTGCTAAAAAGACTATCCTTTCTCCAAATTATGTTTTTGGTATTTTTGTCTAGTATCAGATGACTATATATGTGAGTCTCTGTGATTTCAAACTCATTTTTTTTAGTCATACACTGGACACTATTATGGTTTAGATGTGGTACCTCCCACCCCCACCCCACCCCCGCAAGGCTCATGTGTGAGAAAATGCAAGAAGGTTCAGAGGAGAAATGATTGGGTTGTAAGAGTCTTAACCCAATCAGTAATTTAATCCCCTGATAGGGATTAACTGAGTGGTAAGTAAAGGCTGGTAGGGAGTGGCTCGGATTTGAGGCAAGGTTTCGGATATATATTTGTATCTGGCCAGTGCAATCTCTGCTTCCTGACATGATGTGAACTGCTTCCTTCTGCCACACTCTCCTGTCCTGATGCTCTGTGTCACCTGGAGCCCCAAGGAATGGAGCTGGCCTTCTATGGACTAAGACTTCTGAAACCATGAGCCTTCAAATAAACTTTTCCTTCTCTTCAGTTGTGCTGGTCAGGTCATTTAGTCACAGCAGTGAAGAAGCTGACTAAACAGACACAATACCTTTATGTTATTTATTTATTTTTATGTGGTGCTAAGGATCGAACCCAGTGCCTCACAAGTGCTAGGCAAGTGCTCTACCACAGAGGCACAACTCCAGCCCCAAACTTATTTTTAATAGCCACTAAAAAGAAGAGTTTTACTTTAAATCATAAAATTAATTTTGAGACATATTTATTTAAAGAGTAGTTTTCCTTAAGAATTAAATGATTATCATAGAAAATTTGAAATTATACTTTACTTTCGTAGTGTGTATAGAAATACATACCGTATCTTATATATTTAATGTTAAACAGAATTCGTTCTTATTGTGTATGTTATTTTTAACTGGTGGCAATTATTGTTTGAATATTCTTATGTATATTCATAAATGTTTGTTATTGTTTTTATGTGGACATAACATTTCATTTTATAGAAATCATATGTATTTAACAAAGCATTAGCTTTGGTTAGTGACTTCTCATTTCACAGTACTGGAAATATCCCATTGATAAACTTTTTTTTTGTGATTTTTGTGTTACATGTCAAAGAATATACCTTTAAAATCCTCTCTCTTCCCTAAGTAACTGTTTCTAAGGGAATGTATGAATTATTTTTTATAGTTTTTGATAAGCATTGTCTAACTGCTTCTGCAAGTTGAAATAAACCAATTGACACTTCACTAGTAGTCTTTCTAGCCATATGTTTTCTAATATTTTCCCCCAAGGAGTTATTTACATTTTAATTTTAGTTATGTGAAATTTCATTTAGAAATCTGATCAAAGATATGAAAGCTTAGAACAAACTTAAGATAATAATTTTTGCATTTATACAGCAAAATTTTGGAATCTTTGAAAACTGACTGTAGTATCTAATATTTCCTGGGTATTTTGCCCTCTTTAAAGTAATCTTATTGTATCCCTATAATTATGTGAAATAAGCAGGTCAAATATTTTTAGAGGAGAAAATTGAAATTATGTTGGAAAAGCAAAATAAAACACAGATATTATTGTGATTGTGTAAGGTAAGTGTAACTTTCAGATTTAATATTTTGAATATTAGTGAAAAGTCCAAACACAGGAGGAAATAGAGCAGTATACCTATATTAGACTTCTATAGCACTTTGCATTTCCTCTATCATGGTCTTGATCACACCATATTATAATTATTCATTGTTTGTCTTACAAATTGACCATACATTCTAAAAGGAAAATTTGCATGCCAAATTTGCTTGGAATTTTAAATCTAGTGTCCACCACATTAGCTGCTGCTTAATATTCACTTGTGAATGATTTTTTTTTAAATTCCCTCAAACAGAAACATGACTGTTATGTAGAATAGGTTGCAAATGAATGTTGATTTATTTATCCCAAACCTGATGAAATATGATGACATAGTTTTCCATTTATAATACCAGTTCTTCTTTTTTTGCATGGAAGATTTTTTTTTTATTTTTCAATTGATTTTATTTTTATTTTTTAAATACATGACAACAGTGGAATGCATTACACTTATAGAGCACATTTTTATTACATTTCTTATTATACATATAGAGCACATTTTTCATATCTCTCTATATAAAGTATGTTCACACCAATTTATGCCATTATAAATGTACTTTTTTGCATTATAATTCTTAATAACATATATACCAAAATTTTTCATCTATGTATATAAGGTATGTTGACAACCAATTCAAGCCTTCATACATGTACTTTGTATAATGATGACTATCACATTCCACAATGCTTGCTAATACCCTGCAACCTCCCTTTCCCTCTCATCCCTCTGCCCTATCTAGAATTTATATAATCCTCCCATGCTCTCCCTCCCTACCCCACTATAAGTCACTCCCCTATATCAGAGAAAACATTTGGCATTTTTTTGCGGGGGGGGATTGGCTAAGTTCACTTAGCATTATCTTCTCAAATGCCATCCATTTACCAGCAAATGCCATAATTTTGTTCTTTTTTAATGCTGAGTAAAATTCCATTGTGTATATATGTCACATTTTTTTAATCCATTCATCCACTGAAGGACATCTAGGTTGGCTCCACAGTTTAGCTATTGTGAATTGTGCTGCTGTAAACATTTATTTGGCTTGTCCCTGTAGTATGCTGTTTTTAGGTTCTTTGGAAATAGTCTGAGAAGAGGAATAGCTGGGTCAAATAGTGGTTCCATTCCCAGATTTCCAAGGAATCTCCATACTGCTTTCTAAATTGACTGCACCAATTGGCAGTCCCACCAGGAATGTATGAGTTTGCCTTTGTCCCCACATCCTCGCCAATACTTGTTGTTGTTTGCCTTCATAATAGCTGCCATTCTGACTGGAGTGAGATGATATCTTAGAGTAGTTTTGATTTGCATTTCTCTGATTGCTAGAGATTATTAGCATTTTTTTATATTTGTTGATTGATTGTATACCCTCTTCTGAGAAGTGTCTGTTCAGGTCCTTATTCCATTTGTTGATTGGGTTATTTGGGGTTTTTTTTTGGTGTTCAGATTTTTGAGTTCCTTATATACCCTAGAGATTAGTGCTATATCTGATGTGTGAGGGGTAATAACTTGCTCCCAGGATGTAGGCTCTCTGTTCACCTCACAGATTGTTTCTTTTGCTGAGAAAAAAAGTTTTTAGTTTCAATCCATCCCATTTATTGATTCTTGGTTTTAATTCTTGTGCTATAGAAGTCTTATTAAGGAAGTTGGGGCCTAATCCCACATGATGAAGATTAGGGCCTACTTTTTTTCTTGTATTAAATGCAGAGTCTCTGGTTTAATTCCTAGGTCCTTGATCCATTTTGAGTTAAGTTTTGTGCATGATGATAAATAGGGGTTGAATTTATTTGGTTGCATATGGATTTCCAGTTTTTCTAGAACCATTTGTTGAAGAGACTATCTTTTCTTCATTGTATGTTTTTTGCACCTTTGTCTAATATAAGATAATTGTAATTTTGTGGATTAGTTTCTGTGTCCTCTATTCTGTTCCATTGGTCTACCAGTCTATTTTGGTGCCAATACCATGCTGTTTTTGTTACTATTGCCCTGTAGTATAGTTTAAAATCTGGTATAGTGATGCCACCTGCTTCACTCTTCCTGCTTAGAATTGCTTTAGCTATTTTGGGTCTCTAATTTTTTCAGATGAATTTCATGATTGCTTTTTCTGTTTCTATGAGGAATGTCATTGGGATTTTGATCATAATTGCATTAAACCTGTATAGTGCTCTTGGAAGTATGGTTATTTTGATAATATTAATTCTGCCTATCTATGAGCAAGGTAGATATTTCCATCTTCTAAGATCTTCTTTGATTTCTCTCTTTAGGGTTCTGTAGTTTTCATTGTATAGATCTTTCACCTCTTTTGTTAAGTTGGTTTCCAGATATCTTTTTTTTTTTTTTTGAGGCTATTGTGAATGGGGTAGTTTCCCTTATTTCCTTCTCAGAGGATTTGTCACTGATATACAGAAATTGACCATACATTCTAAAAGGATTTATGGGTGTTGATTTTATATCCTGCTATTTTGCTGAATTCATTTACTAGTTCTAAAAGTTTTCTGGTGGAGTTTTTTGGGTCTTCTATGTATAGAGTCATATAGTCAACAAATAATGCTAGTTTAAGTTCTTCTTTTTCTATACATATCCCTTTAATTTCTTTCATCTGTCTAAATTCTCTGGCCAGTGTTTCAAGAACTTTGTTGAATAGAAGTGGTGAGAGAGGGTATCCCTGTCTTGTTCCAGATTTTAGAGGTAATGCCTTCAATTTTTCTCCATTTAGAATGACGTTGGCATGAGGCTTAGCATAGATAGCCTTTACAATATTGAGATATGTTCCTGTCATCCCTAGTTTTTTTAGTGTTTTGGACATAAAGGGGTGCTGTAATTTGTCAAATGCTTATTCTGCATCTATCAAGATAATCATATGATTATTATCTTTAAGTCCATTGATATGATGAATTACATTTATTGATTTTTGTATGTTGAACCAACCTTGCATCCCTGGGATGAATTCCACTTGATGGTGCACAATCTTTTTGATGTTTTTGTTTTTGATTTTCCAGAATTTTATTGAGGATCTTTGCATCTATGTTCATTAGAGATATTGGTCTGAAGTTTTCTTTCTTTGAAGTGTCTTTGTTTGCTTTTGGAATCAGGGTGATATTGGCCTTATAGAATGAATTTGGAAGTACTCCCTCTTTTTCTATTTCCTGAAATAAATTGAAGAGTATTGGTATTAGTTCATCTTTCAAGGTCTTGTAGAACTCAGCTGTGTATCCATCTGGTCCTTGGCTTTTCTTGGTTGGTAGTCTTTTGATGGCTTCTTCCATTTCCTCATTTGATATTGGTCTGTTTAAGTTGTGTATATCTTCCTGAGTCAACCTGGGCAGACTTAAGGAATTTATCAATGCCTTCACTGTCTTCTATTTTATTAGAGTATAAGTTTTCAAAATAATTTCTAATTATCTTCTATATCTCTGTAGTGTCTGTTGTGATATTGCCTTTTTCATCACATATGCTGGTAATTTGAATTCTCTCCTTCTCTTCATTAGCATGGCTAAGAGTCTGTCAATTTTATTTATTATTTCTAAGAAACAACTTTTAGTTTTGTCAATTTTCCCAATTATTTCTTTTGTTTCAATTTCATTTATTTCAGCTCTGATTTTAATTATTTCTTGCCTTCTACTGCTTTTACTGCTGATTTGTTCTTTTTCTAGGGCTTGCGATATAGTGTGAGGTCATTTATTTGTTGACTTTTTCTTTCTTTAAGGAATGAACTCCATGCAATAAATTTTTCTCTTAGTACTGCTTTCATAGTGTCCCAGAGATTTCGATATGTTGTGTCTGTGTTCTCACTTACCTCTAAGAATTTTTAATCTCCTCCTTGATGTCTTCTGAAACCCATTGTTCATTCAGTAGCATATTGTTCAGTTTCCATGTGATGCAGTATTTTTTATTCTTTATTTTGTCATTGATTTCCAATTTCATTCCATTATGATCTGATAAAATGCATGGTAGTATTTCTAGTCCTTGGTATTTACTAAGAATTGCCCTGTGGCATAGTATATGATCTATTTTTGAGAAAGATCCATGTTATGCTGAGAAGAAAATGTATCTTCTTGATGCTGGTTGATATATTCTATATATGTCAGTTAAGTCTAAGTTATTAATTGTGTTATTGAGCTCTATAGTTTATTTATTCAACTTTTGTTTTGAAGATTTATCAGTGGTAAGAGAGGTGTGTTAAAGTCAACTAAGATATTTGTGTTGTGGTCAATTTGACTCTTGAACTTGAGAAGAGTTTGTTTGATGAACATAGCTGCACCATGGTTTGGGGCATATGTAATTTATGATTGTTATGTCTTGTTGGTGTATGTTTCTCTTGAGCATTATGTAATGTCCATCTTTATCCCTTTTGATTAACTTTGGCTTGAAGTCTACTTTATTTGATATGAGTTTGGAGACCCTGCTTGCTTCCGCAGTTCATGTGAGAGATATGATTTTTCCCAACCTTTCACCTTCAGTCTGTGCATGTCTTTTCCTATCAAATGAGTCTCCTGTAGGCAGCCTATTGTTGGATCTTTTTTAAAAACCAATCTGCTAGCCTATGTCTTTTAATTGGTGAGTTTAAGCCATGAACATTTAGGGTTACTATTGAGACATGGTTTGTATTTCCAGCCATATTTGTTTATTTTTGTTATTTAACTTGACTCGATTTTCTTCTTGAATTAGTTTTTCTTTTAGTGTACTACCTCCCTCTGCTGGTTTTCATTGTTGTTTTTACTTCCTCTTCATGAAATATTTTGCGAATGATGTTTTTTAGTGCCAGTTTTCTAGCTATCATTTCTTTTGTTTGTCATGGAAGGTCTTTATTTCATCTTCAAATCTGAAGCTTAATTTTGCTGGATACAAGATTCTTGGTTGGCACCCATTATCTTTCAGAGTTTGAAATATGTTGTTCCAGGATCTTCTAGCTTTCAGGGTCTGTATTCAAAAATCTGCCGTTATCTTAATTGGTTTACCCAATTAATATACAATATATATAATATATAATATATAATATATATAATATATAATATATAATCTGATTCCTTTCTCTTGTGGCTTTTAACATTCTCTCCTTATTCTGTATGTTGGGCCTTTTTATTTTAATGTGCCTTGGTGTGGATCTGTTGTGATTTTTCACATTCAGCTTCCTGGAGGCTTCTTGAAATTGGATTTCCATTTCATTCTTCATGTCTGGAAAGTTTTCTGATATTATTTCATTGAACAGATTGCTCATTTCTTTGATTTGGACCTCTATGCCTTTCTCTATCCCAATAACTCTTAAATTTAGTCTTTTTATGCTATCCCATGTTTCTTGGATGTTCTACTTGTGGTTTCTTATCATTATTGCTGTGCTGTTTATGTTCTTTTCAAGATGATATACGTTATCTTCATTGTTTGATGTCCTATTTTCTAAGTGGTCTACTCTGCTGGTGATGCTCTCATTTGAGTTTTTAATTTGGTTTATTATTTCTTTCATTTCAATGATTTCTCTTTGGGTTTTTTGTTTGTTTGTTTGTTTGTATAACCTCTATCTCCCTGTAGAGGTGATCTTTTGCTTTTTGGATTTCTTTATGTAGCTCATTTTCAAAGTGATCTTTCACTGCCTGTATTTGTTATATATTGTCTTCTTTGAGATTCCAAAACATTTTATTCATGTATATCCTGAAAACTTTATCTGTCATTTTGTCTGCTGTAGCTGTTAATTCTTCTAATAATGTGTTGTCTTGAATTTTTTGTGATACTTTCTTCCCTTGTCTTTTCATGTTGCTCACATTTCTTTCTTTCCAGCTCTGTGGGACTGGTGTGTTATTGTTTTTACCCTATAGATTTGTAGTACTCTTGTATAGTTCCAAGATCCCTCCTTTGTGGGGAAAGACAATGTTAACAGTTTCCAATATGAACAATACATCACCTATGAACAAATTATTGTTATTAAGACATTTATAGTTAGTGTCAATGTCCAGAAATGTTGGATTCAATTATTATTTAAAATATAATCAGTAGTTTCATAAAACGTGTACAGCTTCTAGTGGTGGATAGAGATCTGGGGATCGGGCATAGGATATTATGGTAATGGAGAAAGATGTGAGGGTGTGGGGTTAATATAACTTAGGAAATTTGGAGGAGAACTCTAATGAAGAGAGTTAGTAGCAGGGGAATAGACAGGAGGTAATTTAGGGTAGACAAGTAAGTGTGAGGATAGTAGGGTACATAAAAACAAACACATATATGTATTTAGAAAACCACATGAAGTAAAAATAGTAAAATTATGAGGTTGAAAGAGGAATAGAGGGAGGAAGAAAAATAAAAAAGAAAAGAAAGAGAAAAGAGAGAGAGTGAAAGAAAGAAAAAAAAGGGAGGTGTTTATGCAATTCCTCTATATTATATTATTCTGGTTACTCAGTTCTTAAAGTTCTATTTCATGCGAAGTTCTTGGTTTCACATATGTTGGGGTTGTGAGGGCCAGAGGAGGAAGGGTAGAGGAGAAAGAAAAAGGATAAAATAGAAGAGAAGGAAAACAAAAACAAAACAAAACAAAACACTCTTAGAATTCTGTTTCCTTCTTTTCTCTTCCAGTAGATGGAGTTGTCTATTTCAAGCTTGAGTCTCTGTCCTCAGGGTGGTGTAGGTAACAGTGTGAGAAGATTTGAGTCCCCCTCTCTTGCCTGGAGCTTCCCTAATCTTGGTCTCTCTGAGTTGCTCCTATTTTTTATACCCCTCCCCTCTCTTGCTTATCAGGTCTCAACTGTGGGACCTCTCACCCTTCACCCTCTGGTTCTCACCAGGTGGGCAGCGCTCTATTCATACTGCGCTCCTTTTCAACTGAGTGCTGATTTTGTGCTGATAGTTACTATGCCTAGTTACCACTGCTGGGGGGAGGGGGAGTTGGAAACCAGGTACCTGTTCAGTCAAAGATCTGTGCTGGGCTGGGGATGTGGCTTAAGCGGTAGCATGCTCACCTGGCATGCGTGCGGCCCGGGTTCGATCCTCAGCACCACATACAAACAAAGATGTTGCGTCTGCGGAAAACTAAAAAATAAATATTAAAAAAAAAAAATTCTCTCTCTCTCTCTCTCTCCATCTCTCTCTCAAAGATCTGTGCTGATAGCCACACCCACCAAAAAATAGTGAGAAAGGTTTTCCAAGATGAAGCCCGTCTGTTTCCCACATTGGGGTGTCTGGTGAGGTTGGAGGAGCTGGAATGTCCTTCTGCTGTGGCTAGAATGCCGGGAGTGGAGCGTACTCTGGAATTCTGTGCTCTGCAGAGGTGCTGATTTGGTGCTTCAGCTCTGCCTCTTGAGAGTCGCGCGTGTCCTCCAACTGCGGGCTTTGGGACCAGAATCTGGAGTCTTACAGAACACAGAGGTTCTGAGTTCTGCTTGGGTGTTCACAGCTCTGGAATTTTCTGTGAAAATCCATTGTATGGGGTTCTGTCACACGCTCTGAGATGTCGTATTCCGTCTAGGCGAGACCCTGTGGAAAAGCCGCATGACTGCTTTCTCGGATTCATGCACAGAGCATCCAGAAATGGTGTCTCCTCTATTCCGCCATCTTGGATCCACTCTCCATCAGTTCTTAATATTTAAAAAATGTCTAGGGTTTGCTATGAACCAAGTATTGTTTTAAGTTAATTTTCATGTACTAAGTAATTTAGATTCTAACTAATTTTAAGTAAATTTCTAGCTAATTCTAATTATAATAGCTAATTTGCTGAGGTAATCAAAATTTTCAATAATATTCAAAATGTTAAATCTGTAATCTAGACTCATCTTAGTAAGATATGTGCCAAACATTACTATATGTTATTATATGTGCCAGTTATCTGAGTTTTGTTTTGGTTTTTCAACATAATTTCAAGTTCTTCCTCTGAAAAGAACACTTCACCTGTATATTTCACACAGTAGCCAGTGGGTGACAGTAATGAAACTCAGGCTACCTGCCTCCTACCCTCTGGCTTTTACCAGCAACACTTTCCACTTGCACATTTTATAACACAGATTTTATAGGACACCAGCTTCTCACATGACTCAGGAGTAGAATGCTGTCATTAATGATAGAAGATTAGCATTAAGGGGACATTTCATTATACAAGAGGAGCTCAAAGGTCAAGAAATTCATCTATATTTTTTACTAAGAAGTATTTTAAATCCATATTTCTTTTCTATATGCCATTGGTGGTGACAACAGGTTAAAGATACCATGAATATCATATATGTCCAATGTTCAGAAAAAAATATTGAAAAATACATTTGTAAAACAATAAGGAAAGTAGTTCAATTTGTTCCTGATTGAAATAGCCCACGGATATCATGCAGTATCCCATTCTGTTTAATTAATTATTTGGTGTATATAATTAATATATATAGCACCTCAGAACTTATAAGATATTTTAAACCATTGTTTATGAGGACTAAATGTTACCAAGCATCTGCAATACAAAGAAAAATGGATACAGTCCTTTAGAAAACATGGGTATAAAAAATAACTTAAAAGGTATTACAAATGCTATAAAACTAAGTAAGACTTTACTCTAAACAGGAATTTTGGAAAATCATAGTATTATGTTTTCTGCTTTCTAATATGGCATATGATGTTTAATATATGAACACTTTAATATTTGAACACTTCTTGGAACCCATGGTGTTGATTCTATTTTTATTTTCACATACAACAAAGGAGCTTATAATTGTGCTGAACACAAAATACAAACAAACAAACATACTTCATTGCACAGAAAATGCTTCACATGAAGTAGTGCACATGACAAAGCTGATTAGGAAAGGCACAATCTTATTACCAGAAGAGACTAGTATTATTCCAAGTTTGAAAAATACAGAGTATTTACTGATAGAGATTTGCCACCCCTTATATTGCACATTTTTCAACATTTTTGTCTGTTTTTCAAATATTCTTCATAGTTTTTGTTTTTTTCTTTTCTTCAAAAAACACCATGTGAATAATTTTAAAGGCAAAGAAATTTGTACCATTGACAAAGACCTGCCTACAATTGAGGAAGTTTAAAAAAAAAAAAAAGAAAGACAAATGCTATTCTTTTGGGGATAAATATGACAAAGTAACCTGGCAAAGGCCTCCGAACAGAGGAAAATATTACACAGTTTAGTTTCATAAACATGTTCACTTATAAATGCTAAGTTTAAGAAATTCATTTATACCAAATATCCATTCCTAGTCAAAATTCCATTTGTTTACATTCACCTTTTGCCTCCACCATCAGCTTTTTCAAGCAGCGCAAATGCAGGAAGGACACTCATTGTTCGTAGTCATTCAACAATAAATAATAATTCCTAACCTATTGTTACTTCTGGACTTGAGTACATAAAGTGCATTTGAAAAGTTTAATAGTCATTCTTCTTATTCTTGGGACATGACTGTCAATCAACCTGCAATATTTTCAGCTCACAGAAGAAGGAGTCCACAATGCAGATTTTTCCTGGAATTTCTCTCCATTTTGTTCCAAAGACATATTTATAAAAGTTTGTTCACCATGTCTTTGTGGACATTTCTGACACAAAGTAGCATCATTTGACACAACTTTCCTTTAGTTCCAGCAACAATGGTTTGAGTGAATATGCTTGCTCATTATCTGAAGGGTTTGCTGCAGACCCAGGGTAAATTCCTCTCACATTCTGCACTGCTGATATCTGTGCTGTTCAGAAATGCACACTTCTCAGACCCTGTCAGGTTGAACCTGTCAAACAATGAAGACACTCAGAATTATTTTCAATTCGTCATTTCCATTCAGTTACATGAGAATAAACTTAATGGTCACCTCTACTATTTTTCCTTAGGAGAAATTATGAGACAAATCTGCCAGTCAAGTTATCATAGTCTAATCTGTGGGACAATAGACAAAAAAAAAATGAAGGAATAGCATGCAGAGAAAAGATACAGAGTTAAGAGTAAAGTGCTCCATTTGTTTGGTAGGCATGTCAACAAAGGGGTGATTCTAGGTCATTTTGAGTTCATTGATTCTTCAAGATATACTTCAGAAATTACATGCATTCAAAAGTCATGCATACTTGTGAATACATATTTAGGGTGTTTATGGATCTTGCAGCCCATCTGTAGATATGAGACTGTAAGGACACATATTAAGGATACCTTTACTATAGATCTGAATTTGGATCTTGATGCTGTATCTGTAATTATCCTAAAATTATTAATAGTGAGAAATTTATTCCATTCTGAATGTTGAGAAAGCCGAAATCAACACCAAACTTATAAAATGTCTCTCAAAAACAGAATAAGTATCTTAAATTCTCTGGCAAGTTTCTTCAGGTTCATAGAAATTAATAATTAGGCATAGATTATGTTGTTCTTTATCCACACAGATATGAAAACTAGGAAAGAGAAAGAAGAAATTCTTTTCCAGGAACTATCTCATAAGTCATCTCCTTAGAATATTTCCAAACAAGCTAATTTCGAGCATTCATACTAGAGTTTACTGAGGAAAAATTACTATAAGAATTTATTGTCAGAATCCTAAGTTGATAAAAATATAACAAAGGCTGTCTTGAAAGGAGTCCATTGGATATAAGCATATAAAAGAAAATTTTAAGAGCTCTACTCATGAGTATCTCAACCTTCACAGCCAACTGGGATTTGCAAGAAGAAAAGAAAAAAAATTAAAGGTTAAATGAAAGAAGAAAGGGAAAGCATTTTTCCTGTGGTGACAGCCTGGGAACAATAAAGAAACTTCTTGACTTACCAGTTGTGAACTCTGCCATCTGACCATTTCCATTTCTGACCATCTTCATTGTTCAGCCCAATCCAGTGTTCAGCTCCTCCCACATATCGTTTCAGGAAGTTCTTAAAACATAAAGGAGTTGTTATGTTAAACAACTGACTGAGGAAACATGTATTTATTAGATCTGATTTTTAAAAGCTTTAATTTGAACATAATGACTAAGGCTGATCATTTATTATTTCTATATAGGAGAAGCTTATTTGGACTTCTGGCCTTTGAAGCTAAGCAGTCAATAATCACTTTTCAAAGTCCATATTGAACTCTCATTTTGAACTCAGAGTGATCATATCACTTCTGTGACAATTTTCCTAAATGTGCAATAGATACAAAGTTTTAACTCAGAAAGAAACCACAGATTGCCTATTTAAAACAAAATAGCATCATTTTGTGAAGTTATTTTTGAATCTTACCATGTCCTTTTCAGATTCAATGACAGCAAGAGTAGCACCATCTTTGGAACAAGAGTTTTTTGCCAAAATCCAGCTCTTTGTTGTGGTGGAAATAAAGTAGCATTTCCTCTGGTACACAACCCACTCTTCTGAGCATGAAGAATTATGGGTGTCTGAAGGCACTGGGAACTTATATTGCCCTGGACAATTATATTGGCCCACTGTGAAAAGGAAAATGTTTTTTTTTTTGTTTGTTTGTTTGTTTTTTAGTAACAAAAGAAATCAAAAAGATTCAGCATGTAAACTTAGTTTAGGTATGATAGAGAGTGAGAACCAGGAAAGAGAGAAGGAAGAAGAAAGCAGTTGCTCACTTATCTAACTATTCTTTGTGTCTATTCATCATCAGATGAGGTATGAGCATAAGGGGTATCTCTTTGGTCACTCAGACAGTGGCAGGGAAAATAGAAAAAATCCTGGAGGTAGTCTTTGAACTAGAAAGTGTAATATACATTGTAAATTCCAAGTAATGTTGTAAGTTTAAATGAGGTGGAGATGTAGGAATTTGAAGATACAAGAGGTACAATACTAAATTGGGAGATGAAGCAGAGAGTAATTGTCAGGTAAATAAATCAGAGTAAAGAAAGATCAATGGCTAGAGATGTTTCATAAAAATGTAAAATTTCCTATAGTGAAGACACAGATGTATCTAGTTTACATGATAAAATAATATGTATTCAGTACCATGTCACTGCTGACTGAGAATTTCTGCTATAGTCTTAATAACTCAGAACTAACATTCTGTGGCTTTGAGATAAGAGACAAAAATAAATGACTGGCCAATTTTTATTAATCTATGCTTTAGATATTATTTAAATATCTATTATTTATATATTATTATATAAAAAAATACACATTTTTTTTTCTAGCTAAATGTCTCTTCATTTAGAATTCATATTAGCTTCTTTTCTTCTAGATGTAAAAGTCTGCTCAACTGTGCTTTTCTCCTATAGTGATATATAAATCATAGACACTTAATACTCATAAAAGCAATGTAGTAATCATTCAAAGAACATTATATTTTGTACTGATTAGAAATTTGGCCATGTATGGTATATGAGATTATCCTAAATTGAACAGAATTTCTGATTAACTAGACTGAGCTAATACCTATTGATTTCAGCTGGGCATCAATGCTTACAGCTAGGAGACTTTGCAAGAACTCATAAAGTGAAGACCCACCTGATAAGGCGACGAGAGCTATGATTAAAATGGTGATGAAGACCACATTCATTACAGCACATGGAATAGGAACTTGAAGAGACCCTTCATGATGTGTTTCATAATGGAGGCTGGTGGCATTTCCTGAAAGGAAGAAAGTTTTTGATGAATTCAGGCAGACCTTAGATGGGGCAATCTTTTGTGGTGTTTAAATGAAAGAGAGAGAGAGAGAAACAGAGAGAAAGAGAAAGGTAGATAGGTAACATATTTTGTGAAAAGGAAAAACTAATTTTTCCAAAATTTTGTGTGAACTTAGAAAATGTCTTATTAGATAAAAATAAAACATTTCAGTCATAGTTCTGAGGTCATAAAATATCACCCAATATTTGCACATACTCATATATGAATTTAATATACACAATGGATGTACTTTGTACCTATAAGAATTTTAGCCACATTATAATTTTCTTGTTTTAAGTATAATACAGTATTTATTAAGCACCCATAGAGGACATACAAAAAAAAAAAACATCATGGGATAATCCCTTACCCTCTTGGCAGTTACTGTTTAAGAGATGTTTCATAAAAATGTCAAATTTCGTATAGTTAAGACACAGATGTCTTTAAGAGAGATGATATGAATGGGATTGGAATGGATAATGTAAGGAAATAGAAAATCACAAAGCTAGAATGATATAAAATTTTAAACACCTGAGAGTATTTTTGATGAAGTTAGTGCAGATGTGGAACAATTGAAATTTTCATACATTGTTGGTAGGAGAGTAAATTGGAAACGGTTTCTTAAAAAATCAACTAAACCTCTAGTGTATGATCCAGCCTCTTACTCCTCTGAATAGCTAGTGTCAACATCAACTTTTGCTTATTCTAGGGTTTTTTTTTTCCCAATGTATGTCTGCATTCAGATTTTGCAAGAGAAACCTTTATTTTATTCCTGTCTATTTCTATTTCTCTCAGTTTCTCAAAGAAATTCCTCCTGTTTTACACTTGTATACAATTATCATTAGAGACAGCCTTTGGTAGGTCAGGCAACATCTGTCTAGTTTCACTTTCCACCACGTGAGACTCAATCATTCTGCTTGAACTCAATGCAGCAATACCTCTGACTCCTCAGCAAGCCCTAACACATCCACACAGCTGTTGAACATGAGAGCCAGCTCAGCCCGTTGGCCCAGATCTGTACTTTATTTACATTAGTGAGGGGTATGGCTAACCACATTTGTTCTATCACCTAGGTGACAAAACATTCCCCCAACAGCACCCTTTTGCTGTGATTATAGATTTTCTCCATTAATGGAGAAGGTGAAAACAGACCCACCTATTTATTACCTATCGACTTGCTCAAGAGATGGCCAGCAATTGTTCATACTACTAAAATAATTATGATGGAAACACAGATTAAGCATTCGACAAAAAATCTGTATGATCTCAGGTAAAGTTAATAATTTCTGTATCTGGTCCTTCTTTCCACTATGCTCTTTTTATTGAATACATTTATTAATATCTTTTCAAAAATCATTTTACTTTTTAGCAGCTTGACTGGGCTGTAAAGTCGTGGTTCACCTGGTTACTTAAAAATTTACATGTCTTACACTTTTTAGTCACACTTGACTTCATGTTCTTAAAACAAATAATAAGTTAATCAAAAATAAGTAATATTTTTCTAGAGTAAACCAATCTAGTAGATATACACTGAGAAAATGATTTCTTCCTCAGAGATTGTTTTGGCTGTGCTGTTTCTAACACATTTCTTTATTAACTGGACAGCTCTTGCTTACAACTTAACTCAAAATACTAATAGTGCTTTAGCTTACTACTTATTAGGAAGTAAAAGGAATAAATGAAAAAATATCAGGAAAGTCTTACAGAAAAAGACAGAAAAATAATGGAAAATTATGTTACTAGGAAATAGAATAGATGTGTGAATAAAACAGAAAAATAGAAGAGAGGAGAAAATTACAAGATAATTGCACTTTGATGAAAAAAAAAAGAAAATTTGTCTGCTCATCTAGAAGTTGAAGTCAGTGATTATAAAAATGAAATTGGAGGGTGAAACTGAGGGAAAGAGCCCCCAAAGGAACATCAAAACAGAAGATTGTATTTTTGAGACTTTTTTTTCATTCTCTTAATAAATTGCCATTGAGCACTGTAAATGTTTAGACGCTCATATAGCTGTTTTCTCAGACTGGAAACTTGTACATATTTAGCAATTAAAAGATACTGTCCTGAGAACACAGCATGAACAGGATGATGCTCACAGAAAGCAAAGGTCTAAGGGTAAACAATCAAGAATGTTATGGTCTGTGAAAAACAGAATTTTTCACAGGGAGAGGTAAAACTTCCTGGAATAGGCACAGGTGGACATGGAAAAATAATGGAGAGTAACTAGGCTAGGACTGGGAATTTTTTATTTCGATATAAAAAGTGAGATGCTATAAAGTTGATTTAAAGGAAAAGATCTTTAAATTTCTTCTGAGAGTCACCTTGTAGCTTCCACTCTAGCAGGAATTCTATCTTCTCACAAGAGGAATTTCTCTCTTCCCAGTTTCTGCTGACTGAAATGGAACCCAACCAAGCTCTTTAAAAGTGCCCTATTTTCTTGCCTCAGTACCACTGTCTGTCATTTATAGAAATACTACTGGAATGTAAGAATCAGGCGTGACTTACTTTTTTGTCCTTTCTCCAGATTCAGAGAGCTCTTCTCTGTTATGGAACAATCTTCAGAATTCATCCTTATCCTCAAGGTTCCCTGGTGGATCTCAAGTCAAGTCAACCTCCTGGGAGTTCTTCCTGTAGCTTATGTTCAGCATCTGAGTCTCTGAGGCTTCTCAGCATTTATGTTCCTTTAGGGTGACTCCACCCCCTTCCTCTTACCTCCTACTTGTCTAACTCTGCCAGTTCTCTTTAATTTACGCTCCAGTGGACCAGACAGTTCACTGTGTGTTGTTGTGGTGAGGTGTGGGTTTTCCCTGCTGTCTGAAATGTGCTTTCTCACAACTATAGGTGCATCGTGAAGAGACAAGTGGGATTTTCCCAGAATCAGAAACATCCTTCCTTAAAGTTTTAGAAAACTCAGATAATGTAGAAGATAGCATAATCTAAGTAAAGAATTAAGGGTTAGAGCTTCCTAATTGATATGGAAATAATTTGGAGGAGAGTGTAATGGTTTCCTGGAATCCCATTCATTCATTCATTCATACATTTAACAACTGGTATTTATTAAACATACACTATGTACCTGATGCTGTTGGGGGCTAGATGATTTATTGCTTTATAAGAATTTTAAAATCTTCGTTCTCATGAATCTCACTTCAGCTTGGAAACATTTTAGGAAGCTGTGCATTGGCTTTCGGAAGTATGTCACTCCCTTCTTCCCTGGGGACTAGTTCCTTTAAGGTGTCATTTAGCTAAGTAGTTGCCTTAATACAGGAAATAGAAAGCTTGTGGTCTGGAACTTCCTTGCTGTGTTCTAAAATTGTTTATCTTAAATTGTCTGTTTCATCATCTCTGCTATTTTTTTGAACTTCACTGTCACTTAGACTGCCTTTTTTTCACCTAACTAATATCTTTTTTTTCTATTTTTCCCTGAGCTTTTTGGTTATTCTGCTCAGATCTCTCTGAAGCTTCAGACCTTTTGGGGATGATTACTATGAAAATATACTGTTATAAAAAAAAGAAAATATATTGTTATGATAATGATCTCATCCAGATAAGTATTAAGGTCAACACAAAATGAATGCAGAATGTCAAGGTACCATGACTTGAAGGTGAGGGAATCAAAATACCACTTTGGTTAATTTTGGTGCCAAAACTTTGTCACTAAAATCACTTATTTTAGAGAAGTCATTCTATTTACAGAGTAAAGGCATTGTGATAATGGTATACTTAGGTGGGTTGGAAATGACCATCTATAGAAGTTAGTTGGGTCATCAGGTGTATTTGTCCATGTAAGTCACACAGAGGAACATGGTGTTCCCAAAATCTCTCTTTGCCTCTGCCTTATTTTCCTAGGACTTTTTCCATGTAGCAACTGGATGTATTTTAAGTAAGTCATACCATTTTAGTGAGAAGTTCAATTCCTACTCCCTCTACCCCCAAAGGCATCCTGTTAAAGGTGCCATGATATCTGAAGGCCTTCTTATATTTGGGAAGGGATTATATATGGTTCGGCCCCTGGCTACCTCCCCTCCTAGTCACTATCCTCCTCAACAGTAACCTCCTTGCTGTTCCATACAAGCCTCAAACATGCTACCATTGCAGGTTCTTTAACATGTGTTCTATGAAGAGCTCTTCCTTCATTTGCCTGAAAGTTTTGCTTTCCCTTTAGCTTAATTCACTGGCTGATCCAGTGTCATCTGCCCAGAGACTCCTTTCCTTGTCCTCTCAAAAAATATAACATCACACTCTATACCTCCCACACCTTTGCTTTCTCTATATCATTGTCATAACTAATACCATGTCATTGCTCATCATTTACTTTCCTTACTAGACTGTAAGCTTCTTGAGGGCAAGGACTTTGACTTCTCCCTTCAGTGACTCTAAGATCTGTCATGGTAATTGGACTCCACTACATGTACAACACATGCCCACTAAATGAATGAGTGAATGAATACAATTTCATTAATTAATGAAAAAAGATGCTCACAACCCTAAAAGTTCTAAAATACAGGGTGCTACTCAAGGAGGTTTGCAGTGTTGTATAGTTGAGAAGTACATGGCTTTAGACTTCCATTGGACAACAAAGGAGTATGAAAATATTTTTGTATGACAAAGGAGGTGCTAAAATTAATACTTAGAGGAATAACAGGGACTACTGCAAATGGCTTTGCTAATTTCTTTGGGTTAAAGCAACTTCTATCTTTTATTTATTTATTTATTTGGGTACTAGAGATTGAACTCTGGAATTTGGCAATCCTCTTACTTCAGCCTCCACAGTCACTACTATTAGAGGTGTACACTACCATGTCTGGATAAACTTCTTTTAAATGTTTATCTATCTTTGTAAAGTTTGAAGATTTGGATTAATATATACACTCTGTCAATAATTTCACTAATTTAACACACTCTTGTGAACAATGCAAAATATAACATCACTATTATAAATCTGTGACATTACTTGAACTATTCCTAGTCTGTGGGTTCTAAAGAGTCAGAAAGAAAATATTCTTAAATACAACTGATAACCTTTGTCATGTATCTTTTCCATATGCAAAGAAGAACTTTTCAACAACTGGTTGGACTCACATGGAACTTATATCCCAATTTTCTCAGTTACTTAATATACCTTTCTCCCTTTTGGCATTTTATATAATAAAGTTCAAAATCTTATTTCCCTACCTGGATACTAACTAACCTTGACATTTGAATCTTCTAGAACAGTTAGTTAGGTTAACATTATGTTTAAAAAATAGGTTTTCCAGGCAGATAATCATTCCTATCATTTCCCTTCATGTTCTCTACCAAGAACTGAACATTTTTATTCCTTAAAGAAACTTTTCATTTTATGGCAAGTGTGTTTACTCTCATTATTCCCATTCTCAGATTTTTTCATGGCTATTTCTTCATATTTACATCTAACCCCACATATCGCCCCTCGATAAGACCTTCTCTGACCACCTACATAAATTACCTCCCATTAGCCTCTGTTTATTACTTCACTCTGTCTTTTAGTTGAGAGACACCACAATCTGAAACTTTGTAGCTCATCTATTTATATAAGCTTTAAAAGTCATTGTTATTATTTTTATTTGCACAACTAGAAAGCAAGGTGTTTAAGACCAGGCACATGCCTACCTTATCTAACAATGAACCTTATATAGGTTCCAATGTAGAAGGAACTCAAGTATTGTTCAGAGATACATGAAACAATATGTTTATTAACTCAATAATTAACAGTTTAGATTTAGAAAAATCTATATAACTCCACTGAGCTTTAGCCTGCTTATGTATAAAAACTGAAAATATTAGCAGTTAATTGATAAAGTTTTTATGAATTAAAAAATTCATATTCTAGCACAGTGTTTGCTATATTTAGGTATTTGATGATAATTTAAGGGAGTGGGAGTTTGATACAGGTTGTGGAAGAGAAAGTGTCTCATTAACTAAGGCACTAAGCAATGATAACTGAGACTCAGCATAATTGTTGATGCAATATAATGTGACAGAGGAAGATGCAGGCTCCTAAAACCACTTCTAACAGATTTCATAGCACTAAGATTCTTGCTTATGTGCTCAAGATTTCTTGCTTCTTCCATCATAATCTGGTGAATATAAAATATGCATATATATTTATGAGTGAGTGTATATGTATGTTACAAATATACACATAAAATTGTTATGTGTAACGTATATAATATATATTTATTTAATATAACTGCCACTAGGTATAGACAAATGATACCTAGAAATCTCATTGTAAGAAAATGAATATCTTTAAACATTATAATGTTAATCAAACTCTTACTTCATTCTGAAGTCATTTTTTTTTGTCTGTCTTTATTAGGACTGCCAAAGTATTTTATTGAAATCAGCACTTGTGGGTAGGAGAAAACAGTCACTGCAAACAAAAAAAAAAGCAGCCAAATTGCCAAGAATGTATGTATCTTTGGGCCATCTAGGCAACCCTGATCCTCAGGTTGTTCCAGATTCTCCACAAGAGCCTGAACTTTGTGGCAAAATTAATTCTTTTTCATTAAACTTCTCTTCTGTTCTCCATCTCTGTCTGTCTTTGTTTACCTGCCCCCCTCTGTTAAGTATGAATAGCACTTGCCCAACATCTATTGTCCTGCTCTAATTAGTAAAAGCATGTCAGTTCACCTGGAAGAGAATCCTCTTAGGTATAATAAAGCAAATGCTCCTGGAACTTTTCTGTATTTGTTAAACCAAAGGAAGATATCTCTAAATGTGAAATTCCAGGAAATAAGACAAAGCAAAATATAGAGGGTCAGAATTCAGTGAGGGACAGATCTGGGTACCGGAGGGTCTTTTTAGTTGTCCCTTATTCATTGAAATATAGAAGCAAACTTCCCATGTAGTTATCCATGATGGATTTAATTCTCTACAGCAAAGTAACATGAAAAGACTTACTAAAAAAGAACCAATTGAGAAAATACAGAAGAAAAAAACTTTCACAAAAAAACTTTAATGTTCTTGTAAAATACATGACAATGTTTTATCTACCTTTCCTCTTTTTTCAGAGAGACTTTACATGTTTTACTTCATAAGTAATAGATTATAACATTAAGTGGTATCCATAGGGTAATATTAATGACAGTCTCCATTATGACTGACATTTCATAATTAGTTGAGAAAACTGAGGCTTAGAGAAGTTAGTGCCTGGGTAAAGTTGGAAAAGATCATTCAGGACACCTAAATTAAATGCAGCTCCCCTTCATGTTTGACCATATATGAACAATCCGGAGGAAGGTTTCAGAAAGGAAATGAAGTAATGTGAGCTCAATGCAAAGTGGTGCAGGGAAGGCAGGATATACAGTCCTTATCAGACAGCTGCTGCTTAGGGGCACATGTTCACAGGGACCACAACACTTCCGATCTGAGACAATTTCCGGAGACAACCTGCTCATCATTTTTTTATATTTTTTTTCAATGGGCAAATTAGGTTTCTGAATGCCCTTGATCTTCCCGTGAATCAAAGGAATTATAATCTTTTATTAAGTTAGTAAAAAGTAGGCAAATTGGGAAGATTCATTTTTAAGTCACAGGTGTGCATGTTTTTAAATTGATTACCGTAAAGTGAATAAAGGTAACCGTGAGTAAGTGGGGGATTTCCAGGTCAAAACACTTTCCAATCTTCTGTCCTCTCTAAGCTAACTCTTTGAACTTTCTCACTCACCTCCTCAATGGAACATCTTCTGTAGCATAAAAACGAGTTTGGAAAGTGTGAGCTGGTGTCTCTCTTCCTGAGATGAGAGAAGGAAGGTAAAATGAAGTGTTCATGTATTTAGAAACGTGCACTCAGAAAAATTTCACTATTTTGAATGTAAAATACAGAAGAACTGGCCTAAAGATGACATACTATGTCTAGCTTTACCTTAGTACATTCCACAAATTAATTCCAGGATTCTCACGTGTGCAAAATATTTTGAGGGGCTACTCTCAAAGAATATTGTGTGAGAATGGTAAATGTAACATAAAAATTTTTAGATTAGCCAGGGCCTAGGCTATTAAGGGATTATAAAATGAACCCATTTGTATTTGGCCCTTGTTTGACAGATAACGAGTTTGAGCAGAGCTGCTCATCTCACCTTCTCCAGATCTATTTGCATCTAACCTACCTAGTGAGAGAAAGCCTTCAGTAGGAGACATTCAGGACTTTTACCATTCCTAAAGCCAACCAATTTGAAGTTCATCTGTACTAAAATATTTCTGACAGATTGGAATGATTTCACTTAGACAAGATGTTTGGGAAGGAAAATGGAGCCAATAAAAGGGAACTCCCCATACAGTAGGAGAGGTCAAGACAGACATGAAATGTCTTAATAATATACCATGAATAACATTAAGCTATTGTACTTGACAACTGAAGTAAAATGGGCACATCACAAACAAATGCCTTTTCCAAGTCAAACACAAGAAGAAATGAAAAGTATTGATTTTCTATAATCCACAGTTAAGTACATTTTACTTGGGAAAGAAATTTTAAAAAGAACCCACCAAAACCAATAAACCCCTATGCCCACATGGTTTTATGTTACAATTAACTTGAGCATTTAAAAGAGTAATAATAAATTACAAATTATTAATAAATAATAGATTGTTTAAAAGCTCTTTAATGAAAATTGACCAGTCTATTTCACTGAAAATTAAAAAACAAACAAACAATTTTTGGAAAGTTGAACTCTGTAAAATATAGAGAAAATACACCACAAGAAAACAAGGTTTATTGTAGAAATACGCTCATTGTTTTTTTATTTAAAGACAATTACCAAAACTTGCCACATTAACATATTAAAAGGAAAACAATTTCTACAGAAGGTGTAAGACAAGGTAAATATAGCAATAAATTTATGATGGAAATCCATAACACACTAAGAATAAGATGAACTTCCTTAATCTATATATTATAGATTATGCAGGATGGATTATTTATTTATTTATTTTAGGTGTAGATGGACACAATGCCTTTACTTTATATTTATTTTTATGTGGTGCTAAAGATCAAACCCAGTGCCTCACATATGCCAGGCAAGTGCCCTACCACTGAGACACAATCCCAGTCCATTCTTATTATTGAATAATTGAGAAAGTTTTCTTGTGAAATTAGAAATGAGATTAGATGCCCAGTATCTCATTTTTTAAAAAATTTCCTGATATAGCAATGCAATGAAGTGAAATAAGAATAAAAAAATGAATTTTTAAGGATTGGAGAGTTCAAAATATTTTAAAATTATTATGATTTTTTACATATTTGTACAATTACATGAAACTGTAGAAAATGCCCTTGCTTTTACCCTTTTATACTAATTGCATCATCTTATAAAACTATACTACTGTATTATAACCAAAGAAATTGATACAGATACAACTAAAATACAGAACACGGGCTGGGGGTGTAGCTTAGCGGTAGAGGGCTTGCTTATCATGTGCGAGGCACTGGTTTGATCCTCAGCACCACATGTAAATAAATAAATAAAATAAAGATAGTTTTAAAAAATACAGAACAAATTCAGCACTCCATAAGTCCTTTTTGTTGTCCATTTAGAGCCAAAACCATTTCCTCCCTCATCCCCCTCCATTCCCACTTTGTTTTATTAAGATATTACCCAACTTTCTTCTATGATGTTCCATCAACAGTGACTGAGTGATAGTTTCTCCATATCTGTGTCAGCATTTTGTGCTGTCTCTATGGTTTTGTGCTTGTTTGTTCATTTCTTCATCTTAGCTATTCTTATAGCTGTGCAGTGCTATCTCATTGTGATTCACTTTGCATTTTCCTAATGGCTAATGATGGTGAACATATTTTCATGTGATTAGTTGCTTTTTGTATGTTCTTAGCAGTGAAATGTTTCTGACTTTGGCCCAATTGCAATTCAAAGGTGGATTTACTATTATAATTAGAACTTAAGTATTCTAGGTACTAGTGTCTATTGAAATGTATTTGCAAATATTAGTACCAGTTTTCAGTTTGTGCTTTCATACTCCTCAGGGATCTCACACAAAAATTTTTAATTTGAAAACAGCTAACTGATCATTTTTTTTTCTCTCTTGTTCAGATTTATTGATTGCCTTTTCTTTGTCTTCATGTTGTCTCTTCATTGTGTGGTTATGTTTATCCATTAATTATTGAAATTTTTAGTTTTATTTTATATCTTCTACTTATTTGCTGAGACTTTTCTGTTTCTTTACTGATATCTTTAATTTATTCACTTGTTTCAAAATTGTTCAAAATTATTTGCTGAAACATTTTTTGGTTGCTGTATTATACTCTTTGTCAGATAATTCTAACATCAGATGTCGCTAATATCATCCTAACATTGCTGTGATTAAATCTATTAATTGTCTTTTCTCAGGTTAAGATTTTTCTGATTCTTAATGAATGATTGTTTAAAAATGGGAATCTGGTCATTGGAGAATTATATTTTGATCTGGTTTTAACTCTGTTCTAACTGACTTCTTCTGACATTTCTCAGGGATGAGAAGGAGAATGTTTCCAGGTTCTTCATTCAGACTTTGTTGACACCCAAGGGAAGAGGAGTTACTTCTTGCTGCTTAGTGAGTATAGAATTTAAAGCTCCTAGTTAGACTAATGGTGATATTATCTTGGCTTGAAGGGACATCACTGTTCCTACCTAGCCCCCAATGCCACAGGAGCACAGGATGACATTGGTAGATTTTGGCTCCCTACTAGGCCTCTTTGGGCACCAGCCTGGGCAGGAGAGTTGAAAGGGAATCCCTTGTAGGAGAAGTAATTGTGGCTTACACATAGTCTTCCTAGGGAGGGAAGATATTTATTATTCTCCAATGGGAGTGAAAAATCCTCATTTCTGACCCATTAGGAGTTAGGGGTTAGTATCTTCTTATAACCTGGGGAGTGTGAAAACTCTGAACTGCAGCTGAAGATATACTGATGTACACTGGGTAGGGTCACAATTTTTTTCATTCTGTGGTGTTATCATCAGTAGAGTGGTTATTATCAAAAGGCTTTTGTTTTGTTAGAGTACATCTTTCCTAGTCCTTTGGCAAAGGAGAGAAAGGGTTTGGGGATAGGTGTTTTTCCATTTATGTCTATTGATATTTCTGGGTTTCTGGCTTCCTCAGGTCCAAGACTTGAATAATTCAAACATGAAGGAAAATCAAGGACCTCACCAAAGTGTCATTTCTATAGTCCCAAGTCCCCTAGCCAGCTTGCTTTTAGCCTCATCAACTTTTGGTTTTCTTACCTTTGTTTTATACACATTTTTCTAGTACTTTTTGTTGTACTTAGTGAAAAGAAAAGGAAAAATCTGCTTTATTTTTACAAAAGTAGAGTCCTATGACTGTGCACATCAAATAATTAAGATGGATCTATAAAATAATAAGGTAATTAACACAATTTTTGAAAAAGTTAATAAAATATTCTTGGTTATACATGCATGTATTTAAATAGTTGCATTTACATATACCAACAAAAGATATAAAGTGAAATTTTGGAAGAGAACATACAACTGTGTTGAAAAATAAATATTTAGGAACAAGTCTAATAAAGGATAAACAATAAAACTAAAATATTAACATATAAACAGATATATCATGTTTAATAATTAGAGAAATATTGTTAGCTTTCCAATTTTTCTAAAGTTTTTAAATCACTGGAATTCCAATTACAAAATCTTAAGAGTAATTTTTTAAATGAAAATTGATAGTAACCCAGTCACTCTTGACAAAGACCAAGATTGGAAGACATACCCTTCCAATGTTATAAACCTACATTAATTTATGAAGTGTGATGGATGCTACTCTAAAGATAAGACAAATTGACAAATAGTATAGAGAGGTCAGAAACACACCCACTGATACTTGAAGCACATTTTATGACACAGGTAATATTATAGCACATATAATATTAATGATGCACTTTCAAGTAAAGGTGCTGGGACATGAGGTTCTCAATTGAAGAAATATATAACTGGATAACTATGACACTGCAGATAACATAAATTCCTCATAGATTATAGACCTAAATGTGAAAAGCAAACTAATGAATATTTAGTAACCTTACAATATTTAGCTCACCTAACTTTATAAGAGAAGTTTTGATCATTGGTTATAATTCAGTTGGGGAACTAGAAGTCAAAAGTTTCTTGTTATGGGAAGAATTAACCACTCTCCTGTCCCACCATATTTTTATGAACAAAAGTGCACACACACACACACCCCATCTTAAAAATAACAAAACTGACAATTATAATTAATAAATATGGTATGATTTAATATATTCCATTTGAGCTTTATTTGACTATTTTTAAAGCAAATTCAAAATTTATTATCTTTTATTGCCAATCCTGCTATCTTTGTTTCTTGTTTACTGAAGCTGTACTTAACCACTTATTTTAGCAGCTTCTTTCATCTCGTTTTTTCACAATGTATCCATGGTCCCTACTCCTATGCATGATTTTGCTTTCTTATTCTTTTGTGTAGTATAGTTTCTTTTAAATGTGTTATAATACCATTTCTAGAGAAATATTTTAGATATAACAGGAATCTAGATCTAAAAATATTGACTATGATTAAAAAGATAAATAAGAGTGAAGAGGAAAACATGAGAATTATTAAAAAAAACTTTTAAATACTACCATTTAATTTAGTATCTCAAACTTAATTCTTTGAGCCAGCTCTACTTATATAATAAATACTACACCGAAGTGTATTGTAGATTGGTGGGGAGGCAGCTGTTAAACAAATTTACCACTTTTTTGGCTAAAACTAAATAAATTGCAAATCACAGGACATTTTAACATTAAACAATTAAATAATATGACACTTTAGTATCTTCAGTTGCTTAATATACTGCTTTTGTTTGCATAGATGTCATTGTTGTCACATTCTATACACGATTTCTGACCTAGAATGGACAAAATCACATAAATGAGAATTTTATTTTGCAGTCAAATTGTGCAATGATTATAAACTCAAATTTTATAATAGATTTTAAAACTAATCTCTTTAATAAGATCATTTTAAAAACCCTAATGTTTCGAAACACTAACCCACGAAGTCTGAGTAATTATTAAAATATTTTACACAATCACAATTGACTAATTAGAGGTCAATTTTATTTATAAGGAGTTTTTTGATTATATGACGTCAAAAAAGCTGATAGTCTCAACTATTGTATTAGACAAATACAACAAAGAAAATTTGAAGTAAAAGATACAAAGCAATTCAAATGTGAGTTGCATTAAAGGCTGGTGAAATCTTTTCCATGAGCTGCATTTTAAAGAATGAAGCTCTTCTGGAATAGAACACTCAGTGACAAAGATTTAGGGTGCTTGGTAAAGCTTAGAGAAAAATCTCATTAGCTTTTGCAAATAAAACAATTGTCTAATACTAAAAAAAAAAAAAAAAAAAATTACAGTAGAGGTAGTATTATGGTTTGGATCTTAAATGTTTCCCCAAGGCCCATGTACCAAAGGCTTGGTCACCAGCTTGTGGTTCTTTTAGGAGGTGAAACCCTTAAGAGGTGGACCTTCATTAGAGGAAATCAGGTTACTGGGGACATGGCCTTTTAAGGAATATTGATCACTAGCCTGCCCTCCCCACACCTTTTTCTGCTTCCTGGTTACCATGAGTTGAGCAGCTGCACAGCAGCTGGTTTCTGTTATGTTGTGCTGTGCTGCTATAGACACAAAACAACAGGGTCAAAGGACCAGGCACTTAAACCTCTGAAACTAGGAGCTAAAATAAACTTTTTCTTCTTATAAGTTGGTTTTCTCAGGTATTGTGTCACTATGATGGGGACTAAAGCAGTCAGGAATATATAAAACTGGGTTTCATGACCAACCTTTTTGGCAGTGGCAAATTCACTGGGAGTAATTAAAGCTATATTGGATTCTCTCTGTTTATAGTGAGTTATGTTTCAATTGTCTCGCACACTAATATGACATTAATAAATCAATATGTCAAACATTTTTTATTGCTTTCAAGTTTCTGAATGCTGAAGCAGATGTACCAAACAGGACACAGAAATTTTTAACTTTTCTCTAGTCCTCCAAGAACTAGAAGTGTAGGGAGAAGGAAAAGTTCACAAATTAATGCAATATAGATAGAAATAATATGTGGAATAATGATAGAAATATGCCAAACTAGATAAATTGCCAATTTAAAATTTAAAATTCTATAGGGAGGAAATAAATCAGATCAGATTGCGATTCAGAAAAGTGAGAAGAAAGGAATAAAACTGAAGCCAACAATACTTTAATTAGTTATATCACTGCAGTATTCTAAGAGTGAAATAATTAATAGAATATAGAGAATATATTGCGGAAAATACTTTGAAAAGCAACAGAAAAATCTTGATAACTTGGAAAATGTAGAATGTGATCAGAAATAAAAGATAACTAAAAGATTCCAAATTAAAAACATGGTTCCCCTTACCTAACTTATGTTCCTATAGATTTTAATAATCAAAATAAGTTTGTTTTTTCTAGATTTTCTGAATGTGATATTCAAAATATTTCCACACATATCACCTTCATATGCTTTATCAAAAACTAAGTAAATTTTATGTTCATATTTTTCCTTTTTCCATGTGACTATCATAGATTGCTTTGGATCCATTATCACAATACTTCTCCATCTATTTCGTATATGAATTTAATTTTTATTTTTCCATTAAAACGAAAGTATTTATGTGATTGTAATTCTTTACAATATTTTTATTGCTGTCCCTCAGAAATCTCCCACTTATAATCTCCCAATAATGTTTGGTCTTATAAAATAACTGACAGTGTTTACATATTCACTGATTTCCTGAAAAAGTTTATTTTTGTTATTATTATTGATTTGAGTTTTAAAAGAGGTAAACCATGGAATTCTGTGGACCTAAAGGGCTTTTTTATAGTTGTTTATTTCATTTTTCAAGAACATATTTTTACAGAAATCTTAGTTTCTTAACAGAAGAATATTCTGTTTCTTCTTGTGTCAGTATTAAATTGTAATTTTGAGAATTTGGGCCATTTCATTTAAGTTGTTGAGTTGTTTTTAATCATTTTATTATCCTTTTAATGTAGTAGTAGTAACAGTTCATCTTTCATTCCTATTATTAATAATTTGTGTTTTCTCTCATCTTCCTTTTCTGTCTCTTTTTTATCTGTCTAGCTAAGAAATGGTCCATTTTTTGAAGCAGCTTTTTATTTTGTTAAAATTCATTCTGTTTTCTATCTGGCTGATTTCTGCTCTTCTTTTATCTTCCTTCTACTAATTTAGGTTTAAATTTACTTTTCCCTAACTTTTTGAGAGGTGTAAACTGAGGTCATTTATTATATAATCATTTTCTTCTTTTGTAATTATATATAAAGCAGAGGTTATGAACTGAATTCATCAGATCATCTCTTTTAGTAAAGGAAGCTTTGTTAGAATGTGGCTATTCCCACTTCTCCTCCGTATTATCTATGGCTCTCTTTGGTCTAGAAGGGCAAATCTGAGTTTTTGTGATGAACAAGTCCTGAAAAACCTAAAGTATTACTATGTGGAGCTTTACAAATTCTAAAAAAATATACATGGATGGTCGACTTAACTCTTTCCTTGGTTTCTCCATTCAGAAAAGTTGTATAATTTGTACTAGTGTCTTATAACCCACAAACACCCTGCAGTGTGTCCTGAAACAAAGCCATAATAAAATAAAGAAACTCACCTTTATGCTAGTCATTTCTCTAAGGTGTGGATCTCTTTCATGATATCACTGCTATTAATTACTTTTATGGATTTTTACATTACTCTGTAAGCACATGGGTTCAGGCATTTATGTGCTTAAAAGAATGGCAAAGGTAACAGTCCTATAATGGAAGCAGAAATTGTTTCTTAATGTATAAACTGTTACTTTGATAAGACACTGGACTTCCTCTTCAGGCTGGTTCCATGTCTTTTCACTCATCATCCTTTCAGGCTTAAATATGTTAAACAAGGAGAGTTCAACTTTAAGAAACAGAAAACCCTGTGTTAGTCAATTTAAACATAAGGGATAACTATCTCTTGAAACAAGAAACTCAGAGGTAACACAGGTGTACTAATTGTAATGCACATGGTTATAGTTTGGATCTTTAATGTCTCCCCAAAATCTCATATGTTAATGCAAGGATTCTACAGGTGAAATCACTGGATTATGAGAGCTGTAGCCTAATCAGTAAATTAATCCATTTGATGGGATTCATAATTTGAATGAACTACTGGGGAATTGGAGTGGGGTTACAGGAAGTAGGTCTCTGGAGATGTGTGTTTGGGAATTATGTCTTATCCATGGCTCCTTTCTTTTCTGCTTTCTGGCTGTCTTGAATGGAGTAGCTTCCCACTACCATTCCCTTCTGCCATGATGTTCTACCTCAGGCCCCGAACAATGAAGTCAGCTGACCAAGGACTGAACCTGAATCCTAAATAAACCTTATCTTCTCTAAGTTATTCTAGTTTGCTATTTTGGTCATAGTGATGATAAGGTGACTAACACTTTCATGGAGGCACATAGCAGATAATTTGATTCAACATAGCTTACATTTTATTATCTAGTTGTAGATTTAGACGTAGTAATTTTATTAGTTTGAATAACCAAGAGTTATTTATCATTCCATTTGCCATTGTTTATTAATTGACACCGTTTTCACTAACGGTCACAAAATGACTGTATCTCTTCCAATAATCAGATGCAGATACAAGAGAAACTAGTGAAGAAGAAGAGAATATATGTTCTATAAATAGGCATATATGCCTATTTATAATTTTCTAATATTAAATCAGTGTCTAATATTTCATTTAGACTGCTGGAATGTTAGAAGTAATCTATCAGTAAGAATTTTCTAAAATCCCTGAGCATCTCTATTTTCCCTGGCTTGCCCAAGTTCTTATATTATTTAGGCCATTACTATTGCCATATTCTTTGAAATAACCTTCTTTTCCCAGTCTTCCTGCTTCCTACACTTTTTCCTGCCAGAGATAACCTTCAAGTAGAGATAATATTTGTACTTCTCATACAAGGAAGTGGTAAATTTTAATGAGGTAATATATTTAAGCCAATAAAAATATTGCATAGTTAAAAATTATTTATATAACTTATTGACCTTTAAAACTAAATTTTTAGGATAGAATTGATGGTACCATGACAACATAATCCATTTAGGATCCACTATCTGAATTCAGAGTGAAATCTAATTATAAGTCACCAGAGCCACAGTGAGGAGGGTGATTGCTTGAACAGAACAATTCCAGTGAGGAAGATGAAGGGAGGAATTGTCTATTGGGAAGGAATTCAAATACAACCTGAAATTATTGAAAAATATTTGCACAAATTTATAGACATATATGATTTTCTAATACTGTAACAAGTGTATATAAAACCAAAAGAGAAAATTATAAGTAATGAGGTTAAGGCAGTAATAAAAAGTCTAGCAACAAAGACAATCTCAAAGAAGTTTTGTAACGATTCCAAAATTATTCCATAAAGCCAGTATTACCCTGCTACCAAAACTTTATAAGGATATAGTAACAACAAAAACAATCCTAAAATTCATTTGGAAACACACACACACACAAACCAATGTAATTTTAAATAAATAAATAGATAGATAGATAGATAGATAAATAAATGTTTAGGGCATCACAAGACCTGATTTCAAAATGTACTACAGAGCCACAGTTAAAGAAACAGCATGAGATTGACCTAAAACAGACATGAAGACCAAAGGGATAGAATAGAGGGCCTGGAAATAAACTCATACATCTATAGCCATCTGATTTTCTCACAAAGATGCCAAAAAACTTATTTTGAGCAAAGCAACCTGTTTAATAGAAACAACCTGGAAAACTGGAAAACCATATATAGAAGAATGAAACTGGATTGTTGTCTCTCACCCTGTACAAAAATAAACTCAAAATGGATCAGAGTCTTTAACATGAGACCTAAAATTTTGAAACTACTGAAGGAAACACAGAAGAAACACTTCAAGATATTAGAACAAGCAAAAGATTCCTGAAAACGACTAAAATAGTTGAAGTAATAAAAGCAAAACTACACAAATAGAATTTTATCAAATTAAAAAGCTTCTGCACAGCAAAGGAATTAATTAAAAGAGTAAAGAGACAACCTATATAACAGGAGAAAATCTTTACCAGCCATTCATCTGATAGAGAATTAATATCCAGAATATATATATATATATATATATATATATATATATATATATATATCCCACAAGAGTTAACAATAGAACAAATAATTTAATCACCAAGTGGAGAAATAATATGAACAAATATTTCTCAAAATAAGTGCAAATGGGCAACAAATATATTAAAATTATTAAAATTCTTTAGCTCTCAGAGAAATTCAGATTAAAACTTCTTTGAGATTCTCTCTCTCCAGAGTTATAATGGCTATTACTAAAAATCCAAAAAAATAACAAATGCTGATAAGGATGTGGAAAAAAAAAAGAGAAATTCTTATACAGTGCTGGTGGAAATGAAGATTAGTATGGAGACTACAGACAAAATATGGAGTTTCCTCAAAATGCAAAAATAAAGCTACCATAAAATTCCACTATAGCACTCTTGGTTATATATCTGAAGGAAATAAAGTCAGCATACAAATGAGATACCTGCATCACGTTGCCCATTGGGGCACTATTCATAATAGTAAAGATATGGAAGCAGCCAGGATTCCTGTTAAAAATTAATGGGTTAAAAAACATGGTATAAACACACACACACACACACACACACACACAATGGAGAGTATTTTTTTTTCAGTCATAAAGAATAGATCCACCCAACACTGGCCTGTGCAAGACCCAGGCTCACAGTAGGCCTGGGTCCATTCCCCCACTGGCAGGGATCTGTCAGAGCCCATGCTCCAGCTAAGAACTGCCCCTTGCAACCAGCATACTAACATGGGAGGTCAAGCCTTCTGGCTCAGATCCACCCACACTGGCCTGCACAGGACCCAGGCTCACAGTAGGCCCGAGTCCATCTCTCCACCAGAAGATACCCACCAGAGCTCGGCGTTCATAGGAGCCCAGGCCTGGCCCAGATTTGCCTACACCAATTTGTGTAGGACCCAGATTGAGAGTAAGTAAAAGTTTACCCCCCATCCCACTTGGGAGCCTAAGTCTAACCCACTTTCATCTTGGGACACTGCAGTCATCGCCATAGCCTTTCCCATGCAGTAGTCCTAACTTTTTGACAACAGACAGGGTCTACAAGCAGCTGAATTTCAGAGCAGACATCCCAAAGAGAGTGTGAGGCCCACTCTTTCAGCCTCATCTCTGTAAGACATTGCATCTATCTTGGGGCACATCAACTATTATCTTGACTTACCTTGGCTATTGCCACAAACACCTTTACATGCAGTAGCATACACTGAGGAACACTAGTAGGGTCTGGAAGCCCAACATCAAGGTGAGGTACAGGCAATCTACATGAGTACTACAAAACTGTAATATCTCAGATCCATGCTGCAAGAAAGGAAAACACATAGACAACATGAAAAAACAAGGGAGGAAAGTGCCCCAAACAAACCAGGACACTATAATTACAGAACCGATGGGCAGCAAAGTTGATGAAATGTCAGAGAAGGAGTTCAGAAGGCTCATAATTAAAATGATCTGTGAATTAAAGAATGACTGAAATGAGCAAATGCAGGCAAAAATTGATAACTCCAACAAAGATATAAGAAAGAAAATACAGGTAGCAAAAGATACTTCAAGAGACAGATAGATACTTAAAAAAAAAAAAAAAACAGAAATCCTTGAAATTAAGGATACAAAAAACTCAATAGAAAGCATAACCAACAGATTAGATCACTTGGAAGAAAGATAGATAATGATGTCAGATAATGAAGAAAAAGTATACAACCTGGAAAATAAAGTTGATCACACAGTGAAGATAGTAAGAAACCATGAACAGAACATCCAAGAATTATGGTACAGCATCAAAAGACCAAATCTAAGAGATATTTGGGATAGAGGAAGGCACAGAGTTTCAAACCAAAGGAATGCACATTCTCTTCAATGATATAATATCAGAAAACTTCCCAAGCATGAAGAACAAATTGGAAAACCAAATACAAGAGGCTTACAAGACACCAAATGTACAAAATTACAATAGATTCACACCAAGGCACATTATAATGTAAATGCCTAGCATACAGAATAAGGATAGAATCCTAAAATCTGCAAGTGAGAGAAATCAGATCACATATAGGGGAAGAACAATTTTTATCTCAGCAGATTTTTCAACCCACACCTTCAAAGCCAGGAGATCATGGAAAACATATACCAAGCTCTAAAAACAATGAATGCCAACCAAGAATCTTGTATCCATCAAAACTAAGCTTTAGATTTGATGATGAAATAAAAACCTTCAATGATAAACAAAAATTAAAAGAATTTACAACAAGAAAGCCTGCAGTACTGAGCATACTCAGCAAAATATTCCATGAATAATAAATAAAAAACAATGATGAAAATCAGCAGAGGGAGGGATCACACTAAAGGAAAATCTAATCAGAAGAGAAACCAAGTCACATTAAATACCAAAAATAAACAAAAATGGCTGGGAATACAAATCATATCTCAATAATTACCCTGAATGTTAATGGCCTAAACTCACCAATCAAAGACATAAAATAGCAGATTGGATCAAAAAAAAAAGAAAGAAATAACAAAAAAAGACCCAACAATATGCTACTTTCAAGAGACTCATAGGAAAAGACATCCACTGAGTGAAGGTGAAGGGTTGGGAAAAATAATACCACTCACATGGACTGCAGAAGTAAGCAGGGGTTTCCATACTCATATCAAATAAAGTAGACTTCAATTAAAGTCAGTCAAAAAGGATAAAGAAGGACACTACATACTGCTCAAGGGAACCATACACCAACAAGACTTAACAATTATAAATATATATTTCCCAAACAATGGAGCATCTATGTTCACTAAACAAACTCTTCTCAAGTACAAGAGTCAATAGACCACACACCATTATTTTGGGTGACTTGGACACACGTCTTTTATTCCTAGATAGATCTTTTTTAAAAAGCCAAACAAAGAAATTATAAAGCACAGTACTACAATCAATAACTTAGACTTCACTCTCATACATAGAATATTTTATCCTTCAATGAGAGAATACACTTTCTTCTCAACAGCACATGGATTCTTCTCTAAAATAGACCATATATAATGCCACAAAGCAACTCTTAGCAAATATAAAAAAGTAGAGATACTACCCTGCATTCTATCAGATCATAATGGAATTAAATTAGAAATAAATGATAAAATGAGAAATAAAATCTACTCCAACACCTGGAGACTAAATAATATGCTACTGAATGAAGACTGGGTTGCAGAAGACATCAAGGAGGAGATTAAAAAAATTTTAAAAGTGAATAAGAACACAGATACAATGTATTGAAATCTCTGAAACACTATGAAATCAGTTCTAAGAGGAAAGTTCATTACATGGAGTTCATTCATTAAAAGAAAAAAAAAATCAACATTACATCTCAAAGCCCCAGAAAAGAAGAACAAACCAACACCAAAAGCAGTAGGAGACAGGAAATAATTAAAATCAGAACTGAAATCAATGAATTTGAAACAAAAGAAACAAGTGAAAAATTTGACAGAAAAGTTGGTTCTTTAAAAAAATAAATAAAATTGAAAGAACCTTAGCCATGTTAACAAAGACAAGGAGAGAGACAACTCAAATTACTAACATACATGATGAAAAAGAAAATATCACAACAGACACTACAGAAATATAGAACATAATTAGAACTATTTGAAAACTTGTACTCCAATAAAAGGAAATATTGAAGGCATCAACAACTTTCTATAGTTATATAATTTGCCCAAATTGAACCAGGATGATATACACAATTTAAACAGATCAATTTCAAGTGATGAAATAAAAGATGCCAGCAGAAGTCTACCAACCAAGAAAAGCCCAGGACTGGATGGATACGAGCCAAGTTTTATAAGACCTTTAAAGAAGAACTAATACCAACACTCTTCAATCTATTTCAAGAAATAGAAAAAGAGGAAGTACTTACAAACACATTCTATGAGGCCAATATCACCCTGATTCCAAAACCAAACAAAGACACATCAAAGAAAGAAAACTTCAGACCAATATATCTCATGAACATAGATGCAAAATTTTTCAATAAAGTTCTGGCAAATTGAATACAAAAACATATCTAGAAGATAGTGCACCATGATCAAGTGGGATTCATCCCAGGGATGCAAGTTTGGTTCAACATATGAAAATTAATGTGTAATTCATTACACCAATAGACTTAAAAATAAGAATCCTATGATCATTTCAATGGATGCAGAAAAAGCAGTTGACAAAATACAGCACCCCTTTATGTTCAAAACACTAGAAAAATTAGAGATAACAGGAACATATCTCAACATCATAAAGGCTATCTATGATAAGCCTCACACCAACATCATTCTAAATGGAGAAAAATTGAAGGCATTCCATCTAAAAACTGGAACAAGACAGGGATGCCCTCTTTCACCACTTCTATTTAACATAGTTCTTGAAACACTGGCCAGAGCAATTAGATGAAAGAAATTAAAGGGATACACATAGGAAAAGAAGAATTGACACTATTTGCTGATGATATAATTCTATACCTTGAAGATCCAAAAAGTTCCAACAGAAAACTTCTAGAACTAGTAAATGAATTCAGCAATGTAGGAGGATATAAAGTCAATACCCATAAATCAAAGGTATTTCTGTATATCAGTGACAAACCCTCAGAAAGGAAAACAAGAAAAACTACCCCATTTACAATAGCTTCCAAAACAAACAAACAAACAAAAATACTTGGGAATCAGCTTAATGAAAGAGGTGAAAAGTTTATATAATGAAAACCACAAAGCTCTAAAGAAAGAAATCAAAGAAGACCTTAGAAGATGGAAAGATCTACCTTGCTCTTGGATAGGCAGAATTAATATTATCAAAATGACCATATTACCAAAAGCACTATACAGATTTAATGCAATTTCAATCAAAATCCCAATGGCATTCCTCATAGAAATAGGAAAAGCAATCATGAAATTCATCTAGAAAAATAAGAGACCCAGAATAGCTAAAGCAATCCTTAGCAGAAAGAGTGAAGCAGGTGGCATAACTATACCAGACCTTAAAATATACTACAAAGCAATGGTTTAAAAAAACAGAATGGTATTGGCACTAAAACAAACTGGTAGACCAATGGTACAGGATAGAGAACACAGAGACTAACCACAAAACTATAATTATCTTACATTATACAAAGGTGCCAAGAACATGTATTGGAAAAAAGATAGCCTCTTCAACAAGTGGTGCTGGGAAAACTGGAAATCCATATGCAACAAAATGAAATTAAACCCCTATCTCTCACCATGCACAAAACTCAACTCAAAGTGAATCAAGGACCTAGGAATAAAACCAGAGACCCTTCATCTGATAGGCCCTAATCTCCATCATGTTCAGTTAGGGCCCAACTTCCTTAATAAGACTCCTTTGGCACAAGAATTAAAACCAAGAATCAATAAATGGGATGGAATCAAACCAAAAAGTTTCTTCTCAGCCAAAGAAACAATCTGTGAGGTGAATAGAGATCTTTGGAGCAAATCTTTACCCCTCACACATCAAATAGAGCTCTAATCTCTATAGTATATAAAAACTCAAAAAGCTAATCACATAATAATAATAATAACAACAACAACAACCACCCAATCAATCAATGGGCCAAGGACCTGAACAGGTACTTCTCAGAAGATAATATACAATCAATCAACAGATATATGAAAAAATGTTCGTCATCACTAGCAATTAGAGAAATGCAAATCAAAACTACTCTAAGATTTCATCTTACTCCAGTCAGAATGGCAGCTATTGTTGCATACAAACAACAATAAGTGTTGGCAAGGATGTGGGGGGAAAGGCACACTCATACATTGCTGGTGGGGCTGCAAATTGGTGCAGCCAATGTAGAAAGCGAATGAAGATTTCTTGGAAAATTGGGAATGGAACCACTATCTGACCCAGATATCCCTCTCCTCAGTCTATACCCAAAGGAGTTAAAAACAGCATACTAAAGGGACACAGCCACATCAATGTTTATAGCAGCACAATTTACAATAGCTAAACTGTGGAACAAACCTAGATGCCCTTCAATAGATAAATGGATAAAAAAGTGTGGCATATATACACAATGGAATATTACTCAGCAGTAAAAGAGGATAAAATCATGGTATTTGCAGGTGAATGGATAGAGTTAGAAAAGATAATGCTAAATTAAGTTAGCCGATCTCAAAAAACCAAATGTTGAATATTTTCTCTGATATAAGGAGGCTGATTCATAGTGGGGTAGGGAGAGCAGCATGGGAGGAATAGACAAACTCTAGATAGGGCAGAGGGGTGGGAGGGGAAGAGAGGGAGTATGGGGGTTAGAAATGATGGTGGAATGTAATGGACATTATTATCCAAAGCACATGTATGAAGACATAAATTGGTGTAAATGTACTTTGTATACAACCAGAGATATGAAAATTGTGCTCTACATGTGTAATAAGAATTGTAATGCATTCTCCTGTCATATGTAAATAAAAAATTATTTTTAAAAAGCATGAAATCATGTCATTTGCAGAAAATGAACTGGAAGTTATTTTGTTAAGTGAATTTAGCCAGTCAGGGAAAAATAATATCATGTGTTGTAGCTCACATGTGGAAACTAAAAAAATCTAAACATGAAGACAGACTATTATGCAAGGGAAAGGAGACCAAGTGAAAGGGTAAGGGGTGACAAAGGGGAGGAAAAGCAAGGATAGTAGGAAGAGGAGATAGAGTGAAAACAGCACAGTATGTGAATGTATGGAAGTATCACATAATTTTATCCCATAAATTTGTACAATTAACATGATTAAATAACTTTAAGGGCAGAAAAGAAAACAACAAAAATATTGTCTAAAAGAAATCTTTGTTGCTTATCTTTGTATTCAAGTTCTGGAACTTTGTGTTCCTAGCTTACTTTAATCTTAATCACCTAACAGGAAACTTTAAAACCACATCAGGCAACTAAATTGAATTCATTTTTATTTAAGTGCTCTTGTCCTAACCCCACAGAAAAGTTTTCAAGATATAAAGAAGTGGGTGGGGAGAAGCAGTATCAGATAAAGATGAAACAAAATAGAATTTGTGCAGATCAATAGTAAAACCTTCAAATGAAGTAGGTTTTAACCAAATACTTTATGATGCAAATGGTAAAACCCTGGGTTAGAAATCACAAATTGCAATTTAAAAATTGGCTGCTAATAATGCATAAGTTTAGAGAATTTCTTGTATTTTGTTGTTTCACACTCATTAATGCTTTTACTCACTCATTAATTTATTCAACAAATATTTAATGAACAGCTACTTCTTGCCAAAACTGAAATAACTAATGAAGATACAGTAATGAACAAAACCACGTGTGATTATTTTGTGTATCTGTGCTTTTAGAGAGAGTTCAATCTAGCAATAAGGTCCCACAATTAGTAATTTAATCCACTCTTTCTTTTCTCTTGATCTTTCTAGATAAAGTGTTATCAATTTGGTTGGCATCTAAAAAACTCAAGTTTTCATGTCCTAGGTTTTCTCTTTATATTGAGTTTGTTTTCTCAAAAATATTCATGATTTCTTTCTTCTTCTTCTTTTTTTTTTTTTGCTTTGGGCTTAGTTTGCACTTCTTTTTCTAGCTTCTTAAGATAGAAGGTTAATTATTGACTGTAGGTCTTCCTCTCATTTTTAAAAATATTGTTGTTTATAACAATGCATTTTCCTCTATGTAATACTTTCGCTACATCTCACATGCTTGGGTATGTTGTATGTTTATTTTCATATAACTGAAAGTAATTTCTAACTTCTTATGTCATTTTATTGATCTCTTGATTATTTATGAGTGTGTTGTTTAATTTCCATATATTTATAAATTTTCCACATGCCCCACTGTTGTTGATTTACAATTTTATCCCATTTTGGTCAGAAAATATAATTTGTCATTTTAAATTGATAAAAGACATTTACAACTATTTTAGACCTAACATGTCATTAATTTGGAGAATGTTCCATGCAATTTCACTTTATATGAATGGGTACTCTCCTATTCAGTAGATGTCTGTTAGGTCTAGTTGGTTTATAACACTTAAGTCTTCTCTTTCCTGGTTGATCTTCTGTCTAGTTCTGTCTACTACTGAAAATGGGGTACTGAATTATTGCTTCTCTCTTTAATTCTGTTAATTTTTGTTTCATACATTTGGGGATATAATTTTAGATGCATATAGTTTAAAATTGTCATGCCTTTATGATTTATTGGTTGTATCATTATCATAAAATATCTTTTTTGAATGTTGTTAACTATTTTTGTCTTATATTTATCTGATATAATGCAGCACTCTAGTACTCTTTCCATTAGTATTATCATTATACCTTTTTTTAAAATTTTCAAACTACTTGTGCTTTTCAACCTCAAGTTTGTCTCTTCTATATAGCACTTAGATGGACCATGCTTTTTATCAACTCATCCAGTTTCTGCCTTTTGGTTGAAAAGTTTAATCCATTTAAATTTAGTGCAATAAAGGCTTATTATATTTTTAGTCTGACATTTTGTTATTTGTTTTCATGTCTTATATCTTATTGCTCCTCTACTCTTTGATTACTATCATCTTTTATGCTAAATAGATATTTTTCTATTTTTTTTCTATTGTGTAATTTAGTTACCTGACTTCACCCCACTGTTTCAGTCACTTATTTTCTTCATGGTTGCTCTGGGGATATTGATTGATCCTAATTTATAATAATGTAGTTCAGATTAATACAAACTTAATTTCAACACTATCCAAAACTTTTGTCTTTATGTTTCTGTTCCCTTTTTCCTCCTTTGTGCAACTGTCAAACAAATTACCTTATATATGTACCTTAGCTTCATCTACAGGGCTTAAAATTATTTATGCAATTTTGTTAATAAGTTAGGAGAAAATAGTGTTATAAAGAAAAAGGCTTTTATGCTGTCTTTTTTAGTTACCCATGTAGTTTATTTTAACAAGGGTTTTTATTTTTTTCACATGGGTTCAAATTGCTATCTATCTAGTGTCCTTTTATTTCAGCCTGAAGGACTATCATTATGATGTCTTGCTAGCATGTAATTCTTATAGTTTTTATTTGTCTGGCAATGTAAAACTTTTGCCTTTATTTTTGAAAGATAAATTTTATGGATATAAATTCTTGGTTGACAGTCTTTTCAGCACTTCTGATTTTGAATATGTCAGTCCATTTCTTCTCCTTTCCAGGGTTTATAATGATAAATGAGTCACTTCCCACTGTCTGCATTTGAAACACTGTTTTTATCACCATTTTTGACAGTTTGATTATAAGTCTAGTACTGAATCTCTCTGAATATATCCTACTTGAAGTTTGTTGAGCTGTTGGGTGTGGGGATTATGATTTTCATTAAATTTCAGTATTTTAGGCCATCAGTCTTTCAAATATTCTTTTTACTCCTTTCCCTTTACCTCTTGGGACAGTCATGCATATATTACTATGCATGCTTGTGTCCCATAGCCCTCTGAGGCTCTCTTTATTTTTTATTTTTATTCTGTTTTCTTTTTGTTACCCAGACTTGATAATCTCAGTTGACCTAGCTTCAAGTTCACCAGTTCTTTTTTCCAGTCAGCAAAACTCTGCTGTTGTGTTCCTCTAGTGAAATTATATTTTTCTTTTTAACTCCAGCATTTCCATTTGTTCTTTTTTTGTAACAATTGGTATTTTTTCTTTAATGATATTTTCTACTAGGTGAGACATCTTTTTCATACATTCTTTTATTTTATGATTTGCTTTTGTCCTCTGAAAGCATCTTGAATAACAAATTTAAAATTTTTGCCTTATTCTCTGCTTGTTTAGAGCCTTAAGATTAGTCAGGAGAGAGTACCCAGGGTCTTTTCAAATATTTTGGGGCATGTACACAGCTTTGCATATGTACATTTATTTTATATTCTTAGCAATATATTGAATCTGTTTCAATCTAACTCTATGGACATCTCATGCCCCAAGTATCTTTAGAAGTTTTTGTCAACTTTCCCTTTGCCCCAGCTATTACAGGAACCTGTCATAGTCTGCTTTCTGTTGTTTTGACTAAATACCTCCAACTGGATAATGTGTGAAAAAAATAACCTTATTCTTTTCCTGAGTGAAGGCACAAAAGAAGAAGTCAAATGAGCATATAATGAAATGGCAGCCACCATTGTCAGGAACTGAATCTGTCAGTACATTTATTTTGGCCTTCCAGCCTCAAGAATGTGAAAAATAATTGTCAGCTGTTTGTCATCTAGTCTGTGGTTTTGTTATGGTAGCCCTAGAAGACAAATACAGAAGCTATTAGTTGGGGCATTTCTTTTTGTTTTTGGTTTTGTTTTCCCTTCACTGTGTAATCAGTCACATGGTTACTTTTACATTCCACTCAAATGTGATTAGATTAGACCAAATTAAAAACAAGGGTGACTCATCTATTCTTCTGGCTGTTATTGTTTGAAAACAAAAAAAGCATTCCTTTTGTGCAGCCATTTTTCAGCATATACCAGACCGTCAGTGTTTGAAGCTAAACTGAAGTCTTAGAGGCCTTCAGAAACCACTGGAGAAGATGACCTGAATCCCCTGGAGCTTTGCTGGGGTGCAAGAGTGAAGAGATTTGTCAAGGAGTCCTACAAGCCCACTCAAGAGGATGCCAGCAAAGCAAGCACCTGGGCAGGTGGGTGCCATGTTCTGCAATCAGCAAGAGTTCATCTCTATAACTTGGTATCAGCTGGAACAATCCTTCTTGAAACTGCAGAATCTATCTCCAAGATGGCTCCTTTACCAGCTAGTTGGTTGTTGGCTGGGAGCCTAACCAGCACTATGTGCTGGGGGTCTCAGTTCATCTCCACATAATCTCTCCATAGTCTGCTTGAGCTTCCTGTAGCATGATGGCTGGGTTCCAGAACCTCCAGAGCTGAAAAGTGTGTTCCTTTTTTATGACTCATTCTGAGAAATCACAAAATGTTCTTCCACTACAGTCACAAAACTGCCTGGATTCTAAGGAATGGCAGAGATCACTTTCTATCAATTGAAGGACTTCAAAGTTACATTTTAAGGAAAACATATGTAGTGGGAGATATTGGAATGGTTATCTTTTCAAAATACATCTAATATGTCCCATGGATAAGCAAATACTATAACTTGGGTCCAGTATTTGTGCTTAATTTCTGTATGGTACATTTTGTTCAAGAAAGAATTTGTATATGTCGCACATTCTAAAAAGACTTCTTTCTGATCTGGAGAAAATGATGAAACAGGAATCCAGAATAATTCAGGCACCAGGTTTGCACATTTTATAACAACCAACTCTCATGGAAAATAACTGGGGTCCCAGCAGAACTATATTAATCCCTTTTAAGGGAAGCCCCTTCATGACCTAATACCTTGCATGAGGTTCCACCACCTCTGAACACCACAACACTCAGTTTCTAGCATATAAATTTTTGAGGGAAATAGTCAAATCATATCATACCATAGTACAACTTCAGCTAGCAGCACCTCAGTAATTGGTGCTGGTTAGTTCAGACAAATGCCCCTGGGGAAAAAAAATGTTTGCACTGAGCAAGCTGTTTCAGGTTGAGTAAAGATATGTCCAACTGGGGGAATTTCCTTGGAAATACCAGATAGTCCCAACAATGGCAGTGCCCTGAGAATGGTCTTTTGAAATTCTTCAAACCCTCTGTTCCCTCAAATGCCTCCTCCTAGGCTGTTGTTTTCCATAGATACTTTAGTTATAAGACCTTTGGTTTTCAGGGCTACTGTAAAGCTGATGAGAGGGTAGTGGGAACAAAGCAAGTGAAAAATTAACAAAGCTCACTATTCTAAAAAAAAATTCACATTTTTTTTCTAAATGATCTTAATATTTTGTAAGTCTTTGGTTAATTTTCTGCATTCCAAGGAATTCATTTTTTACAATTTTTGTCAATATTATTGATTTTGTGGAAGGGTAGCTTTTTATTTCACCATTCCTGCTCATGTCTGACCAATTAATCATATAATCATAATAAAGTATGTTTAGATTTTTGATGAAAAAAACAATAAATAGTGCTATAGAACCATATTGGGGAATTTTCTTAGTGCAGCATTATGTAAAAGTAATATTTAATCTGAGAAGTGAAATATGAGCAGAAGTTTACCAGGTGATTAAGGGAGGAAAGAATTTTTTAATATAATTCTAAGGAACGAGAAAAAAGATCACCCGTTAGAGGAACTGAAATTCTGTAAAATGGAATTAAGATTGAAGAATGAATCAGGAGACAGAGACAAATTAACAAGGGCCAAATAAATCTATTAAACAGTATAGAATCTAAAGTCCATAAAATATCAATATAGTGTTATAAATTAGGGATTAACTGTGATCAGATATTTATTTTAAAAAGAATCACTTAGGGAAACTTCTATAGAATAAACCTAAAGAGTTGACTGTGTTTAAGACCAGTGTAGTGGCAACAGAGATAAAGGAATGTTGTTGAATTAAGGACATGATAGGGACGCATAACCTATGATAACTCAATAAGGTTATCTAATCCATTAAGTTTTAAACTTTAAATTGTGCAAATATTTCAATAAAATTGACATAGCTGCATTAAAATAGTCTGAGATTTATAATCTATATATCAGTATATTAACATGACTATATTATAGTTGTTTTAATTGTGTTTTATTATATAGTTTTAAATAATATAATGTTATATTTTATAGACTATATTTAAATTTGTATAGGTCTTGTACATCTGGGACAATGGGACAAAACAGGATAAAGAGAGATGCCAAGAGAGAAGGAGTCAGGAATTGTCCTTTTGTTTTGATTCAGACAATGGTGGGCAGTATTCCTTTCAATTGCACAGAGAATGAGAATAAATATTGGATTTGTCATATAATAAAAATGATAAAAAGTTCCTGGAAACTGTAGGGGAATTTATCTGTGTATTTTAAATAGACATTTGTAAATATGATTCCAGACATAAGCAGAGGAGTCTAATCAAGAGAGTGTTTTGGACAAGGTGGTGCAGCTTGGAGATTTGGAGGAGAGGTCTGTCCACCCTGCAACACTGTGGTCTGGAGATCCATCTGGAGGAGAGCCCCCCAACCATAAGAGTCACTCTTATTCCCCAAAGCATGGCTCCACAGCTCAACATCAGGATACATATAGGCTTGAGGCTGCCACCACCATGAAACTGTGATATTGCAGCTTCTATCAAAAGACAATAATAGGAACCTGGTAAGACATCACCAAGGTTTCTGTGGGCCTGGCTGCACCAGAGGTTTCTCTACTAGGGGTTCTAACAGTTATCCTGTCACTAAGATAACAGGGAGTCTTGTATGGGGTTGCCTATTTCTAGTTTCTCCTACTAACAGCCAACTTCTTATGATTACCCTCTCACTTGTCATATAATCTAATACCTCCATATTCTCACATCCTACCTCATAAACATCTCAGCCAACCCCCTAGTTCCTTCTTCTACCATTAGAAACTGTAAACCATTATGCAAACCTATTGATTATATGGTAAAAGATAACTGAGCTCATCATTTCTGATTATAGTTACAAAACTATAAATGTAAAAATAGAAGCTAACTAATATATGGCTGCACGTTGGGTACATTGAGTGCTAAAATATTGATCTCTCCCTTAAAAGTGAGGTGTTGGTAACCTATAGGAACGCTATAAGACAATAGGGCAGAAGCTGTAATACCTCAGATCTACACTGCAAGAGAGGAAGACACATAGATAATCATGAAAAAGCAAGGGAGGAAAGTGCCCCAAACAAACCAAGATATTACAACAATAGAATCCATAGATAGCACAGTAAGTGAAATGTCAGAGAAGGTGTTCAGAATATACATAACAAAAATGATTTGGGAATTAAAGAATGACCTAACTGAGCAGATACAGGCAAAAATCGATCATTCCAACAAAGAGATAAGAGAGTAAATACAGGTTGCAAGAGATTACTTCAAGAAAGAGATAAAGACTATGAAAAAAAATAGAAATCCTTGAAATGAAAGAAACAATAAGCCAATTAAAAAACTCAACAGATAGAATGACCACTTAGAAGTCAGGACATCAGACAATAAAGATAAAATATACAATCTTGAAAATAAAAGTTGACCTCATAGTGAAGGTGGTAAGAAACCATAAACAGAATATCTAAGAATTATGGGACACCATCAAAATACCAAATTTAAGATTTATTGGCATAAGGAGTGTTCAGAGATTCAAACCAAAGGTATGCACAATCTCTTCAATAAAATAATATCAGAAAATTTTCCAAGCATGAATGAACTGGAAAATCAAATACAAGAGTCCTATAGGACACCAAATGTACAAAATTATAACAGATCTACACCAAGACACATTATAATAAAAAATGCCTAGCACTTACAATAAGGATAGAATTTTAGAGGCCACAAGAGAGAAAAATCAGATTACCTATAAGGAAAGACCAATTTGGATCTTAGCATATTTTTCAACCCCAACTCTCAAAGCCAGGAGATCCAGGAACAACATATACCAAGCTGTAAAAGATAATGATGCCAACCAAGAATAATATATCAAGCAAATTTAAGCTTCAAATTTGACGATGAAATAAAAACTTTCCATGATAAACAAACACTAAAAAGAATTTATAGCAAGAAAATCTGCACTACAGAATATTTCTTGGCAAAATATTCCACAAGGAGGAAATGATAAACAAAAATGAAAATCTGCAAAGGGAAAGAACTACAATAAAGGAAAATCCAAACAAAGGAGGAACCAAGTCAAGTTAAATACCAAAAATAAACAAAAATGACCAGTAATACAACTCATGTTACTTTCAACCGTTTTTGATAAATTTTTACACATAAAAATTTTAACTACAATATCTTTTAATTTTTCAGGTTTTTGTTAATTTTTGTTTTGTTTTCCATTTCTCTTCACAAAGTTATACAAATATTTTCTTTAAAAAATTTAGCATTTTATACATTATATTTTAATATATAATGAACCTGGTATGTGTATATAAATTGCCTGTGATATGAGATGAGATATATTTTACTTTCTTATTATTAAAAAAATTCAAGATTCAAGGATGAAAAAGATCAATCAGTAAAAATTGTTTAATAGGGCTGGGGATATGGCTCAAGCGGTAGCCGCTCGCCTGGCATGCGTGCGGCCGGAGTTTGATCCTCAGCACCACGTACAAACAAAGATGTGTGTCCGCCAAAAACTAAAAACTAAAAAATATTAAATATTCTCTCTCTCTCTCTCTCTCTCTCTCTCTCTCTCTCTCTCTCTCTCTCTCTCTCTTTAAAAAAAATTGTTTAATAAAGTATTTATAAAGGTAAGGGCAAGGTTGAGGGACACCAGCAAATTTTGTGAAGCACCTTTTCTTCTGTAGACTTATAGAGGTAGAAGGTGAAAGTAGAGAGAGCTATTATGAAAAACTTGTAGGAGAAGTTGAACTAACTGAAGATATTCTCACCAAAAGCATGAGGAAACAACTCACAGTCTAATAGAGTCTAATAGGGAGGAATAAAGCACCTTGCTCTACTCTTGTATATTCTAAGTTCATCTCTTTGGTGTCCCTTTCTGATGCAACTCAATGAGAAACCGTGTAACAAGGGGACTTATCATGCAGCCTACAGCATATGTCTCACCAAAAGGTGAAATATGGAGAAAGGAGCCAATATGGCAGCCATTGGTTATATGAGGCTACTGTGTATTTGAAATGTATCTACTCTGAATTGAGATGTGCTATGTGTTAAATAGACATTAGGTTCCAAAGAATTACTAAGAAAAAAAATGAACATGAAATATCTTACTAACAATTATTTTTCTTTGCAAATTATGTTGGTAATCCATTGGGTTAAATTAAAATATATTAAAATTATTTTTTCTAATTTTTTAGAAAAGAAGGAAAGAAGAACAAGGTAACATTCTGTATCTTGACTGCAGTACTATATATTCATGTATATATGCTGTCATTTTTAATATTTGTACTGTCATAATTCATATAACTGTAAAACAAAAAAGGGCAAATTGTACCATATATAAATTATATCTCAACAAATACGACTTTAAAAAGAAATCTAGTTCATGAAGTGTTTTAACAGTATTGGGTACATACTAACCACCTGATAAATAATGGCTATTATTATGATTTATTAAAACAACCAGCATCATGTTGTTTCATAGTGGGGTAGGAAGGGGGAGCATGGGAGGAATAGATAAACTCTAGATAGGGCAAATGGGGGTGAGGGGGAGGGAAGGGACATGGGGTTAGAAATGATGGTGGAATGAGGTAGACATCATTACCCTAAGTACATGTATGAAGACACAAATGGTGGGAATATACTTTGTATACAACCAGAGATATGAAAAAATTGTGCTCTATATGTATAATATGAATTGTAATGCATTCTGCTGTCATATATAACAAATCAGAATAAAAAAATACACCTCAATAAAACTTTTAAAAAGGAAAAAAAGAGTGTTTTGTTTTATTATATTTGTTCTTTTTAGTTACACATGACAGTAGAATCTATTTTGATATAATTATACAAACATGGAATATATCTTATTCTAATTAGGATCCCACTCTTGTTGATATACATGATGTTAAGATTCACTGTGGTGTATTCATATATTTACATAAGAAAGTTATTTCTAATGCATTCCACTGTCTTTTCTATTCCTGTCACACCTCTTTGTCATTCCCCTTTGTCTAATCCACTGAATGTCTATTCTACCCCTACACTTGTTGTGTGTAAGAATCCACATATCAAAACGAACATTCAACCTTTAATTTTTGGGGATTGGCTTATTTCACTTAGTGAAATAGTCTCCAGATCCATCCATTTACCAGTGAATGTCTATTCTGTATGTATTCAATTGCTATATTATCTATCTTTTGATTCAGTAAGTCGTTTTCCATTTGCAATGGATTCAGTAGGGTGTCTCCTCTTTGCATCATTACCTCTGCTGCTGAGTGTGGCATCTGAAAAGTTTCAGTTGAATATTTTTGGTGCAGCTATGGGCTAAAGAGGACTGCCTTCCTGAAGTCACACTCTCTCTCAAGGCTGGCTGCACAATAATCAAATGCTAGTTTATTTGGGACTAGCCTGTGTTTTCTCTTCTCTCAGGATGAAATTGATGGGCACTTTTTCTTCAGAATTTTCTGTAGAATCAGCTAAAGCTTTTCTTAGGACCACATCCCCATTCAACATTACTATTTGCACAACACTTTGTTTATCATCTGCAGGTATTGATTTTGAGATTCCATCCTAATTAGTATCCTATATTCAAATCATCATCTGGTAGTCTTTTTGCTAAAGAACTTGACTTCAATACCATGTGAAGAAATAGTGGAGACATCTCATAACAAAAACATGAAGTGTCATCTTTGATTTATTTATTCTTTGGGTGTTACTTGTGATCTTTATTCCCTTGGAGCAAACCAAACAATTCTCCAAAAAAAAGTAGAATTTTCCAGCAGCTTGTATCTCAACTGCCTCTCCAAATCCTTGCATACATTTAGAAGTGTTATGATTTGGATGTAAGATATCCCCCAAAAGCTCATGAGTGAGAAAATACAAGAAGCTTCAAAAGAGAAATAAATGGATTGTGAGATCCTTAACCCAATCAGTGAATTAATTCTATGATAGGGATTAACTGACTGGTAACTGGAAGCTGGTAGGGTGTGGCTGGAGGAGGTAGGGCATTGTGGACATGGCTTTGGGTATATAGTTTGCAAGTGAGGAGTGGAGCTTCTCTCTCTCTGCTTTCTGATCATGATGTTAGCTGCTTTCCTCTGCCACACACTCTTCCACCATGATGTTCAGCCTCACCTTGATCCTGAAGGAATGGAGTCTGTTGTCTATGGATAGAGAACACTAAAACCATGAGGCCCCAAATAAACTTTTCCTCCTCTATAATCGTTCTGGTTGGGTCTTTTAGTCACAGCAGCAATAAAAGCTGAGTAAAACAAAGGGAATATTTATACTGAGTGTTTTGACTCTCTAATATACACATGGAAACAAACATTTTGAATTAAATCTGTCAGATTTGTAGAAATCATAAAATGTGTCATTCAAAAGAAAAGAATAGTTCAATGTACTGAGATCAGAGAATATGAATTTTCATATTTTATCTCATCAGCAACTTCAGATAGTAGACACTCAATACTTTATTTATTGAATTGATAAATAAATCAAATGTGTGCATATGATAGTAAACAATGTGATAGATAGAAGATGTGGTTACATTTGGAAAAGGTGGTCAGAAAGGATTTCTCTGACAAATTCAGGAGAATTCTTCTTTACTTCTTATTTTTAGAAACAATAGTACCAATGGGAGAATCAGACACTGCAGAAGTAAATATGCAGATCAAGTCTAACAAGACAGAGAAACCTTCTAACTTTGAGGTACTGCATATCCTCTTTAGTTGTAAGCCACTGTGAAAGGGACCATGCCTTGGTTTCTCTTAAAATTTCACTTCCTATGGTTCATTATATATCCTGCTTGAGTTTATCAAAACTCCATTTTTTTTCTATTTTCTGGGCAGGTGATATTGGTGGCATCCTGGCAGAGAGTCTATTCTGATCAATGAAAGTTTCGGATACCTTCATATTATATTACTTCCTCTTATTCAGTTAATCGCCAAATATTATCATGTTTTAAATCCTCAGGACTTTTCCTATCTCTTCTGTAGAATAATAGTGGAAATTCAAAGAGCAGTGTTTTTATAGGCCACTGAAATAGTATAAGGAGGCACACAATGCACATACATGGGCTTTAGGTAGGACCACTTATTGACAGTATTAGTATTCAGATCTAATCAGGTCATCCAAAGATTAAAAATCAACTGAGATCCATATGATAATTGTACTTTAGACTGTAAAGATATCATTATTATTGTTATTATTATTATTATTTAATATCTGAGTCTTGAAGTCCCTACCATGTTCTCTCTTTGGGGGGAAAGAAAACTTGGCCCTTTTGCTGAAATTATTCTGGGTAAGTCTTAGAATTGTTAGGTAGTTGTTAGTAAGGAACAGTGGAATGCAAACCCATAGTAGAGCAGTGTTATGAATTCTCTTTAAATTGCCTTTAAGACTAATTAATAATTGAGTAATTTGTAGAAAAACAGCAGGTGTACTAACCCTGAGAATAAACAGGTGGAAACAAAGGGAGGTGATTAAAAAATATGTTGAGGAGAAAAGATCAATGGGATTAACTAGTGACATGGTCAACTGAGATTATTATAAAGTTAAGATTCATGGTTATAGGGTTCTCAATGTGTTTCAGAAAGGAAATCCCTTTAGTAGCTCAGGTGCAGTAAAATAAAGTTTACCTGGTCATTGAACCCAACAACTTATTTTACATAGAATTGATTTGTAGTTTCCCCCTTAAAAGGAGAAATTCACCAAGACTATTCTGGAAAGCACCAACTAGTGTCAAAAACTCCCACACAAATGTGAAGAAAGAATTAAATATCTGGTGAAGACTGCAGAAGGTAGATCCTAGTTCTCTTGACAAACATCAAAGAATAATAAATATAGAAGTAGCATTAAGTTTCCTTTGTCGTTCTCTGTGCAGAGACAACCACTTTCTTTCTTGAGTGTTCTTCACTGGGGCCTTACTTTTATTTATAATAAAATTTTCTGGCTTGGATTTTTGTGTCTGATTCTAAATTTTCTTTTATCAGTACACAAGAACTTAGGCTTAGAGCTTTGGCTCTTCATTTGTGACAGAATCACTTTTTATTGTTGTTGTTAAGGTTGTTATTGATCTGTTTCTTTATTCTATATTCACTTCTCAATTTTCCTCAGGCCAGAGTTTCAGGAGAATTTGACACAATTGATTTTTTCTTTCCTTTGTACATGTTATTCCTTTGGCTTCCAGAAAAGTAGTACTGTTAAAAACAAAATAAAATAACCATCTTAACTACATTTAGAACTTCCACTGATTCTACCATGATCTCCTCATATAAATTATGCATAAAATTCTGTCTTGTATTAACTTTCATAGGTGTTTTCTTTTTAAATTTTATTTATTTATTTTAATTTGGTATATATGACAGCAGAATGCATTTTGATTCATTGTACACAATTACAGCACAACTTTTCATTCCTCTGGTTGTACATGATGTAGCTCTGCACCATGTTTGCAGTCATACATGTACCTAGGGTAATGATACTCATCTCATTCCACCATCTTTCCTGCCCCCATATCCCTTCCCCACTTCTCCCTTCCCTTTGTGCAAAGTTCCTTCTTTTTTTCCAATCTCTCTTCCTTATGGATCAACATTCACTTATCAGAGAGAACATTTGGCCTTTTAGGGGGTGGGGATTGGCTTACTTCGCTTAGCATCATATTCTCCAACTCCATCCATTTACCTGTAAATGTCATAATTTTATTCTCTTTTAATACTTAGTAATATTTTTCTGCATATATATACCACAGTTTCTTTTTCCATTCATCCATTGAAGGGCATCTAGGTTGCTTCCACAGTTTAACTATTGTGAATTGAGCTGCTATAAACATTGGTGTGGCTATGTCACTATAATATGCTGATTTTAAGTCCTTTGGGTATAGACTGAAGAGTGGGAGAGCTAGAGCAAATGGTGGTTCCATTCCTAATTTTCTGAGGAATCTCCATATTGCTTTCTAGATTTGTAGCATCAATTTGTAGGTGTTTTCTTTAGACATATTTGAAGCCAATATGTAGCTTCCTGGTCATATAATTTTACAGTCGACAATTTCCATAGACATTATTTTCATAAGGCTACATTGAAATTTCATATTTACCAATAGATTAACTTTGTGTATATCTGTGAATGTGTGTGAATATTGATTAGCTTTCCATTGCTGTAATAATAACCCTCACAACCAACCTAAAAGAGAAAAAGTTTATTCTGGCTCACAGCTTTGGAGATTTCAGTCCCTGGTTAATTGGTTCTATTGTTTTAGGCCTGTGGTGGCACATCACAGTTTACTGCATGATGGAGAAGAGCCACTCACCTTATGTCTGGAAAGTGAAAAATAGGGAGAGCTTAGAGGTCCCACTCTCTCCTTTGAGAATACAGCCCATTGACCTATGTCCTCTCACTAGGCCTCATCTCTTAGCCTACCAAATCCCAAGAAATGGAGACTACACTTTTAACACATAGGCCTTTGGGAAACACTTCAGATCAAAATTATACATGTCTATATCTATATAAGTTGTATGTTTATATATATATATATATTCATATGTATGAGTGTGCATATATATATATAGATAGATACATATAGATATAGTATATATATCATTGCTAGTACTATGCTTCATCACTGGGGTAATACTAATTTTTATTACTGTTAATACCTAAACAGATACAATTCATCAACTCCACATTTTACTCCTCAATGAAACAAAGAAATGAAAGAAGTTTTGAGAGATGTTAAAGCCCATTGAAGAGGATATGGCATAGGGTCTCCCAGAATGGATTGGAAAAAGAGTATTCCAACCTCATTTTTAAGTTACTTTTGGTTTGAAATCTAAAGGAGGAAATATATTTATAATGACTTTTACTTCATATTATTTCAGGCATATATGCTTTTCATAATAAAGGTAAGAAAAAGAAACTCTAATTTCATTACCACCTTAATGGCCCTTGACTTTAATTTTACACATTTACTAATTGATAGCATAGATATTTATTTTCAGTCATAAACTTGATATGTTTATTTGGTTATCTAATGGGGTATTCAATAATACAAAAAATTCTAAGTTTAAAATGCTTTAATTCATATTATTTTAGTACTATTATGTTTTCAAGGGGAAGATAATCCTCAAAATGGATTTTAAGAGAGAAACTTTTCATTATCTTTACTATAAAACAGCCTTGATGAATAAAGGCAGAGATGTTTAATAGATAGTATGTGACAGTACTGAGCACTCAGCCTAGGTTAAAGTAGATACTTAATAAATGTTAAATTAATATGACAAATTGATTTTCATTCCTCAAGAAGAGTTAGGTTAATAGAAGCCACAGGGACAGCGAGTTAAGGCAAACCATTTAATGATTTTGCATTAGAGACTACTGCCTAGGAGCAAATCTGAGCTGCAGGTCAATTTCCAGCACAATGTCACCTTTCAGCTGCCTTTCTAAACTCCAGCAAGAACTCTCTTTGCAGATCTTCAGTTTCACTTGTGTACTGGCGCCCTCTAGTGCTGGTGTAAGGCCTTAACGAGGAGGCGGCTTCTGTGTGATTGTGAGATGAACTAGTCAGTCTACTTGGAGAATGTAAGTGCTGGGCTCTCCTCTTGTCCTCCCTGCAAACACTTTTCTTTCCCCAAATGAATACCTTCACTGAATTTTATTTTCCCATCCAGTCATTAGTCAAATACTTAGTGAACAAAAAAAGTTGGTCAGAAACTGAAAGATGTTGGAAATACAAAAATCAAAGTTATAGAAATTACTATGAAATATGTATAAACATAGATTATCTAAAGATAAACTCCATCACCTGTCTTTCACATTTTTTTTCTTCCTTATAAGGCATTGTTCTTAAGTTATTGCACTTCCAAGATCTGAAGCATTTTTTTGGTAATAAATTAATGTTGAGTAGATGGATGAATGAACGTATGCATGTATGATAGAAATTGTTTTAGGAAAAGCAGTCTTTAACTCTCAGCATCAAAAGAAAAGCTGTTTTCTCTATCCATGCAGATTATATGACCAAGATAAAAGATTTACGTATATAAATAGAAACATGGGATTTTTCAGTTCACTTTTTAAATTATGGTCTTTTATACCTTATGTGAATATTCAGTCATTATGGTTTGAATATATTTTCATACATAATTTATAGTTTGTGTGATGTGAAGTCTTTCAAAGATTATATCATCTAATATATTTTATTATCTGTTATCTGTTTAAACCAATGAAATTACTAAATTGTCCTCCCTACAGAGGTCATTTCTCACATGGGGGGTGGGGTACGCCTAATGCAAGGAGGTACTTAGTGATTTATAGAACAAATTTTGCAACTGTGTGTAGCTGTTGAAGACTAAGACTGTAGTAGCAATAATTGTTAGTTTAAGGAAAGCCAGCATAAAGGAAAACATTAATGAAACCACAAGGGACCTCTCAATTCTAGCTTCAGAATGTTTCCTATCTCTGAATGACCTTGGGAAAGTAACATAGTCTCTGCTGTATTCATCTTTATTTTCTGACGGGAATAATAGTTTAAATTACAAAAGTACAGGTTATTATATAATGGCTATGGCTATAGAATAAATTTAGAAGTAATTTTGTATTCGAATTCCTGCTACCATAAAAAATCAACAATGCTTAATTTAAAAAAATATATATTAATTTTCATGGTTGCCCTGTCATTTTGCACCTCATGTCCAATCAAATTAACTTCAATAGCGTACAAAGCTTTGCAGTCACAGAATTTTTCTCTGTGAATTTAGCCTGTACTGTTATTATAAAATATTCTGAGGTAGATATAAATTTTCTTAATATCTTTATTTCCCAGTATCTAGCATGTTACCTGACAACAAAAATAAGTGCTTAATTTTTTAGACAATTGGAAACAAATATGTAAAATCTATTGGAAATGGGTCCTATAATCATTTGAAAATATGACTATGTAATATTTTACCATATTTTATTTCAAGAACTTATAATATATAAAAATTGTTACTATTTATATATGTTTAAAATATAATTCACTTTCTAAAAATTGGCTTTACCTTTTTAGAGTACTACAAAATTAAATAGGAGGTGCAGATTTCCCATACATATGCACAGTCTTCCTACCCCTCCACATTAATAGGTTCCCTTATCAAAAACTCAACCCAAACTAGTACATTTGTTACAATTGAACTTACACTGGCACATCATTAGACCTCATCTATTTATATTCATAGTTTATGACAGAATTTTTTTTGATGGAACCCAAGGGTGTTTAACCACTGAGCCATATCCTGGGCCCTTTTGGTATATTTTATTTTGAGACAGGGTCTCCCTAAGTTGCTCAGGGACTCAGTAATTTGATAAGGCTAGCTTTCAACTTGCAATCCTATTGCCTTAGCCTCCAGAGTCACAGGGACTTCAGGCATACGCCACCACACCTGGCACAATATATTTGGTTTATTCTTGATGTTATACAGTTTTATGGGTTTGACAAATGCATAAATATTCACCCATTATAGGATATATAGAATAATTTCACCACTCTAAAAATCCCTCTCTACTAACTTCTGGTAACAGGGTTACCTTTTCCAAAATGTTATATGTTTGGAATCATTCAGTTCATATCATTTCCAGATTGGGTTCTTTAACCTAACAATATGCATTTTAAGGGTCCTCCATGCCTTTCCTTCCTGATAGCTAATTTATTTTTAGTGTTGAGCAATATTCCATTGTCTGTATTACCAATTTCACCCATCCATTTGCTTAACAAAGGATATTTTGAATACTTCCAAGTTTCAGTTATGAAAAAATGTCATGAACATATATGTGCATACTTTGGTGTGGACATGTTTTCAACTCATTGAGGTAAATACCAAGTAGTATCATTGCTGAATTATATGGAAAGAGTGTTTAGTCTTGAAAGAAACTGCCAAACTCTGCACCAATTTAAGTTTTTGCTTGTAGACATCCAGTTGTTGAAGAGCCATGTGTCATAATAGTACACTTTTCTCATTAAACACTCTTGGTACCCTTGTCAAATATCAATTGTCCAGCTGGGTGTGGTGGTGCACGCCTGTAATACCAGTGGCTCTGAAGCCTAAGGCAGGAGAATTAGGAGTTCAAAGCAACTTAGTGTGACAGTAAGCAATTTAGCAAGACTCTGTCTCTACATAAAATATAAAAACATGGTTGGAAATGTGGCTTAGTGACTAAGTGCACCTGGATTCAACCCCCCAGTACCCAAAGAAAAAAAGAAAAAGAAAAAAACATCAATTAGCCATAAATGTTCTCTGTTAGGGTCTGTAAACAAGTCAAGATGGTGCCTGGCATTTTGCCAGAGGGAGTGGTTTGTGAAGTAACACCAGGGAGCCATTAAGTGTGGAGATTCCTTATTGGTTGACTGCTGTATCTAGTTTATGTTAATTAAGATAAGCTGTGTGGAATGTATATATACCCCTCCTGTCCTACAATAAACGGCTCCCACTCCTGCTGTATCAATGTACACAAGTTGTTCGTCACCCCCCGGTTATTTTGCTGCAGCCAGACTGCGGCAGTTCTCCAAATTCGTTCTTCTTTTGTAAATTTGTTTTGGTAATTCTAAATACCTCAAAATTCCATTTAAATTTTTAGGTAAACTTGTAAAATTCTTGAAGAAGAAAAGACAAATGGAATTTTGAATTTATTTTTCAAGGAATTATTTTGAATCTTAAGAAAAATTTGGAGTCTTTCCATTTTAATGGTTTTAAGTCTTCCAATCCACAATCATCAGATGACTTTTAATTTATTCAGATATTTAAAAAAAATTTAAATCATGGAGTTTTGTTAATTTTATCCTTAAGTATTTTATTAATTTTGATGATTTTGTATATTGAATTATGTAAAAGTTCATTTCGAGAAAATTCACTGCTAGTTGTATTGCTTTAGATATGGGATGTCCTTCAAAACCTTACGTATGAGATAATACAAGAATTTTCAGAGGTGAAATGATTCTATTATGAGAGGTGTAACCTAATCAGTCAGTTAATCCAATGATGAATTAACTGGGTGGTAATTATTGGCAGATAGGATGTGAATGGAAATATAAACCCAAGTGTGACTTTGGTGTTTATATTTTGTTCCTGGTAAGCAGAGTTCTCTCTGGACATCCTGGCTGCCCTTTCCTGAGTTGTTTTCCTTTGCCACAGCTTTCTGTCATGATGCTCTGCCTCATTTGGGGGCCAGAGCTATGGAATCAGTGACCATGGACAAATAAAATCAGGAGCCAGAATAAATTTTCCCTCCATACATTGTTCTTATCAGATCTTTCAGTCACAGCAACAACACAACAACAAAAACCAAAAACAGAACAAAAGCTAACTAAAAAACTAGTGTATAGAAATTCACTTAAGTTTTGTATATCGATATTGCATCCTGCAAACTTGTTGAATTTTTAAAATACTCCTAATGGTCTTTTAGTGGACTACTTAGGGTATTTTACATGCAAGATCCTGTCAGCTAGGAATAAGATAGACACATTTTATGCTTTTCAAACCTAATATCCTGACTAGAATTTCAGTTCAATATGGGGTAAAAATAGTAATAGTTGATATTTTTGTTTTCTTTATAATACTGGGAGGAAAACAAGTGTTCAGCATTAACTATGATATTAACTGTGCTTTTTTCTGAATGTCCTATATTAAGTTAGGGGGGTTTAGTTCATTTGTTGGTGGCAGACTACTTTTATTTCTTTTTGTTTTTAATTATAGATATGTTTTAATAATAATATGTGCTTTTCTGTGTCAATCCAGGTGATTATGTGGTTTGATGTTTTAGCCTATCCATATGAATTAATTAAACTAATCAGTTTTTAAATGTTCAACCAACCTTGCATTTTGAGATAAAAACCTAGTTGCTTGTGAATACAATAGTTTTATTATATTTCTTGATTTATTTTGTTAATATTTGTTGAAGATTTTTGCATCTACATTCATAAGAGATATTGGTTTATAGTTTTCCTAACTTGCATGACTTTAAATATGGTATTGGTATTTATGTCTTGCTGATTGCGTGGGATGAACTGGGAAATGTTCTGTCATTTTCTATGTTTTGGAAGAGTTGGTGAATAATTCATATTTATTCTCTTAAAATTTGCCACAGAATTTATATTTCCAGGCTCTTCTCTGGTAATATTTTAACTACTAATTTAATCTGTTTATTTTTATAGTTCTAACACAGTTTGTTTATTCTTGAGAAATGAAATAGTAATAATAGACTCTTTCAAAGAATATGTACCATTTATCTAATTTGTGACATGAAGTTTTTCATATTATTTAACTTAAATATTTTTATTTCAGTAATGCTGGTAGTTATATTCCCCTCCTTGATTCATGCTTTTAGTAATTTGAGTCCTCTGTCTCTCCCTTCCTCTCTCTCATGTGTTTGTATGTTTTTGGTTAGTTTAGCTAAAGCTTAATCACTTTTATTGATATTTCAAGAAACTAACTTTGTGTCATTGATTATATGTATTATTTTCTAGTCTCTATATTTTTATTTTGACTCTAGTCTTTATTTTCCTTCTTTCTGCTTACTCTAGGTTTAGTTCATGCTTTTTTTTGGGTGGGGGGGCTTCTTAAGGTTAATGATAGGACTATGATTTGAGGCCTTCTAATTTAATGTATTGTTTTTAGGTATATATGTAGCAGAATTGTGTTTATGGGAACTCTGTAATTCTGGGTATGCTTGTTTCATTTTTCATTTATCTAAGTATTTTCAATTTTTCTCTTATGATTTCTGTTGTGATGCACTGGTCACTTAATTGTTTAAATTTCTACACATTTGTAAATTTTGATAAATTCCTTTTTACATATATAATATTATTCTACTATGGAATAATCATGCATCATATAATTCAATTGTTTTAAATTTGTTGAGGGCCCTCCAGTTTTCTCAGAATTACTGTTAACTTGGTATTGTTTTTACAAAGTTATACTTTCAAACTATTTTTAACCAAAATGAAGGTTTCTTATGTAGAATACATATAGTGGTTTTTTTTTAATATCATTGATTTATTGTTTTGTTTCAATTTGAAATTTAGATGCTGGGAATCAAATTCAGGGCCTTATGCTAATCCAACTTTCTACCACTAGGCTACATCCAGCCTTCTTATTGCTCTGTTTTATGTGAATGAAGTCACGAATTGGTGTGAGTATACTATGTATACAACCAGAGATATGAAAACTTGAGCTCTCTATATGAAATAAGAATTGTAATGCATTCTTCTGTTATATATAAATAAAAATAATTTAATAATTAAAAAAAGAAAATTGGAGAGAAATGGGAATCAACATATACAGGCAATTTTAAAATTTGTTACAAAGAAGAAGGTGAGAATTTGGATATTATTTGAACAATAATGGAATAGATGGAGAATTAATTATTTTTAGAAATTGTCCACAATCCAAAGTGTTTCAATGGTGATATATTGTGGTACAGAGATTGTATTAATTAATTTATACATATAGTGTTTTAATATGTTCAAAAATAACCAAAACAATTCTTAGCAAAAGGGGAAATGTTAAAGGCATCACATTAACCAATTTAAAATTATAGTACAATATTATATTAATAAAAACAGCATGGCACTTGCATAAAAACAGCCATGTAGACCAATGGAATAGAAGTAATAGAGTCAAAACCACCCATATACAGTCATCTGATCCTTGACAAAGGTGCAAAAACATATATTAGAGCAAAGATTGTTTTTTAATAAATGGTGCTAGGAAAATTGGATATCCATGTGTACAAGAAAGAAACTAGATCCCTCTCATCCTGTGAAAAATTCAAATAAAAATGGATTGAAGACCAAGGAATTAGACCAGAAACTTCACAACTGCTAAAAGAAAGTGGAGGGTCAGCACTCCAACATTTAACCATAGACAACAAATTTCTCAATAGGATTTATAAAGTTCAGAAAATAGTACCAAAGATCCATAAATGATTGGCATCAAATTAAATAGCTTCTGACAGCAAAGGAAACAAGAGCATGAAAAGGAGAATCAGCATGGGGATTCCTCAAAAGACTAAGAATGGAACCACCTTATGTGCCAGTTTTTCATTCCTTGAGCCAAAATCAGCATAGTATAATGGTAAAGCCACAACAGTGATTATAGCAGCACAACTCACAAAAGCCAAATTATGAAACCAGACTGGGTGTCCACCAACAGATGAATGAATAAAGAAAATGTGTTATATACATACCTTGGAGTTTTACTGAACCATGAGTAGCAAGTATATGTCATTTGCAGGAAAATGGATGGAAATGGAGAATAGCATCTTATGAGAAATAAGCCAAAGTCAGATAGTCAGGGGTCTTATTTTTCTCTCATATGCAGAACTTAGAGTAAAGGGAGGGGGGATTACATATAAATTTATGTGGATTCCATATAAATAGCAAGGACACCAGTAAAGTAAAGGAAGGGAATGGGGTGAGGGACTAGGGAAGGCAAGGGGGAGATACTGGGGAATGAATTTGGCCAAATTATGTTATGTGCATGCACAAATATATTACAATGAATCACACTATTATACATAGTTGTAATGCATCAATGATTTGTTTTAAGAGAATATTTTTAGTATGTCTAGCATAGCAAGTTTGCTAGCAATTAATTTTCTCTGGGTTTTAGGGAGTGGTAGTGGTTGTTGTGTCCATTTCATCTTCATTTTTGAAAAATGGCATAGATTTTTAAAAAAACTTGCCTTTTCCACTGGCCTTCTATTATAACTCTCATCAATGATTCATGTTAGAGTCATATGTAGGCCTATTTATAATAAATTAATTGCTGCTTCTCATGTGTTTTTTGTTTTCAGATTTCCACTTTTTAAAAAATCTCTCTTTGCTTTCTACATTCAATTTTGTCTTGGGAACAAGATATTAAAAGCTGAGAGACCACAAAAGGTAGCATCTTATTTATGCTTTTTCACATTCAGTTCATAGACATTGCTCTGAGCCAAATTGTGTAGATCTTTAGCTTCCAGATACTTGACACAAGCTAATATCATGTCTTGTATCTTTTGCCAATATTTGGTAAAGCTTGGGATAAATATGATATATCTCATAAGAATTGGATTGATAATTTGAGGCTTGCGATTATAAATGGTGCTTTACTAACTTTTATGATTTTAAATTTGTTTGTTCTTTCTTGTATATTGAAAATCACAAGGCAGCAGGGTGCAGCTCTAAGGGGGAATGCTTGCTTAGGATGTGTAAGATCCTGGGTTTGATCCTCAGCATCAAAAACAAAAAAACAAAAGCAAAAATTCTTGGTTGCTAGAAAGAATAAGAAATTATTAACTGCTTTGTCCTAATATATGATGAAATACAGTGTGCATTATATTTATATGTATTTATAGGTATATATTTAAACATATTCACATATATATGTGAATGCTATATGTAAACTTTATACATACATTTTCAGGATCACTGTAGAAATAGTGATCCTTCATCCCCCTTCTCTCCTACCCTTCTCAGTCTCTAATAATCACTATTCTACATTCAGATAATTTTTTTAAACTTACACATGAGAATAAACATACAGTGTTTTCTTTTGTGAATACACAGTGAGGTGGCTATAGTTCATAATAACCTGTTGTATATTTTATGAAGATCTAGAAAAGAAGAAATCAAAGGTTTCAAACATGAAGAATTGATAAGGAGAGAGCTATGCTAATTGCTTAAAACATATTAAAGCATTTATGTAGTTCCTTTTTTATTTCTAGTATATATCTCATTGGACATGCACAACTTTGTTTTCAAACCACTTGAAATAATTCCTCTTTCTACAGTTCAGCCATTAAGGACCCAAAGTTCTCTTCCTCTTTAAAAAATTTTTATTTTATTTTTGGGATCACATATTTTTTGGTTTAACTTATTTTTATAATTATATAGACCATTTACAAATTTCAAGGTCAAACCTACATAGTGAAGTACTTTCAGAGACCCCCCACTCCCATAAATCCATCTCCCATTCTGCCCCACCTATCTGGTTCTAGTGCCATACCATATCAAAAAGTATATACAGTAAGTGTGCATATCACTTAGAAAAATTTCCTCGAAATAATAGCCATAGAGATATATACATCTATGCACCTGGGCAAGTGAAGTTCCCTGAAATGTAACTGATGTGGCAAAAAAAAAAAAAAAAAAAACATGGGGTACTGCAGTAACTGCTACACAGGACAAGCCGTTACCAACCAGTATGCAGAAAATCAGTATGACATGATGGATATCATGACAATATTGCTATCTCAAATGGACCCAGGTGCCTAGATGTCGTTCTTCCCCAGAGAAATTTCTCTTATCAAGTAGATAAGGTATGGCAGTGACACATTGATTCCATGAGATGCTATCATTATCTGAGGGGAGCTTTCCAAAAAGTGTTGTTGGGCATGTTGGCAGCAAGAGTTTCTTGCATTTGCCATGGTGGAATCTATGGCTATAGGTAGCATTAACTATAACTCTAGGACCCATCAAATGGGCAGCAGCTGGATGGATAAATAGGTCTATATTGAGTCCAGACCCTGACCATGGCTTTGCCTTTGTGCCAAATTATACCCATACCCACTTTGCATAAGCTTGTGTTATGCCACCTTTTGCCATGCTAATAATCAATGATACTGATGGCATAAATATCATTCATACAGAGATCCCTGGTATAGTCAATATATACTGCTGGCTCACAAATTGTCTAACCACTGCTATGAAAGCTAAATGTATATTTATCCTCAGAGTGGCCCCAGCAATCTGGCTTCCAGTGAACCTGTCCAAAGAGTGGAGGAGTCCATGGGACATGGAGATGAAGAATCTTCTGAATGAGATCCCACACCAGACAAGGTGTGCAGTTAGCCTCATCATCACTGGAATTATTGTCCTGGTAGCTGCCATCGCCACCACAGCCACTGCAGCTGCTTCACTCACTCAGAGTATCCAGACCGCTCAGACTGTAAGCAGTTTGTCTTTGCCTTTCAAAATTACTTAAATAAACTGTCCCTAGCCACTATTTTAGTTATTCAGCAAGAACTAGACCTCCACCAGGAACAATTAGATATTCTGTTTATGTTGCAAAGGCTCACTTGTGACTCTGAACTTCATAATATTTGTGTCACCCAATATGCTGAATCTGACAGTGTAACCTTATACTTCTCTGATTTTTCTCAGTATATTAAGGGCGCTTGGGATGCTAACTATATTATGACTATGCATAACCTTAGTAAGACAATTTTCAAAATCAACAAGACAAAGGAGTCTATCTTGACAACATCTTCTTTTTTCCAGGGATTGACTGAACATTGGAAAAACCTGATAGCCGAATTAACTAATTCTTATGATGCTATAACCCTGGCCTTACTGTTCATAATAGTGATAATTTTTTGTGTTATGAGATGCTTATGCAACCATGTAAAGCCACCAAACAAAAAACAGCAATGCTGCCTGAAGTTCTTGCAACACAGTCAGAGTGAGGAGATGTCGGGGACAAGTGCATGGAGTACTGCATTTCCTGTCCATGTAAGGGCGTCTGAGTGCCAGGCCACTCCCTTATGCTAGGCGTATGAGCAGCAGGCCACTTATCCCATAGGCACAGCCCTGGGCATGAGGCCATGTGTTGCAGTCCCTGTGCTTGCTCCAGAGACCACTCCTCAATTGGTCTCTGCAAGAGCAGTTAGCAGAAACTGCATTGGTGGCTGCCTGTAATCTGCCTACCTACTGCCTGAGTATATACATCGTAACTGCACAATAAAATCAGACCTGCTTCCTGCTTGGTCTCTGGAGGTCTTGATTAGCAACTCTGCAGCCACACTCTCCTCTATTCTGTTCCTGTTCCATGGACCTCCTCACTGGGTGAGAGAGAGCCCATGAATGGAGATATATATATATATATATATACCTGTGATGTTGTCATTACATTGAGGTACTAAACTTATCTATCACCTCCAAAAATGTCAGCATATTCTTTCATGTGTGCCTTCTTGCCTTTTGTTTGCTTTGTTGTTGTTTGGTTAGAACACTTAACAGGAGATCTATTCTCAACATATTGTGTTAGACACCTTCCTATCATTATAATGAATGCCTGATATAATCAACATAAAGAAGAAATGTTTATTTCAGCTCAAATGTTAGAGATTTTAGTTGATTTCTTTGGATAAGGCAATCCATTATGGTGGGAATGTGTAGAGAAGCAAAACCACTTACCTAATAGGAGAGAACCAAAACAGAGGAAGAGGAAGAGAGGAAGGGGCTGGGGTCCCATAATGGCCCCAAGTACTTGAAGAACTCTCAGTAAGCCCCACCTCCTGAAGGGTCCATCACCTTCCAACAATGGGGACAAAAGCTTTAACACCATGGATCTTTTGGAAACATTTCAGATCTACTCTAACCTAAGTGGATATTTCATATTTTAAATTGAACAATACTGTATTGTGAACTGCAGATTATACAGCATATTGCTAGATTGACTTCATTTTATATAACTGAAACTTTCTGCCCCTTAAGAAATAATTCCTTACTCTCCATTCCTTCATTTCCTGAAAACCACCATTTTATTCTCTGCTTCTATTAGTTGTATTTTTAAACAAGAAAACAATTCTCCAATCTTGTCAATTGATTGTTTAAAAAATAATTCCACTTAATCTTCTAACCCTGCTTCATTTCCTGTCCATATATAGTCTAGTTCTTGAATTATAATTGCTTTTGAGCATTTGGTGAAATAGCAGACTAGGCACATAGATATAAGTATGTATTTCTTTCTTCACTGGCTTTTCCCTTGTGTTAATTGTTCTTTCATCTATCTTTATTATCAGTTATAAGAAATCAAACTTACAACTAATAATAAAGTGCTAAATGCTATCAGCATGAATGACTATTTGAAGTTTCATGCATTCTGTTTGGGTTTAGATATGAGGTATCCCCCAAAGCTAATTGTGTAAAAATGTTCAGAAGTGAAATTATTAGATTCTAAGAGTTTTAACCTATTAGTCAATTAATCCACTGACACTGATTAACTGAGTGGTTGGTAGGTTATGGCTGGAGGAAGTGGGCCACTTGTTGCATGACTTTGAAATTATTTTTTTTTTTCCTGGTGAGTGGAGCTCTCTCTGTTTCCTGGCTGTTATAAAATGAGCAGCTTTAATCTGCCATGCTTTTCCACCATGATGTTCTGCCTCATCTGGGGCCCAGAGTTATGAAGTTATGAGTTATGAAGTTAGCCAATTATGGACAGAACCTCGACACAATTCTGAGTAAATTTCCCTCTCCAAGTTGTTCTTGTTAAGTATATTGATCACAGAAACAAAAGGCTGGCTGAAACACAATTTATTTCCTTTTAATAATTCCACAATTTATTCTTCTTTCATCAATGTTATGTATAAACATGATTAATTGAAAATTGTCTTAACTCTCACAGTTTTCTAACAAAATTCTACATAAAGTTTCTTATTTTTCCTCTCATTTGTTCAAAACACATTCATATTTCATTATCCATTCTATAAGAGAGGTAATTAATTCCTTCAAGAAATTTCCTTCTAAGCCATCAGAAATTTATGCCCTAATAACTGTGAGTCAAAGAAGAAATAGGGAAAGGGAATGAGTTACTGTTACTCTTAATTACTAAACAGTTAATCAAATTAACTTGCTAATCATTAATGAAGAAGAAAAATAAAAGCTAACATATAGAATTAGGTAAAACTGGAACTTAAACTGAGCCAATAGTTTATACATTAAAACAGTTCACCATACCAGTACTTTTCCAGTTTTCTTGGTAACAACATGGTACTCTAATGTAACTTGCCCATACTTAATTACATGATAGTATTTGCCAAGATTACTTAGTTATTTAAATTAGCATATACTGCCTGGCAAAACATTTAAAGGTGGGACTTATCTGGAAATTAGGTTTTACCTGTTAGTATGTCGTGAAGTCACCCTCTATTAATGTGAGGAATGGGCTTGTCTGTGTGTTCCTATTTATTTACACTGTATCCTAGATGCTGTTTTCCTCTACTTCTGTACTCTATTTGCCTATACTCATTGCATTTATAGACTACATTTACCTTTTTGCATTTACAGATTACATTTACCTAGGCAGAAAATTAAACTTAAACCAAGGTAATAAAGCAGTTTTGATATAATTTTTTCATATTCTACAGAATTTGAGTTTTAGGATGTGCCCATGAATGTGTCATTAACATCTTATTTACTTTTTATTAGTTGGAAGATCAAGTTTTTTACCTGTCAATGATTTGGTCACTTCTTATATTTATAATTCTAATTTTCATTTCATAATCTAAGCATTATAATTTTAATATATAATCTTGGTCATTTATCAGTGTTTATTCTTTATAGGTACCATCGTCTGAATGTTTGTGTTCCCACAAAATTCATTAGTTAAAATTTAACCACTACTGTGATAATATATGGAGGTGATAACATTGGGAGGCAATTATGTCATAAGAGTGGAGCCCTTATGAACAGGATTTTTTGTACCTTTACAAAAGAAGTCTTTGTGAGCTGCTTTGACCCTTCAACCATGAGGACACAGCAAGAAGATAACAACTCTGAAACAAAAAGGGAGCCTTTACCAGACATTGAATCTGAATGCCTGGATCTTGGACTTATAGCCTCTACAACTATAAGAAATAAAAGTATTTTTATAAATAAAAGTAAAAGTAAAAGTATTTTGTTATAGTAGACCAAACAAACTAAGACAGAATCAACATCTTTCCTGGTACGCATTCCCTTGTTTTCAGGATATTGTTGAAGTAAATACCCATCCATGGGTGATTGTCTGGTAACATTTAAGCCAAGGACAGTATGGTTAGTATTTTTTTTAACATTCACATGTAGAGAGCTCATAAATTTCTTTAACTATTAAGCTATAATCCTTAGTCGGCCTATCAATATAGATACTTTTAAATTCATTTTTCATAACCATCATTGTAGTCACAGTTCATCTAATTATTTATTATTGCTTTGATCTGATCTCTTATGTAGTAGAGTTAAAATATTTTGAAATTTGCACATATTGGGCACTTACGTATTATGAATTTATGAGGTTCTATGTATAATTTTCCATTTATTCATAAAATTTGGTTTCTTCTGTTTAATACTTGAAAAGCTGTCTGCTTCAAAACATAATAAATGAAAAACAATTTCTGCTTAACTAGTTCTTTCCTTTACCTCAGAAGTAAGATAGTCATTTTCTAGTTTTCTATACTCTACAAATACTTAGGTATGCTGCAAATCCACTTGATATCAATTAATCCCCTGGAACTATGGACTCTATCAGCATTCAGGAATAAAAAGAATCCATCCCCTTTTATTTCAAACCTGAAAGGAAATAATCTAAGTCAGTTTGGGAGCTATATACATCTATAATCAAAAAGAAAATTAAGAACACAGTGATTTGAAACATATTTAAAAACACCAAGTTCCCAGAAAATATATTACCTGATATCATATGTTTTCACAAAAATTGGTTCAATAAAAGAAAATAAGACTGAATTTGGTATTTTTTTGAGTTATAATCTGTACTTCTATTCAGAACAATGTGGAGAAAAAGTGTACAGACAGATGAAGACAGGTTTATGTCCATTTCTTTCTTTGTTTTTTCGTTTGGTTTTGTTTGTTTTTAGACTGGTGGATTGAATCCAGGGGTGCTTTAGCTGTGAGCTACATTCTCAGTCCTTTTAAATTTTATTTTGAGACAGGGTCTTGCTAAATTGCTGAAGATCTTGCTAAATTTCTGAGGCTGGCCTCAAACTTGCAGTCCTCCTGCCTCAGACTCCTAAGTAGTTGGGACTACAGGTGTGCTCTGCCATGCTTGGCCCTTTTCTTACCTTTCCTTTTCCTCCTACTGCCCGCTCTATCTGTCTTGCTTCTTTCCTTCTTTTCCTTTCATTCTTCTATGTTATCTATCATTTTTCTATTTAGAAAAAGAATGTTTGCTAAATCAAAAGATCTCTGTAAATAAAAAAGTAGCTTCCAGGCATAAATTTAATGAATATTTTTATTTTACTAAAAATAAAAATTTGGTGTTGTTATTTGGTGTTGTTGAAATACAGGGAGTAGAACCAAAAGAACACATGTAATATAGTTTTTGTTAATTAGCTCTGTTGATATTTAAATTTTTTTATAACAAGTATGATATAACCAAGCTTTCAATATTTGTCTAATTGGCTGTCACTTTTCTGTCTAGCACTAACTTAAAAAATTAGGGAGGAATACATGGATTGAAAGAAGAGTCTTATACCCCTGGTTATTAGGAAAAATGGTATATAAGTGAGGAGGCAACTTTCATGCAAGGAACTGTTACAGAAATTAAAAATACTTAAAATTAAATTAAAGTTCAAATAAGTAAATTGCTTATAGTGGACATTGGATGAATTTTTAAAAAACTATGAGATTTGTTAAGAGGCATATGTCAGATTGGAGATTGAAAGTTTTCATATGAAGGTCTCTTTAACACAGAAAAAAAGATTTATTTTTAATATCACCATTCAAATTATTTAAATTTTTCTAGAACACAATAATAAAAATTTTCATACTAAATTTGAAGCTTACACAGCATTGAATGTGGTACCATTTGTCCATTTCCAAGACTCTCCCACTTTCCTGCTCAACCCAATGCAGTGCATGGAAGTTCCTGAATATTTCTTCAAAAATTCCTTTCACAAGCACAAGGTGTCATCCATTAGTTAATATTTTAGAGCACATTGTGGAATATGCTTCTCAACTAAATCATTTCACCTTTTAAAATTCACATTCTAAATTCTGATGTCTTCATTTTTTTCTAGCACAAACAGCACAGATATCTTTGAGATAATATTATCAGAACAATTTTTATTTCACTCTATCAGTTAGACATGTCTAAGAAGTTATATTTTAATCGTGTTATTGAAATTCTATAATCTACATGGCCTCTAATTATCTTCAAAGGCAATTTCCACCTCTTCAGAAATTGTGAGAAAAGCATATTTGACTTTTTTCTTTTTAAGTTCAAAGTCTAAGTCGTTGATATGTTCTAGTCACTAGGTGAATGACGAAGACCATGAACTGCAATGATGTTAAAACTACCTGGATGACAAGCTAGGGGTCTCAAAGGTTTCTACAGGAACTGGTATAGCCTGTTCCTGAAGGATGACAGGAACCAATGCTTCTATATTGTTTTAAGTGTGGGTGCCCTTCCATCATTTAAAGAAGAAGGGCCTGAAATTCCCATGTGAAAAGTGTTCTTTCTATACCAGAAGGAAAAGTAATACTCTTACATCATGAGTGGAGAGTTGAGGCTAAGGGAAATTTGTGTAAACAAACCTCATTAAACCTCCTGGTTACTTCCCTATCATATCCAAAATTTTTACCTCATCATATGTTCACAATATATTAAAGGGGAAAGGAGTAAAGGAAAGTGGCAGTACTGTTAAGAAGGAAAAACTCAGAGGGAAACTGCTTTGAGTAGATCCCATCATAAGAATGCCATTCGTGCTATATGTTTTCTCATACAATCTGAGATCAAACTAACTCCTGGGTAAATATGATTTATTACAATGGGAGATATTAAGTGGGAGTTTCAGGGTTTCCTCCATAATATCCTTACTATAGGACCTTAATCATTTTTGTCAGCTTTTCTTTACAAACCAACCAACCTCATTTCTTACTGTGTCCCTAAAGTCCAAGTCTGTCTGCCTTCTCTCACCTCTTCCATTTATTAATTCACTTACTACAAGTGCACATATCTCCTTCACATCCTCACCTCTAAGTTCCTAAACTCTAAGAGCTAAATCATTTTTTTAAAATTCTAATTTCCAGAAAAGTTTTGGTGGAAGGCAAATGTAACTAAGAAATAATATTGCAATCTAAAAACATCCAATAAAGACATTTATCTATCTACACAGTAGGCACTGATGTTAAGACATGATATCACTAGGCAATTTGCCTGCATTCAAATCCCAGCTCATGCCTCTGTGCATGTGTGCTGTGTGTGTGTGTGTGTGCATGCACATGGCACTGGTTGAAGATTACCTGAGTTTTTATAAGTATTGTGTTCAGAACACTGTCTGACATGTATTGTCACACAATATCAGCTGTTATTGTTTTTATTCTCTCCTTGCAGAAACATAATCTTTGAAATTATTTAAAATTTTTCCTACCATATCCCTTTGTGTATCAATCTAAGCCGGTTTTGACCCCTGTGATCTGTAGTCTCTGTCACTGGCTGTCCAGTTTCTGATATCATCAGAAAAGTAGAAACACTTCTCTCCTACTGCAGTCCATTCCCCTCCACATGCCACAGTTTTAGAACATTTTGATATTACTTAAAAAAGAAAAAAATATCAGATAAAATAAATCAAAAACTATTTCCACTCACTGTAGTGAATCAGTTTTGCTTTTTACTTTTCCTTCTCTGTTTAATCAAATGAACACTTGAGCATGAAGATTTTCAAAGGAACATCAGCATTCTTGAGAATGACAAGGAAAACAAAAATCAGAACTGCTAAACACTGACATAATTGATTTTAAGTACTAAATTTAGTAAAGAGTGCATATGGAAAAGCAGGTTCTAAGAACTATTAGGCCATGGATAAGGAATCAAATTCTGCCTTTGGATTCTCTTTGTGTGTGTATGCACACACATGCTTATGTGTGTGTTGAGCCTATGATATCCAGAAGAATATTAGCATTTTATTTTTATAAATCTTCCAACAGATTACTAATGCCTTTGTTCTTTTTTTCCCTTTAACATGATATGAGAGTGAAGGAGTTCAGAGGGTGACACTCAGAACTTGACATACCTATTATATTAAATTAAAGAATCTGAAAAGTAGAAGATGCAAGAAGAAATATCCTGGGTCAAATGGATTCCCATGTGAAAAATGTTCTTTCTATACCAGAAGGAAAAGTAACACTCTTACATCAAGAGTGGAGAGTTGAGGCTAAAGGAAATTTGTATAAACAAACCTCATTAAACCTCCTGGTTACTTCTCAACCATATCCCAAACTTTTACCTTATCATATGTTCACAATATACTAATTTTCCCAATTAAATATGCATGTTCAATTCTGAGTCTTTGAGTCTTCTTTTTTTATGAAGATTTCTTTTCTGCATAAAATTTGTATGATATAAAAGTGGATGCTTTTCTCCTGTCTATCTCCATGTCAACTTAATTCTCATACTCAGCAGAAAAATCCTAAGATGGTAGAGAAAAACTTTTGATTTTCCTACAATAGAAAGAGAGAAGAAAGGAAAACAGGGAGGGAGGGATGGAAGGAGGAAGATATCAACAAACAACTATAAGTAATATAACTTACTCTCGATCCAAAAGAAATTAAAACAAATAAATTATATCATTGCATAAGATGATTACAATTTATGAGGCATCAGCACTAGACAAGTCTTTTGATCCTGATTCTGGAAGTTATTATGTGTGAGAATCAACTTACTCTAATCATTATATCTTTGTCTATAAATGGATTTCATAATTACATCTTTCTCCCAATTTTGTGAGAATTAAACATAAATAATAGAACATAGTGTATTTAACATAAACTCACTCTCAATGAAAAAATTATTGCCTTTTTTAATCTGTTGATCATCTGAGAATTTAAGACCAATAAAGTTAAGAACATGATTCTACACTTCAACTGAGAACATGTTTTTTTTTTGAAAAAGGCAAAGAATATGATAAAACTTGAATTAAATTAATAAATACTTTTGAAGACAGCAAATCAGAAGCAACCAGCACTTGCCTGCTTCTCTGTGCATTGGAATCAAAACAATTGGAAAGCAACTATTCATTGAGGCACATGCCTATGGGAAAATGCTGAAGTACAATAGTGGACATACAGAGCCTTGGAGAAATCCAGACTCTGAATAGTGGAAGAGAAGGTGGAGATGATGCAAGATCTTAAATTATACTATGGGGCTATAGTAAAAACAATGGCATGGTACTGGTACCATAACAGACACATAGACCAGTGGAACAGAATAGAAGACACAGAGACAGACCCACATAAATACAGTTATCTCATGCTAGACAGAGGTGCCATAAATGTACATTGGAGAAATGTTAGCCTCTTCCACAAATGGTGTTGTGAAAACTGAAAATACACATGTAGTAGAATAAAATTTAACCCCTATCTCTCACCCTGCACAAAACACAACTCAAAGTGGATCAAGGATCTAGGAATTAGACCAGAGACCCTGCACCTACTAGAAAAAAAAATAGGCTCATCATGTTGGTTTAGGAACCTATTTCTTCAACAAGACTTCAAAAGCATAATAAGTAATATATCAAGAATCAATAAATAGATGGTATCAAACTGAGAAGCTTCTTCAAAGCAAAAGAAACAATCAAGAATGTGAAGAGAGAGCCTACAGAATGGGAGAAAATCTTTGCTACCTTTATCTCAGATATAGCATTAACCTCCAGGATACATAAAGAACTCAAAGAACTTAACACCCAAAAAAATAAATAAATAAAGCCCAATCAATAAATGGGCTAAGGAATTGAACAGGTACTTCACAGAAGAAGAAATACTATCAATCAACAAATATAAGAAAATATGTTCAACATCACTAGCAATAGAGAAATGCAAATTCAAACTATGCTAAGATATCATCTTCTTCCAGTCAGAATGGCAGTTATAAAGAATACAAGTAACAATAAATATTGGGAAGGATGTGGGGGGAAATTTCCATTCATACACTGTTGGTGGGACTGAAAATTGGTGCAACACTATGGAAAGCCATATGAGGATTCCTCAGGAAACTTGGAATGGAACCACCATTTGACCCAGTTATCCCACTCCTCAGTGTACATGCAAAGGACTTAAAAATCAGCATACTACAGTGATGCAGCCACATCAATGTTTATAGCAGCTCAATTCACAATAGCTAAACTATGGAACCAACCTAAGTGCTCTTCAACAGATGAATGGATAAGGAAAATATGGTATATATACACAAATATTACTCAGCCATAAAGAAGAATGTAATTATGTTTTATGAAACTGGAAATTATGATGCTAAGTGAAATAAGCCAATACCAAAAATCCAAAGGCTGAATGTTCTCTCTGTTAATGCAGATGCTGACTCACAATAGATGAGGGGTGCAGGGGTGGGGGGCTTGTTTTCACCAGATTGGACAGAGCAGAGTAGCAGGAAGGGAGAGGTGGGGAAGGGAATGAGAAAGACAATAGAATGAATCATCAGATGTAACTTTCTTATGTTCATATATGAATATATGACCAGTGTAACTCCACATCATGTACAACCACAAGAATGGGAAGTTATACTACATGTATGTATGTCAAAATACATTCTACTGTCATGTATGACTAAAAAGAACAAATACAAAAAATAGAGAAAGCAAGAAAGAGCTACAGTGCCACACTGTGCCAACATGGCAAAGGACAGGAACAGCAGAGAAAGAAGGGGACCCAATAAGCACAGCTGGCACAGAATTTAACATAGTGCAGATGGGAAGACTGAACACAGCTGGATCTGGGATATGCATAACGGGCTGGCACTAGAGAAGTCCTTTGCACTTCCCAATCTATGCTCATAGTTCTGTAAAAATGAGCCATTTTGAGAAGGTTGCATCTGAACTTGCTGTTGTGCAAATCAAAAGCCTCTGCATTTTCCTACAGAGGAACCTACAGCAAACATGACTACACTGTCCCAGTGGACATCTACCTTGAGACCCAGTTTAGCCCCAGGGTAGTCCCACTGAAACAAACCCACTGAAAAATCTATGTAGTGGGAAACCAGTGAGTGACATGGAATGAAGCAGAACTTGCTTCCTGTTTAGGACAGACATACTAGGTGACTAGCTGAAGGAGTTCTGGGGACTGAGCAGGCATACATGGTTATAGTAGAAGCTGTATCTTAGAAGGTGAGACTGGTGCTATGGATTGTGCTGGACTCCTTCTTCCCAGTGTACTCACTTCCCCTTCCTTCCAAGTGGGTTTCACAATGGGCACGTGACACAGACTCTGACTCAGAGCCTGGTGTCAGCCCAACCCTGAGATTGCCTTGAGTAATCTTTTCAGAGTAAATTTCTGAAACTTTGCAGTTTGTATTATCTTATCCTGGTAAGCAGGGCAGTTGAGAGATATTCCAACTGGTTCCAGTCCCAAACTACTTCCACTGGTTGCTTGTTGAGGACACAGAAAGAAATTCTGATCAGCATAGGTAGGGAACACCCACTCTTGCCCATGTGAGTGGCCACTTTGGCAGAAACAAATACTTTTGCTTTTTATCAAGCTTTTCTTATCTTCATTATTTGCTGATTTGTATATATATTTTTTCTTTACTCTCTTCTCCTTTTAATATTTATTTTATTTATCTATTTTTCCCTGTTTCCTTTCTTTTCTCTTTTTGAATTTTCAAAATGTTCTTTGGCCTTCCTTTTAAATTATCTCAAAAAAAAAAAAAAGTTACAGTAAACTTTTCTGGATCAATGATAAAAAAATAAAACTGGTATTTAAAAATGCGAAAAAACACCAAAAAGATAAGAAATCCTAATTATAACATTAAGAGAATTAAAGGAGGAAAAATACAACAAAACATCATAAAACAAAACCCCAAACAAAACATGATAAAATTTTTTAAAAAATAATAAAGCATAGTAAGGTATACTGTATTCACAAGGTCATGTCAATTGGTATAGGAATCACTGTAACCAGGTCTTCCAGTGGGAGATGACAGAAACTGGACTTAATTCCTACTCCAACACGGACAAGTAGGGATTTATAATCAAGGGGAAGGGTGGGAATCAGTGGATATAAAATTACTATAGTAATTTTATAGGGAACTATAGAAATCAAGGATAAACTGGCTGAACAGACTTGATAAGATTCACCATGACAAAATTTCATCAATAACCCTAAACTTTTATTAGTTCTGTCTTTGGACTTCATATGATAATTTGGTAGGAAAACTTTCTGCTGTAACTGATGGTCATGTTATTTAAAGTCTATAGAGGAAAAAAGAGGAGTTTAATGCACTGGGAGAGGGGTATTATTGATAAGGAACTAGAGTGTTTAGTTTTTCTTTTCTGAAATCTGTTTTGTTTTATGGTTTTATACTGGCTAATGGCACATGCTTATTACCTCTGCTTTATAAAAGTGGAATGTGTGATGTATGGTCTCACCTACTATTTGGTACCTGCATCATCATAGACATTATCCACAATGAGTAAATAGATTGACAAAGGAGCTCCTGGTTGATGGAGCCTTCTACTGAGGTAGGCCAGCACTAGATCTGCATCCTGAACAACTGCCTAGTGGCTTCCAGAGAGTTCCATCAGGTGCTTTAAAGACACCAAGCAATAACAGCTCTTTCTTATTGTTTCTCTCCTCCATGAAGACCTGTGCTCTTACAAAATATAAGGACAGGTAAAGAAGGCATTAAAGTTTTTATCCTGCTCTATTATGGTATTGTTTCTAGAGGGCTTGGTAATATAACCTAAGTTTTTTAGAGAAACAAGCACACTATAGATGTGCATCTATTAAAAATTAAAACATTTACTCAGGCATTTTTTTGGTGGGAGATACAAGGGCTGAAGGGTTATTAAATAAATACTTAAATGCATGACTCCAAAGTTTTTAAGAATATAAGCAAAAGCAAGAACTAGAATTACCAGGGGAAAAAGATAAACTAGATGTATTTTTGTAGGGGAAAAAGAATCTGAATGTTCGTGAAATATGGAGGAGAAAAAGGAATTAATTTAAATCAAAATGATTAATTTCAAATCTTTCATTTTAATACATTTTGGTCTAATTTATAATGTCTAGTTCCACCATATATGTTTTCCTGTTTGGCTTTGGATATCTGAGAAAACAATAGAAGACACTGCTTTCTGCCTATCCTTACCATTTCATCCTCTGTTAGCATTCTCCTCTGAATATGAATACACCTAGCAACATCTATCATTTAATCTATGCTAGAAATGTGATTAATTCCACCTGTAGCTGATGAATGTTTTCTGGTGTATTTTTCAAGGCAAACATCGCCAACAATAATATATATTGAAAGTTATGCAAATAAACAGATGGATAGACCAAAAAAAAAAAAAAAAAAAGACATACAAGGTCTAAGTAGTACAGAGTTTATGCAGAATAGGAAACAAAACAGAAATCCACCCGGGTCAGAGGTATACAGTTAATTTCTCTTGCTCAGGCTCAGGTTTCCCCTTGATGGGTCTTTAATGGTTCACCTAAGTTCAAGTGGAGAAGAACCATTCTTCTTTGTTAACCAAACATGTCAAGGTACAGCTGCTTCTCTTTCCTATGGTAGCTTCTGAGTTCTGACTGCATTAGCTGAAGGTACCTCCGGACATTGGCATCTTTAGGCTGCCTATTTGACAGCAGCCAGTAGGTAGTGCTGAGCCTGGTCATAGTCCTGCTGATGAAAGAGCCTGATACAAGGCCTTCTCATTATCAGGCTGTCCTTTAAAGACACTTGGTGTCTTAAAAGCACCTGATTGAAAACTCTGAAACTTTCTGACTGTACTGTCACTCGTTGGTAGTGCACTAGCTCCATCTGAAGAAGACAGGCAACTAGATTGTTGTAGCTGTCTGTCTGAGTCCTGTGCAGGATGTTTTCTCGTTCAGGTTTGAGAGCCGGGCCTTGAGGTCCTAGATTAGGTATCCCGAAGTGAAGACTTGGATCCAGACCCCGCAGCTGAAGCAGAGCTCCAGCTGCATCACAGTACTTCGCCTGCCAGTCATGCTGGTTCCCTTCCTCCTGGTAGAGCTGAGCCTCCTCCTGCAGGCGTTTCTCCAGAGCTCTTGGTCGCCCACTGTTCTTATGGAATCGGGAAGTGAAAGAGCACTGACACTCTGGGCTTGGAATCAAAACACTTGATTTAGGTAGTCGACTTAAGAAAGCAGTTGCTTTCTCTTCTCCAGGAGAGCCCCTGGGAGGGAAGCTTTGCTTGTTTCTCCACCCCCACGGCCAACACCACCTCTCTGCGGTCTTTTTTCGGTCTCCAGAAGTGCAGGAAACTAGTTAGGAAAAGGATGTGAGAATAATGAGGCCAAAGATTAAATGATTTCCTAAAGAAGCAATTCGGGGGACAGAGACTTCGCGAAAAACTAAAGGCCATGCGAGGGAACCACAGGCAGGATCCTTCCTCCTTTCTTATGGACACACCCCCTGACCTGGAAGAAAAAGGGAGTAGGTGGTGACAGCTGCTAAAAACACAAGAGGTCTTCCCTCCATCCCAGCTCTTGATTTGTCCTATTCAACAGGCATTTGTTGTTGTCTGTGCTTAAAGAATGGGGGAGATAAAAGACCAGCAAATAACCTGGCCACATGTAAACATTGGTAGGGGTCAAGGGAGGAAGGCTGAAGACCTGTTCTAAAAATTCACCTCTATAGTAACAGTAAAAAAGCAACAAAAAGATTGTAAATACATCATCTACTAGGGAACTTGGTATTTGTTACTCTTTGCCCTTTCAGACCACACATTAATGATAAGAATGGAAGAGTAGCCACAGAGGGTACATTCTACATACTCTGCTATCTACAATGGAACTGCCTGATCTATTAGAGGAACACCACTCTAGTAAGAACTTCAGTAAAAGTGGGACCCTTGGGCTCTGACACAGTATACACTATGTCAAAACCCACTAATTGCAGCCAAAGAAGAAATAGAAAAATTACACTATGAAGTCCAGTCAGAAAGGTTGGGGACATATCCAGTGATAAAAAGTCCCGGAGTTCAATCCCCAGCACAACAACAAATAAACAAACAAACAATAAAACTGTTGTTGGGGCAACAGCTGAAGACATTACTAGAATTGAGATAATTTAGGAATACATTTGTTTAATTCAACCAGAAATTGACTAAATCCAAGATGGGGAATTTGTGTTCTATTCTGCATGAAATTATGGTCATTCACCTTTTTAACCTATAAAAGTACCTTTTGAAAACATCTTTATTGCAATATAACACCCATACCATAAAATTTGTCCCAAACAACTTTTTACACTTGTGCACTCATAAGTCTTCCCCAACTTACAAAAGACTTCCACTTAAGTAAAGGCTTCAACACTTCTAAACTGCCTTGGATTCTGTTTTTTCCTTTCTCTACTTCTTTCTTATCACCCCCCAAAACTTACTTGTTCTGTGTCCAGCTTTTATACCCATCACCTTGTAGCTCTGGTCTAATCACAGCAAATGTGTTAATTGGCTCAGATCAAGAGGAGTGGACTAGAAAGTTACTTATGTGCCTCACTTAGCACAGTATTGAGCAACCTTTTATGTTAAATAGGACAATTAACTAATCAAAGCACTTTCCCAGTCCAGGAAAAAATACTGAGATTAATTTCAGATAAAGGTAGGCAGACTTGCTAGCTTAGGGAAGCAAACAGAAAAATATTGACTCATTCATAACAAGAATATCACAAAGTGAATCATGTAAACACCACAGACCTGTCATTTAAAACATTTGCATCACTTCTCAAATTTTCTTATTTCCTTTTACATTCATTTTCCTACCTGACTTTGATCCCTGGCTTTATGTCAATAGTTTGACCTATCCTAGAATTTCACCTAAATGAATTAGAGAGTGTGTGGTGTCTATCTCTGGTTTATTTCATGTATGATAATGCTTTTAAGATTTACAGAAATCATTGTACATGTAAGTAGTTAATCTCTTTTTAATTTTTAATGGTATTCCCATTGTATGTTTATATCTGACATAGTGAAATATTTCTTATTTCTAGTATTTGACTATCACATAAGAAGCTGCTATGCACATTTCATATTATTTTGTCAGAGTATACTTTCTTTTGGATAAATTCATTTATACAATCACTGTGTCATATGGTGTTTGCTTTATAAAATCTGTCAAACTGTTTTCCAGAATAGGTACATAATTTTCAGTTCTTTAACAATGTGTAAGATTCCAAATGTTGCACACCTTCACCAATGTTTGTTCTTGTCAATCTCTTAATTTTAGATATTTTAACAAATGTTTTTTCACTTTTGGGCTTCTTTTAGTTTATATCCTCTAATTATTAATCATGTTGTGCATATTTTTAATGTATTTATCATTCAGATATCTTCTTTGGTGACATGCTCATTCAATACTTATCCATTTTTAGTAAGGTTGACTAATATTCAGTTGCAAGAGTTCTTCAGGAATTGTGGATATGAGTTACCCATTCTATACATGTTTTACAAAGGTTCTTTCCCAACCCATGGCTTCACTCTTCATTTCTCACTGCTTTAATTTTTGAATATAAAAAGCTCTTCATTTTAATAAAGACAAATCAATTACTTTTTTCCCCCAAAGTTTGAAATTTGAGGACTTCTCCATCTAATCTTTACCTATCTCAAGGCAGAAAGACTTTCCCCTTTGTCGTTTTTTGTTTTCTGAGAAATTTTAAAGTTTCAGCTCTTCCATTTAGATTTTTTGATTCAACTTGAGAAATGTTCTACACATGATATGAGATAAATAACAATGTTAATATTTTAAAAATATGAACATAAAATTATTTCAAGACTATATGCCAAAAAGGCTATTTCATTCACTCAATCATTTGTTGAGGAATCTGAGGCCCATTTCTTGGCTCTATGTGGGTTTCATTAATACCTTTTCAGTTCCTATGTCAATGCCACATGATCTTGTTATAAAGATTTATGTTAAAACTTGAAAGCAGGAACCTTTTAAAACTTTTTTCAAGATATTTTATTTTTATTATCCTAAGGCATTTTCCTATTTTATAAGCTTTAAACAATGTTAAAAAAAAGCCTGCCAAGATATTTTTTCAGGATGCTTTGAATTTATAGCTCAATTTGGTAAAAATTGACATTTTAGTGACATTCAGTCTCCACCACAAGCAGGGTTTTACTTTCATTTATTTGGACCACAACCAATTTGTACTGAACAATGTTTTGTAGTTTGTAGTAAGTTTTGCACACACATTGTTAATTATATTTCTAAATATTTTCTATTTTTATTTCAGTGCAAATGACAGTTTTACTTTTCAGTTATTACAGGAAATAGAAATGTAGTTGATTTTTGTGTACTGATTTTGCATCTTGAAACTTGGCCAAAATGTCATTCCTTAGTTCTATTATCTATTTTGTAGATTCTTTGTAATTTTCCACATAAGGATTTATGATGTTTGTGAAAATTATATTTCAACAAAGCCTGTATTTAGCCTACTAACACATTTTAGACACTACTAAATCCCAGTCGGTACAGAGAATGAAAAGATGCTGACAAGACTTGCTTTTGATGATGCTAAACATAATTTCTATTTTTTCTATCCTCTTTTCTATATTAATTAGAAATCTATAATGTGCATGAGAACTAAATTTCAAATGTGATTCCATCATTTAATATAATCTTATTTAGATAAGGTTTAATTTGCTTGTTTATTTAAGAATAGTTGATATAAAATATTTAGCATAGTTTATGGTATAAGGTAATATTCAAAAGAGCATCTCTCATTATGTTAGTAAACAAAAAAAAAGGAGGAAAAGAAAGTTAGGTTAAAACAAAAGATTAAAGGATAACAGAGATTTTTAACAATGGCCAGAGGCTAACCCTTACTCTCTATTGCTCAAACACCAGCTTACGTATTACCTGGAATTTAAATACTAGAGCTTCTAAGAATCCAGAGAAAACTCCATGGTTCACTCATGTCAGGAGGTCTTCTTTACTCACATTCATCTTCATCTCTGCTCATGTTCCTCTTGCTGACTCAAAAATCACAAACCCTGACTCCCTCACTATTCTTAGAAACAGCAGCACAAATTCAGTTAATGTGATTCTTCAGTTCAGTAATTTGATTAAGGGTCCAGAGAATTACAAGGAGTTGTCCATGGTTCAGCCATGAACTTTATTTCCAGGGTATCTGGTCTCTGATGGCAATACAAAGTCCCTTTTCAATCTTGGGATATTTCTCACATGGGCCTTCTTTGAAAATCTTAAATAAGGTAGGTAGTATTAAGGCAGAGTGAAACTTTGTTAATGTTTGCCTAGTGCTGCATCTCTGTTATTTCTTTTAGGCAGATTTAACTGGATTTCAGGCAAGCAGAGCCATCTTTCACTCCCTTCCCTTTACTTTCCAATCTGTTCCATTAAGGCTTTACTAATGGGTCAGTGCCAACCAAGACCACCATTATACCCGTAGTCCAGAGCACCAACTGTGTTGGTCTAACCCACATCACATTAAAACTCAACTTAATTTCTAGACTTCTTAACAGTTATTTAGACAAAATTAATTTTTATTTAAATTTTCATCAATCATCTTAAAACATATGTTTAGTGGGAAATAAAATGTATCTATATGAGTTCATAATGCATAAAAAGGATAGTTTTTCTTATTTTCCATATGGAAGAACTCTAAAGACAGAAGCTTTTTTTGCTGCAAATATATTTTTTGTTTTTTTCACATTTGGCACTATTCATGACTCTCTTATCTATGTAGACACAATTACCATTATCTTCAATTTTGTACCTGCAACAAAACAAAGAAATTTTTATTTATGGGACCTTAGGAAAGATAACCAAGCACAGCCTCAAACACAGAATATAAACTTTGGTAACCATGTTTCCAAATATGCATTACAGAAGGAATAGAGGAAGTTGAACAAGCAGTTTATTTCCTCATATCAGTCTCCAGATACTATCTCAGGGCTCTGATGATGGTAAAAAACCACACTGTTAACTTCACTTCCATAACAACACAGTGCAAGTACCTCAAGTTGTCAATAACATGGAAAACACTGTACATCATTTTATGAGAGCCTGAATTCTTCCCCTTATGCTTTAGAATACTAATAAGTCAATCTAGCCATCTGGAGATGATGCAGAGGCAGAGTGTAACTGACATGTCACTGAACAAACTTCCATAGTATATCCAATGCTAAAACAGAGGCTCACTTGGCCACTCTGCAACCATCACCACAGTGAAACAGGTATTCTTCATTTGATGCAGTATGATGTGAAAGCAATTGCAAAATATCTACAGAGGGTTTTCTAAATTCATATTTTTAGATCACATAGAAACACATATTAAACTTCACAATTAAAATAATAGAATGGTGAATTATGATTTCTCCCTTTAATTTCTGGTTATAATTAGCACTGGTGCCTAGATCTAAAATATGTGTATATCCATCCCTCCATAGCCTCATAAATATTTTAAAAGTTCATAATGTATTTTAAAAAAAGTTTTCTCTAAGCTGTGGACCTCCAGTATGGTGAATTCCAAAATCCATAGATATTCAAGTTAATTATATAAAGTGGTGCAGTATTTGCCTATAACCTAGGTGTATCTTCCCAGACTTTAAATCAGCTTTATATCAGTTATACTATCTAATATGGTATAAATGCCATGTAAATAGTTATTGTAATGTATTGTTTTGTGGAATAATGACCAAAAATCATGTCTGTTCATGCTTCATACTACACAAAATTTTTCATCTAGTATCTTTTGGTCCTTTTTTTTTTTTTTTTTTTGGCTGAATCAATGGATGTGGAAACCGGAAACCGCAGATGCAGAGCATCAGCTGTGTAGCCCTTCCTATGTGTTCCCTAGTGCCATCTGAGAACTTACCAAAATATTATGGGCTGATGCAGGGAGCATCTATGAACCATGTGTGGACCAAAGTGATGTTGGAGCCATTAGGTATCAGGAACTCCCAGTGGGAACCTAATGGTTTGAGAATGCTTGGTTCAGGTGGTGTCCTGCCTACCTTAAGGCTCAAGTTCTAGCACAGCCTCCAGGGGATGGGTGTGGCTTACCAAAATGTCAACCATCCTCTTCACTACAAGACCCCTGCCACACCAAGAAGCAAACACCAAACTAGACTCCTCCCACTTTGAAACCTTAGAGCTGCATTGATGTACTCTCCCTTAAATAATCAGAGCCTTTTCTTCAGTTGTTTGGGTTCCAGCTCCTATCAGGACTGGAAGTCCCATCAGACACTCCTCTTTCCATATCTAATTTCTAGATCTGTATTTATTTCTTACTGATTATTTTAGAATTTTCATTTGCCATGCGGCCCACATCTTCTGAGCAGAAACCGACCCTGTCAGGATGCTGGCCACCTTGTTATGGCTGAATTATATCTCCTCCACAACTCCAAATTTCATATATTGAAGCCCAAACCTCCAGTACCTAGATAAGGTAACCTTATTTTGTGATAAGGTTTTTAAAGGGATAAATAACTTAAAATGAGATATTTTGGGTGGGCCAAATATGGCAGTATGTCTGATGATCTCATAAAATAATATAATTTTGACACAGACTTGAGTGTACACAGAGGGTAATCTGTGAAAGACACCCAGTGAGAAGGCCACCTTATGAAAGTCAAGATGAGAAGCCCCAGAAAACCAACATTTCCCACAACTTCTTGTGGACTTTTAGCATCCAAAATTAGTAAAAAGCCTAGCCTGTGGCATTTATTACAGTAATCCTAGCAAAGTAACACACCAAATTTTACCAACTAATAAATTTGATTTCTTCATTTAAAAAATAGGACTATATATACTATGTAACATCAGGTTAAATTGTCAATTTTTTTCAGGAAAATGTCATAAATATTAGATTTTTTTAATCAGAAAGTGTATGTCACACTTTTTTATATCTTCTCAAAGCTATAAACATTATTATTGGTTATATTATTGCTCTCAAGTTATTGTGTATTTTTACCCCAAATTTGATGTAAATATAATGATCAAAGAAGTTTCTCTAAAACTTCTCATAACTTCTTTGTGTCTTATATATAATATAATGTCTGACATTTTACGTGTATGCTGCTGAACAAGTACCTATCACAAGGTAGGTGCTCAGTAAATGGTAACTACTGGTTCCTCTATGGAGAGCACCTTGTCCTTCCAGTCTGAGGTTGGAGAAATGTTTAAATGTTTACAAAACAAAAATGGAATCTAAGGGTATAACTGGTTCTTCAGGATAAGGAATATAAAGTTCTAGAATTTTAAATAAAAGTAAACAGGCAAACACATTTAAATGCTGCCCCCCCTCCAAAAAAAAACAAACAAACAAAAAAAAAAAAACAAAAGGCAAAGTTTCAAGTTTAAAGAGATAAGGATCAAACTACTTGGACTTCCATCTAGTTTAGGATACAATGACATTATGACCCACGTGTAGGGTACAATTCAATACAATATTCACATCTGTGTGTTGAATTCAATACAATTCAACACACAGATGTGAACATTGGTATTTTAAAGGCCAGAAATGTGTCTGGAGTTTCTCTTTGGCATCTATTTTTTGAGGGCCTATTGTGGAATGCTGTGGAGGAAACTATAGAGGTAGCTGCCAATGAACTCAGAATTCTTATCAAGTGTAACTCAATTAATAAATGTTATTAAAGCTTACCATTGTTTGTATACACTCCCATCTGCCCATTTCCAGGTTTCACTATCATTGAGTTTGTTCAGTCCTATCCAATATGTAGAAGGGGTCTTCAGCATTTGCATCAAAGTTTCCTGTTACAGAATACAGAATGTAATGTATATCTCCTACTTTTCTTATTCTTACTATATAAAATGCTATTGTCTTTGTCTGAGTCCACTAGACTCTCTCCATATCCTTACCAGGGTTACTGCAATTGCCTGATGACATAATTCTCTTGTTTTTGTATTTGTCATTCAGTAGCCAGTCTCACCACAGCAAAGAAAATAATTCTTGTGAAATTGAAGTCAGAGCACATCACACTTTTACTGGTAATTTGATATCTCCATATTTTCCTGTGAGCAAAGTCTTTACAATAACTTACAAGACCCTACTGATCCACGTTCTCATTCCCTTTCTCATTTTAGCCGTATGGACTTCTTCAGGAAAATGAAGTGGTGACTGGCTGTCACCACTCTGTTCCTTGAATGACCTGGGCATGCATCTACCTGAAGAACTGTGCTCCAGCTGTTTCCTTTTGCTGGAGACCTTATCCACCAGATACTCCCTTAACTACCTTCATTACCTGCTTTACATATTGACTCCATCATCACCTCAATGAGCTCTGACCTTGCCTTCAATCTACCCAATTAGCTAACTCATCATACCTATTAATTTGTATACTTTCTGCATAAAACTTACTACCTTCCAGCATGCTATATAATTTAAATATTTGCCATCATTGTTCTTCATTGCTTGTGTCTTCCACTGGGATGTAACCTCCAAATGGGCAAAGATCTTTGGCTGGCTTTATGGACCAACATATCACACTGTACCCATACACCTACCATATAACAGCCACTCAATACATTCAATCAGATTAATCTTACAAAGGAGATATCTAACCATTTCCTTTGGGAAGTTGAACTTAGCCAGAGATGCATAATATATTTTGCAGCTTTCCTGGCTGTTGCTCCAAGAAGTTTCATATTCAGATAACAAGAAGCAGTATTTATGGATTCAGTTCCAGCCTTGTGGACATTTATTTAAGTCCAGTGAGCATGACTTATCTTTAAATATCTTTGTAATTCCAACTAAAATTAACAGGATGATAAAGGAAAAAAATGAAAAACAAGTGTAAGAGGAAAAATCTGACCTTCAGCATAAAAGATTCTTATATATTTCAGACTGATAAAATATATTTTACTTTCACATTCAGTTTGAAAGATTTAACTTTAAACATCAACTCAGATTGATGTTTGAGTTGAGTACTGAGAACAATTAAACATCAAGAACAGAGAATGAAAGAAATTTGCACTGGAGAACGAATATCTATGTGTAACTTATTACAGCAATAACAACATCCAGAAACTTTCCTTCCCATTTTTTCATATTACTGGTATTTCCCTTATTCATTCATTTCATTTCTTAAATATTACTGTGCTGTCTGGAACAAGTTTCACTGTAAATAAGTTCCTCTATATTTATAACCTCAAAGCGCTTGTTTTCTATCAGTGAATTAACTGAGACTCAATTGTCTTTCAAAGACAGCATTTTTCCAGAAGTTGAAGCTGTTTCTTTGTCTTTTGTCCTTAAACAAAATGCATTAGAAGGAAAAAATATGCTGAAATTTTATTAAATTTTTACTGCTTACTTTTACTCTTTACTGTAATAGATAGATGAAGTTACTTAAGATATAACTTAGAGAAACAAGATTTAAAGCTTCCCTTACACATAGCTGAAAAAAAAATGAATGGCTCATACTAAAAACTATGAATAGGAGGACCCTCAAATGGAAGGACCAACTAGCAGTGCGGTCCTACTTTTGGATACCTGGCATGAAAGCCAAGTGAAAATATTATGGTCATTGAAATTATTTAAAAGTATTCGATTAAAAATTATTTTTAAATGCCAAGTTTAAATTGACAACTAATAAAAAATGTGTATTTGATCCAAAATCTGGATCACCAGAGAGCAGTTGTCTCATTCATTCACTAATTTATTCAATCTTTCATTTATACATTCAACAAATACCACTTGAGAATCCACAATACCATGGACCCTTTTTGTAGCTCTAAGAATACAATGACAAATATAACTTTAAAACATCCTTGCTTTTATAAAATTTACATATCTGAATTATATGCATTGTCCTAAAAGAGGATCAGGATTGTTGGTAGAAATAGTTACAATTTTAGTGCAGACGTCAGGATAGGGTTAAATGGGAAGGTGATGAGCAGTAAAGGCTTGAAGCGAGTAGGCTAGGGAGGCAAATGCATATATAAAAGAAAATCATCTTTCTAAAACCAATAACTGAAGTAAATGTGCCTGGCTGGTTCACCAAATAGTGAGAATATCCATGTCCCTGTGGACTGAGTGAAGAGAAGCAAATGGTATTTGAGGAGTAAGGTGGTGACTGGATCCAATAAGAGCACAACAGAGCCTTTGAAGGAATTTGTCTTTACTCCAAGTGAATGAAAACCTACTGCAGAGTTTTGAACATATCTAATTAGGATGTTTAAAATTTTATTAAAAACAAACTCTAGAGCTGTTGTGGTAGTGCATGCCTATAATCCCAGCAACTCAGGAGGCTGAGGCAGGAGGATTTTGAGTTCAAAGCCAACCTCAGCAACTTAAGGAGGCCCTCAGAAACTTAGCAAGACCCTGTCTCAAAACAAAAAATAAAAAGGACTGTGGAAGTGGCTCAGAGGAAACATGCCCCAGATTCAATCCGTGGTACCAACAAAACAAAACAAAACAAAAACAGACTCCAGAATTGTATTTTCGAGTATGGAAGCTTGTAGTCACATGTTGTTATTGAGTACTTAAAATGTGTCTAGTCCCAATTCAGATGTCCTGCAAGTATAAAATTTATACTGAATAAACTCAGAAAAAAAGAAAAGGTAAAAGTCTCATAAATAATGTTTATACTGTTACATGGTGAAATGCTATATAAGGCTAAAAGAAAATATAATTTCAATGACTTTTACTAATTTCCTTTTTGTTCTTAGTGTTGCTTCTAGAATTGTAAATTATATATGTACATGTAATGACTTGCATTATTTTTGTACTGGACTGTGTTACTCAAGGAGATCAAGGATGGAAGAGGGAAGAACATTAGAAAAGAAATGATGGCTAGGTGCTGAGCAAAAAGTTTTCAGACTCTGTTTATAGTTTGAAAGACTAGGCAGATTTTGCTGATTATATTTGGAACATGAGAAGAAAAAGAGTTAAAAATGATTATAAGGGTTTTGGGTTTTAAAATTAGAAGGATAAATTTACTATTTTCTGGGATGAGGAAGATCACATATAGAGGAGGTTATGGAAGAGAGAGAGATTAATATTTCAACTTAGACAATGTTGAGTTTTAGATATTTATATGAAAGCCAAGTAGGCAGTTGGACTTAAAAAGTTTGGCAAGAATCCCAGATTGGAGATGTATACTGGGGTTATTTGTGTGGTAAAGTTCTAGTTGAGAACACCAAGGGTACAAGGGTTGGAAAAGAGGGGATTCTCTTCAAGGACTGAGCCCTGAGCCGTTCCAAAGGTAAAAGGTCAGGAAGAAAAGAGAGAACAAGTTAAGGAAATGAATAAAGAACAATAAAGTGGGTAGGAAGCAAATGCAGAAAATATGTTATTTTGTAAGCCAAATGAAGACATTATTTTTAGGAAGGAGGAGTGCCAAAGACTTGGATAGGTTCAATAAGACGAAGACTGACAGTGGCCCACTAGATTTAGCAATACTGAAATCATTGACAAACTTGAAAGACAAGTTTGGTGGGGGGAAGTGGATGGGGAGTGGAAGCCTGATCAGAATGAGTTTAATAGAAAATGATAAGGGCTCAGTGTGTAGCCCAATGGCGAAGTGTGTTCTAAGCATGAACGGGGCATGAGATTCAATCCCCAGCCCAAATATAGGAGGAGAAGGAGAGGTGGAAAGAACAGAAGAAAAAGGAGAGCAACTAGTGCTATACCTAAGCTTTATAAATATTTATCAAATGACTGGTTATTCTAGAAGGTAGAGCAGGGGACTAAATTTGAAAAGCAATTAAATATCCTGGCTTATAGAACAGTTTCTGATTTCAGCTATTTAAAATTAGGGAAGAAAAAATATAGTCATTGGTTTCAGACTGGATCAATAATCATACAATTGATATTTTTTAGCAGAAATTGTTAACTTACATTTTTTAGGAAATCTTAAAATCCCCCAAAGAAGGAAAGCAAGGGTTCCACATGCCAAACTTGAAAGGATTATCATTTTCTTTTTTACTATACATAAGGGAAACAAATGTCATTATCTTTTGGAGGAACACAAGCTAATCTCTCTTTAGTATGTTCTCCTGTCCACAGCCCAGTAAATAAAATATTAGAAAATGCAAAAGGGTAAGATGTTACAACTCCTCAGCAGTAGCAAACTCAAAAGTGCCTTGGCTCCACTTTTTGGTGTCATTTTGTGAAATTATGCTATTCATTCTCCTACCTAGATTCTAGGACAAAACCAGAGTTTCCTCCTGAGGCAATTTAATGAAATGCTGTTTTTTTTTTTTTTTTTTTTTCCAAGGGGGACAGGGGTAAAGTGAGATGTATTCCCCCTTTTTAAAAAAAGTATTTGTTTTATTAATGTAGACTGCTTTCATTTCATTTCAAGGTGCTTGTAATGGGCAATACCCTCCGCTGCCCCCACCCCAAATGCTGAGGTTCCAGGCAAAATCAGGAAAGGAGACTGGGGATAATCACAGAAAGTGCATTTCTGAGCCGGTGGACAAACTGTCAACTCTCTTACCCATCTGGTTCCTCTTGGGCTCCTCAGCTATCTTATTCTCAGCCTCTTCTCCCCCTGCTTCCAACCCATTTGAAGTTTCCATGATTGCAGAGGCTGGAATAATCCTAGGAATTAACTGATAACTGCTAATTATATTTGTTGATTACAAATGCAAGAAACAGGGCCGAGTTTTCTCAGAGGGTGGCGCCACAGCAAGAATGTATGAGACACTTATAGGAGCTTACACCGAGCACAGAGCGGCCGAGTTCCGGCTCCCGGAACCGTCCCGGAACCGCCCTGGCTCAGGGCTGCGGAGCCCGCGGAGGCTGCTTCTTGGACCCTGCTACTATCAGAGCATACACCAAACACTAAGCGGCCGAATTCCGGCTCCCGGAACTGAGCCCGCGGGGGCTGCTTCTTGGAGCCTACACTTATAGGAGCTTACACCGAGCACGGAGCGGCCGAGTTCCGGCTCCCGGAACTTCCCTGGACCGGGGCTAGGAGCCCGCGGAAACTGTGTCTCGGTCCGGGTCCTGCTGAGGGCAGGTCAGGACTCACCCATTGCTTGGGTTGCCTGGCAAGGGGAACGAAATGCTGCCATTCGCATAGGATACCAACATGGCAGAGATCTGATGTCAGCAGAAAGCGGTGGAGGAGAGATCTTCATCAATACCAGCGGTGACATAAGCAGTTGGTCTTCTGGTAAGGGGGGTGAGGCTCAGTCACCCGAGTCTCCTCAATTTGTCCTCGAGCCGGAGGGAAGGAGCCGGGCCGCCGCCAGCCCCCGGAGCAGGCCCAGCGGCTCGCCAGCGTGGTGACCGCGTGACCCCAATTGGAGAGGGGGCGGAGCGGAGCCGCCACCCACACCCGCCAGGTGGGCAGACCCACGACCCAGTAGTACATGGGCGTGGTAGGAGGGGCAGGGCAGAGCCGCCCTTCGCGCTTGCAAGGTAAACAGACCTGTGACAGCCTGGCGGGTCAGGCCCAGTGGCCTGCCAGTGTGGTACACACGTCACCCCAACTCGAGTAGGGGCAGAGCAGATCCTTATCCCACGCCCGGATCAGGCCCTGCCGGTGTGGTGGTCACGTGACCCCAATTGGAGTGGGGGTGGAGCGGAACCGCCACCCGTGCCCGCAGGGTGAGCAGACCAGTGATCAACCTGCAGATCAGGCCCAGGGGTCCGCAGGCGTGGTAGGAGGGGCAGGGCAGATCCGCCGCCCGCGCCTTCAAGGTAGGCAGACCTACAACAGACCGGCGGATCAGGCCCAGGAGCCTGCCGGCGGGGTACAAACACCACCCTAATTGGAGTAGTGACAGAGCAGAGTCGCCTCCCTTGCCAGGAACAGACCCAGCATCCTGCAGGCGGGGTAGTCACGACACCCCAATTGGAGTAGGGGCAAAGCAGAGCCTCCACTCGTGCCCGAAAGGTGGGCAGATCTGCGACCGACCAGCAGGACAGGCCCAGTGGCCTGCTGGTACGACAGACACGTCACCCCAATTGGAGTAGGGGCAGAACAGAGCCGCCACCAGCTCCCAGAACAGGCCCAGTGACCTGCCGGCGTGGTAGCCACGACACCCCAATTGGAATAAGGAGAGAGCAGAGCCACCGCCCGCACCTGCAGGAAAGATACGCAAGCAGTATGAAAAGACAAGGAAAGAAAGGACCACAAGCAATGCAGGTCAACGCAACTTTAGAAGAGGTAACAGCTGCAGCAGATGGAATGTCAGATAAAGAATTCAGGATATACATGCTTCAGATGATCTGGAGTATCAAGGAAGACATTAAACAGCAAAATCAGACAATGAAAGATCACTTCGACAACGAATTACGCAAACAAATCCAGGAAGCAAAGGATCAACTATACAGGGAGATAGAGGTTATAAAAAACAAACAATCAGAAATCCTAGAAATGCAGGAAGCAATAAACCAACTTAAAAACTCAATGGAGAATACTACCAACAGAGTAGAACACTTAGAAGATAGAACATCAGACAATGAAGACAAAGTATTTCAACTGGAAAAGAACATAGACAGCTCAGCAAGACTGTTAAGAAACCATGAGCAGAACATCCAAGAAATATGGGATAACATTAAGAGACCAAACTTAAGAGTCATTGGGATACAGGAAGGTACAGAGCTCCAAACCAAAGGAATGAGCAGTCTATTCCATGAAATAATACAAGAAAACTTCCCAGACTTGAAGAATGAGACAGAATCCCAAATCCTAGAAGCCTACAGGACGCAGAGTGTGCAAAATCATAAGAGATCCACACCTAGACACATTATAATGAAGATGCCCAACATACAGAATAAGGAGAGAATTTTAAAAGCTACAAGAGAAAGGAAGCAGATTACATTTAGGGGCAAGCCAATCAGGATAACAGCTGATCTTTCAACACAGACTCTGAAAGCTAGAAGATCCTGGAATAACATATTTCAAACACTGAAAGATAATGGGTTCCAACCAAGAATTGTGTATCCAGCGAAATTAAGCTTCAGGATGGAGAATGAAATTAAAACCTTCCACGATAAACAAAAGTTTAAAGAATTCGCAGCTAGAAAACCATCTCTTCAAAACATCCTAGCCAAAGTATTACAGGAAGAGGAAATGGAAAATAACAATGAAAACCAACAGTGGGAGGTAGGACAGTAAAGGGGGGGGGGAAACAATCAAAGAGGAAAACAAACAATGTTTAGTAACAGAAATAAACAAATATGGCTGGAAGAACAACCCATATCTCAATAATAACCCTAAATGTTAATGGCTTAAACTCACCAATTAAGAGACACAGGCTAGTAGAATGGATCACAAAACAGGACCCAACAATATGCTGCCTACAGGAGACGCATTTGATAGGAAAAGACATACATAGGCTGAAGGTGAAAGGTTGGGAAAAATCATATCACTCATATGGACTTCGGAAACAAGCAGGCGTGTCCATACTCATATCAAATAAAATAGATTTCAAGCCAAAGTTAATCAAAAGAGATAAAGAGGGACACTACATACTGCTTAAGGGAACCATACACCAACAAGACATAACAATCATAAATATTTATGCCCCAAACAATGGTGCAGCTATGTTCGTCAAACAAACTCTTCTCAAGTTCAAGAGTCTAATAGACCACCACACCATAATCATGGGAGACTTCAACACACCTCTCTCGCCACTGGACAGATCTTCCAAACAAAAGTTGAATAAGGAAACTATAGAACTCAATAACACTATTAATAACCTAGACCTAATTGACATATATAGAGTATACCACCCAACATCAAGCAGTTACACTTTTTTCTCAGCAGCACATGGATCCTTCTCAAAAATAGATCATATATTATGTCACAGGGCAACTCTTAGACAATATAAAGGAGTAGAGATATTACCATGCATCTTATCTGATCATAATGGAATGAAACTGAAAATCAACGATAAAAGAAGGAAGGAAAAAGCATACATCAATTGGAGAATGAACAATAGGTTACTGAATGATCAATGGGTTATAGAAGACATCAAGGAGGAAATTAAAAAATTCTTAGAGATAAATGAAAACACAGACACAACATATCGGAATCTATGGGACACATTGAAAGCAGTTCTAAGAGGAAAATTCATTGCTTAGAGTTCATTCCTTAAAAAAAGAAAAAACCAACAAATAAATGATCTCATACTTCATCTCAAAATCCTTGAAAAAGAAGAGCAAAACAACAGCAAAAGAAGTAGAAGGCAAGAAATAATTAAAATCAGAGCTGAAATTAATGAAATCGAAACAAAAGAAACAATTGAAAAAATTGACAAAACTAAAAGTTGGTTCTTTGAAAAAATAAACAAAATCGACAGACCCTTAGCGATGCTAGTGAAGAGAAGAAGAGAGAGAACTCAAATTACTAGCATACGGGATGAAAAAGGCAATATCACAACAGACACTTCAGAAATACAGAAGATAATCAAAAACTATTTTGAATCCTTATACTCCAATAAATTAGAAGATAGTGAAGGCATAGATAAATTTCTTAAGTCATATGATCTGCCCAGATTGAGTCAGGAGGATATAGAAAACCTAAACAGACCAATATCAATTGAGGAGATAGAAGAAACCATCAAAAGACTACCAACTAAGAAAAGCCCAGGTCCCGATGGGTATACAGCAGAATTTTACAAAACCTTTAAAGAAGAACTAATACCAATACTTTTCAAGCTACTTCAGGAAATAGAAAAGGAGGGAGAACTTCCAAATTCATTCTATGAGGCCAACATCACCCTGATACCTAAACCAGACAAAGACACTTCAAAGAAAGAAAACTACAGACCAATATCTCTAATGAACCTAGATGCAAAAATCCTCAATAAAATTCTGGCGAATCGGATACAAAAACATATAAAAAAAATTGTACACCATGATCAAGTAGGATTCATCCCTGGGATGCAAGGCTGGTTCAATATACGGAAATCAATAAATGTTATTCACCACATCAATAGACTTAAAAATAAGAACCATATGATCATCTCGATAGATGCGGAAAAAGCATTTGACAAAGTACAGCATCCCTTTATGTTCAAAACTCTAGAAAAACTAGGGATAACAGGAACATACCTCAATATTGTAAAAGCAATCTATGCTAAGCCTCAGGCTAGCATTATTCTGAATGGAGAAAAACTGAAGGCATTCCCTCTAAAATCTGGAACAAGACAGGGATGCCCTCTCTCTCCACTTCTCTTCAACATAGTTCTCGAAACACTGGCCAGAGCAATTAGACAGACGAAAGAAATTAAAGGCATAAAAATAGGAAAAGAAGAAATTAAATTATCACTCTTTGCAGATGATATGATTCTATATCTAGCAGACCCAAAAGGCTCTACAAAGAAACTATTAGAGCTAATAAATGAATTCAGCAAAGTGGCAGGATTTAAAATCAACACGCATAAATCAAAGGCATTCCTGTATATCAGCGACAAATCCTCTGAAATGGAAATGAGGACAACCACTCCATTCAAAATATCTTCAAAAAAAATAAAATACTTGGGAATCAACCTAACAAAAGAGGTGAAAGACTTATACAATGAAAACTACAGAACCCTAAAGAGAGAAATAGAAGAAGATCTTAGAAGATGGAAAAATATACCCTGTTCATGGATAGGCAGAACTAACATCATCAAAATGGCGATATTACCAAAAGTTCTCTATAGGTTTAATGCAATGCCAATCAAAATCCCAATGGCATTTCTTGTAGAAATAGAGAAAGCAATCATGAAATTCATATGGAAAAATAAAAGACCCAGAATAGCAAAAACAATGCTAAGCAAGAAGTGTGAATCAGGCGGTATAGCGATACCAGACTTCAAACTATACTACAGAGCAATAGTAACAAAAACAGCATGGTACTGGTACCAAAACAGGCGTGTGGACCAATGGTACAGAATAGAGGACACAGAAACCAATCCACAAAACTACAACTATCTTATATTTGATAAAGGGGCTAAAAGCATGCAATGGAGGAAGGATAGCATCTTCAACAAATGGTGCTGGGAAAACTGGAAATCCATATGCAACAAAATGAAACTGAATCCCTTTCTCTCGCCATGCACAAAAGTGAATTCAAAATGGATCAAGGAACTTGATATCAAATCAGAGACGCGCCGTCTGATAGAAGAAAAAGTTGGCTACGATCTACAGTCGGTGGGGTCGGGCTCCAAATTCCTCAATAGGACACCCATAGCACAAAAGTTAATAACTAGAATCAACAAATGGGACTTACTCAAACTAAGAAGTTTTTTCTCAGCAAAAGAAACAATAAGAGAGGTAAATAGGGAGCCTACATCCTGGGAACAAATCTTTACTCCTCACACTTCAGATAGAGCCCTAATATCCAGAGTATACAAAGAACTCAAAAAATTAGACAATAAGAGAACAAACAACCCAATCAACAAATGGGCCAAGGACCTGAACAGACACTTCACAGAGGAGGACATACAGTCAATCAACAAGTACATGAAAAAATGCTCAACATCTCTAGCTGTCAGAGAAATGCAAATCAAAACCACCCTAAGATACCATCTCACTCCAGTAAGATTGGCAGCCATTAGGAAGTCAAACAACAACAAGTGCTGGCGAGGATGTGGGGAAAAGGGTACACTTGTACATTGCTGGTGGGACTGCAGATTGGTGCAGCCAATTTGGAAAGCAGTATGGAGATTTCTTGGAAAGCTGGGAATGGAGCCACCATTTGACCCAGCTATTCCCCTTCTTGGTCTATTCCCTAAAGACCTAAAAAGAGCATGCTACAGGGACACTGCTACATCGATGTTCATAGCAGCACAGTTCACAATAGCAAGACTGTGGAACCAACCTAGATGCTCTTCAATAGACGAATGGATAAAAAAAATGTGGCATTTATACACAATGGAGTATTACTCTGCATTAAAAAATGACAAAATCATAGAATTTACAGGGAAATGGATGGCATTAGAGCAGATTATGCTAAGTGAAGCTAGCCAATCCCTAAAAAACAAATGCCAAATGTCTTCTTTGATATAAGGAAAGTAACTAAGAACAGAGTAGGGACGAAGAACAGGAGAAGAAGATTAACATTTAACAGGGATGAGAGGTGGGAGGGAAAGGGAGAGAGAAGGTAAATTGCATGGTAATGGAAGGAGACCCTCAGGGTTATACAGTGGAGGGGGTAGAGAGAGAGGAGGGGAGGGGAGGGGAGAGGTGGGGAGGGGGGAGGGTGGATGATGGGAAAGGCAGCGGAGCACAACAGACACTAGTATGGCAATTTGTAAATCAATGGATGTGTAACTGATGTGAATCTGCAATCTGTGTATGGGGTGAAGGTGGGAGTTCATAACCCACTAGAATCAAAGTGTGGAATATGATATGTCAAGAAATTTGTAATGTTTTGAACAACCCACAATAAAAAATTAAAAAAAAAAAAAAAAAGAATGTATGAGAAACAGTGCTATGGTCTAGTAACCTCTGCTCAGTCTGGCACACTGGACTTTAATCATTGTGACCCACAGGTATTTCACCTGTTCCATCCTCACAGGGAAAAATACTTCGGAGACGGTAACGGCAGCTGGCCAGCACCAACGGTAGGTACACCTGTCCCAGCAGCGATGGCTCAGCCGCCTGGGATTGGCTGGCTCAGCGCAGTGAACACTGAGAATTCAATCTCTGATTGGCACTTATCTCGCACCTGATAACTAGTCCAAGCAGAGGATGGGTATTCTCATTCTTTTTTTTTTTTTTCTTCCCTCTTTTTCCTTAAACTTCTTTATACAGTCTCCTTAAAATTTTAAATCTGATAGTAATATAAGATATGAGCTAGTAATGTTAACAATACACATCCTTTTGCACCCTACTGTAGATCTTAACCTCACCCCATTTTTTATTATTGCGTTTTCTATTTTTTAAATATTTTTTCTGCTACGGTTTTTGGTTATTTATTTATTTATTTATTTATTTATTTTTAAACTCTGAGTTCTAATTTTACCTACCTGCTTAGTTAAATTTGAGGAAATAGACCTTGTTTGTGTAGTAACTGAATTAAGGTTTGTTTTTGATCTAGGCAGTCTTCACTTTACACATTAGTGCAGGATGATAAAAATTGCCAACCATTGGCCCTCACTATGATTACTTGGGATTGACCTTAAACTATTCATGTGGGGAGAAATCTAAGTCTCAGAATGAGTTTAATGGAATGAAAGAATACAGTAAATTTCTAGGTGTTCACAGAGAACTATAGTTCTTTAAAAACTTCAGACTTACCTATTTTCCTATCCTCTGGTCCCCATTTATACAGTCCTTCCATCTTCATGAATGTGGCTAAGGATTATGGGTTAGTGGTTCTTCCATGACCATAAACTTGGTAATGTCATTTCCTATTAGGTAAGAAGAAAGACAGTCAGAACCTTAAGAAATATTCCAGTTGTACAAATTAATCTTTAACATTATGATGTTTTCTGGACCCTCGAGTTTGTGTTAAAGAGTTTTTATTCTCTATTTATTTTATTAACTCTTACATAGGGAAATATTTGCTGATACTCAAAAGGTACCACATATTTTAAACCTTGAAATCATTGTATATACCCATAATTTTTCCCATTTGGTCATGTTTTTATAGTACTAGATTTTAGAATGTGTATTTAAATTTTTTAGACACAAAGAAGAAAAAATAATATTATGCAGAGCTACATTTAGTGGGACTTAGACTTCAACTCCCTTGAGATGCAGTAACCAAAACTAAGGAATATACTGGCCTAGCAGGGTCTCGGTAGCTGGCAGGTAAAGATCTGAAGGTAGGATGAAGGCCAATTAGCTGCCTGACCATCTTCCCTTGTCTGGCCTCAACTCTCAGGACTGCTGCACAGACCCTGTGGGGCACTTGCTTCCCACCATATCTCTACTTTCTTGATGATATAAGGGAAGGGAGAGGTAGGTACTACCAGACCAAGCCTCTTATGTATAAAAGTACACATGCTTCGGTTTTGTGTCATTGTTGTGGCAGTCTCAATTTAGAACTTTGGCTTAAAGTTTCTTCTACATGAAAAGACTGTGCAGAAACCTCAGTAGCTATGTCCTTTGGTTTTATAGTTTGGATCTTGAATGACCTGTCAAGGCCCAGGTGTTGAAGGCTTAGTCCCCAGGGTGGTGCTAGTCAGAATGTTGTAATTTATGTGAGTTGGAAGGTCTTTAGGTCACTGAGGGACCCTTGAAGAAAGAGTTTGGTGGACTCCAGGCCCTTCTTTCTGTTTTTCCTTGCTGGTCATGAAGTGAATGTTGTTTATTTTTGTGTTTTCACCACACATATTCTTTCCATGATGTACTACCTTGCCATAGTCCCAAAACTACGGGGCCAATCATTTAAGGACTGAAACCTCCAAAACTATAAGCCAAAATAAAACTTTTCTCTTTACAAGTTGATTATCTCGGGTTTTTGGTTATAGTATTAGAAAGATTACTACCATATTCAGTACCGTTTCTGAAGCTTCTAAAGGCCAGGACCTAGAATGGCAGCAGTCATTTAGAAAATATTAATTAGACATAATTCACATACATATTTGACAAATGTAGTAAAGAGCATTGGATTGGGTTGTGGATAGGTTGACTGATATATGGGTCAGTACATTTTGGGGGGTGGGAATAAACCTCCTTTCCCATTAAAATAATCTTTCTCTATATATAAATTTTTCTTCATTTCTCTAGTCAAACCACTCTACTGAGCTTATATAGAGAGTGGCCATATTTAGCAACTTAATATACAGGATTTCATGTTTCTTTGAACTTCAGATCAACAACAAATATTGCAAAGACAACAAAATACAAATATTATATGAGGAATATTTGCATTAAAATTAATTCTTTTTATCCAAAATGCAAATTTAATTGAGATACCTTGTACTTTATTTGTCCACCCTACTTAAGTCACAGCAGTTTTTCTTTTCTTTTAAATTATTAAGTACTCCAGAGGTTGGTCTAGATTTTTTCATGTACTAAATCTCTATTAAACTTCTCTGTAAAAGCTTCAGGTATCCATACAACCCAAGTACTGACCACAGGAAAAGAATGTTCTACAAAAGAAATGGAGAATTGGGACAGGGTACACTTTTAAGCAAGTTACTACTGTGAACAACCAGAGTTTAATTTAGCAGGGGTCTTTAAAGAAGCCAGTGCAAATACTATTCAGATGTCTTCCTGTTCCTCCATCAGGAGTGGAGAGGTTTCTGTCTCTTCCCCCCAGCTGTAACAGGTTTTCATCTCAAGCCGGAGATGGAGACTTAGCAGCTTTATCCTCAGGCCCCAGGCTTTTGGTCCACAGGGAAGACATTTCCAAGAAGAGTTTTTTGTCTTTTGTGCAATGGCTGCTGCTCATCTCTCCCAAAACTATAACAGAAGAGAAACTTTCTAAAATACCCTAATCTACTCTCAGCCCTTCACCATCTGGAGAGTCTAGAAAGTGCTATCAATAAGTGTGACTTATTCTTTTGGAGGTGGCTGCCAAGGGTTCTATGCTCTCATGCAATTTACTTACCCTCGGTCTCCTGTGACTTGTTAATTTACCTAAATGCTTTAAAATATGTGTATGGGTTAAGTGCTTACCCCACATGTATAGGACTTCACATTCTGTCTCTTCTTGGAGGTACCTATCTTTCCTTAGATTTCAGGTGAATTTATTGCCTTATAAGCTCAGATCTCTGATAGATTCAGAAAATGTAATGAATTTGCTGGTTATTAGATTTAATTTGTTCTTGTAAAAGTGGGAGTGCTGGGTTGAACTGAGTCTTCCCTTGGGCAGCTGTCTGCTACAGTAATCCAGCCCTGGAGTTCTTATAGGTGAAAGTGTTTGGTTATGGAATGGGAATAAATAGCGATACTTTGAAATCACAACTAATATGATGGGTAAGAATTAGCTTGTGTTATACTGGTCTGTATCAATTTAGCTCCTGTAAGTTTCCATATTAGCTGGCTACAGTGAACTTAGGGCAACTCATTGGCATAAAGTCCTTCAGTAATGACTTATGTGATTGTTTTAGGTGCATCCTACAGATATAGATACAAAGGTTAGGGCTTGCATTTTCTATAGTAAAAATGCTGAGGTAGAGAAAATAAGGAAGGAGCTACATTTTTCTTTATTATGCCATTACTAAAATGCTTAGAATGCACTTCTTAGTCATGAGAGTAGAGGAACTTCTGACTAACCAGCTTTGTACCCAAAATACCCATGTGAAAACTCTGGACTCCAATCCCTAGTGTCTGCCCAGACTTTCCACATACCTGCACATTGCACAAGAATTTCACAACAGTGTGATGGGTGAGGGAACAAATGAGTAACTGCCATTACTTCTTTGTGCTATTTTCCTCTAATGAGTCTCATTCCAGAAAATAATGTGCATCAGTTAGTTGATTTTATACACACACACACACACACACAAACACACATACATATACTGGATATTTTATATATATATATATAATATCCAGTATATTTATATATTCAGTATGTGTAATGCAAAGAACAAGAGGGAAGTTTCCGGTTCTGGCCACAGAACTGGAGCTTATATCTGATGAAATATCCTACAAAGAGATAATTATAAATTACAAATGTAGGAAAAATTCATAAAATGAGACTTCCAAGATGGTGGGCCAAAGGGAGGCAGCATTCTGTGTCAATCCATGACCCAGATCTCACCTAGTCAGAATACTGCATCTCAGAGAGTATAAGAGGACTCCTTCCTATACAACTGATTTTCACAGGAATCACCAGCGCTGTGACCCCCGCGCAAGGCTCAGAGCCTCAGTGTTCGAACAGGACTCCGACCCCCGGGGCTGGAAACCAAAAACCCACAGTTCTAGCCCACGCACGGCTCTCAAGCAGCTTAGGAGAATCACCTATCAGCACCTCTGCAGAACTGTGCTCCACACCCACACAGGCCACTCTGCTACTACTACACACAGCACAATGCCATCACCTGGCTCCCCCCACCTCACCAGACACTCTGGTGCTAGAAGCAGACCGACTCCATCTTGGATAACCTTTCTCGCCATATTTGTTGGGGGCAGCTCTCAGATTGGATCTCCATCTGGCCAGGTACCTGGTATCCAGCTCCCTCCTCCCCCCAGTTGTGATAACTCAGCACAGTGACCACTCAACACAAAAAAGCTCCTAGCTGGGCAGGTGTGCAGTGTGACCAAGGCACTGCCCACCTGGTGTGAGCCTAGGGGTGAGAGGTCCTGCAGGTGGGAACTGCTAATTGAGAGGGGATGAGACTGAAGTTTGGAGTCTAACAGAGAGACCAGGAGCTGGGAAATCTCCAGGCAAGAGAGGGAGAAAATACCGGATGTTCAAGTCAGACTACCAGTACCAAAAAGAGACCCTTGAGGTGTAGTCTCCCTGCAGAGACTGGCAGGAGGTGGCACTCCCCACTTCCAGATGCCCTACACCAGGACCAGTCTTCCCACCCCGGTTACCTACACACCATCCTGAGGCAGAGATACATCTTAAAACAGACAACCCCACCTATTGGATGAGGAAAAAAGAAAAGTTACAAATCTCTAAAACTAGCAACAACCTTGGTTTCTTCTTTCGAGTTTTTTTTTCCTCTTTCTCTTCTACCTCTCTATTCTCCAGCCCTCACATCACCAACATATATAAAACCAAGAACTTTGCATGAAATAGGATTTTGAGAACCGAGTCACCTGAATAATATAATATAGAGGTGTTGTATATGCCATTTTTCCTATTTTTTCTTGTTTTATTTTATTCCCCCTCCAAATTTTACTATTTTAACATTCTGCATTTTTATAAATACATATGTGTGTTGTTTCAAGTACTCCACTGTCTTCCCATGTATTGTCTAACCTAATTTACTTCCTGTCTATTCTTTTGCTACTAACCCTCTTCATTAGAATTCTTTCACACTTCCTAAGACATATTATCTAGGAAGATATATCCACCAACAGAAACTGTAAACCTTTTTATGAAACTACTGTTTATATCTTAGATGAAAATTGAATCCAACATTTCTGGACATTGAGACTAAACTGTAAATGTCTTAATAACAACAAGTTATTCATAGGTGATATATTGTTGATATTGGGATCTGTTAACATTGTCCTTCCCCACAAAGGAGAGGTCTTAGATCCCTACAAGAGCACTACAAACCTATAAGGTAAAAACACCAACAATCTAGACCCACAGAGCTGGAAAGGAAGACACATGAGCAACACAAAAAGAAAAGGAAGAAAGTACCACAAACAAATCAAGAAACCAATCATTAGAATCATTGGCAGCCACAGCAGAAAAAAAATGACAAAGAAAGAATTCAAGATATACATGATTAAAATGTTCTGTGAACTAAAGGAAGATATAAGAGAGCAAATAAATACAAGCAGTGAAAGATCACTTCGACAAGGAGCTACATAAACAAATCCAAGAAGCAAAAGATCACCTCAACAGGGAGATAGAGGTTCTAAAAACAAAACAAAACAAACAAACAAAAACTGAAATCCTTGAAATGAAAGAAACAATAAACCAAATTAAAAACTCAAATGAAAGCATTACCAACAGAGTAGACCGCTTGGAAGATAGGACATCAGACAATGAAGATAAAATATATAATCTTGAAAAGAACATAGACCACACAGTGATAATGATAAGAAACCATGAGTAGAACATTCAAGAAATATGGGATAGCATAAAAAGACCAAATTTAAGAGTATGGGATAGAGGAAGGCATAGAGGTCCAAAACAAAGGAATAAACAATTAAATAATATCAGAAAACTTTCCAAACATGAAGAATATATTGGAAACCCAAATTCAAGAAGCCTACAGGATGCCAAATGTTCAAAATCACAACAATCCACACCAACGCACATTATACTAAAAATGCCCAATGTACAGAATAAGAAGAGAATTTTAAAAGCCACAAGAGAAAGGAATCAGATTACATATAGGGGAAAAACAATTAGGATAACAGCAGATTTTTCAACCCAGGCCCTGAAAACTAGAAGATCCTGGAATAACATACACCAAGCTCTGAAAGAAAATGGGTGCCAAATCTTATATCCAGAAAAATTGTTTTATATTTTAAGATGAAATAAAAACTTTCCATGATAATCAAAAGTTAAAATAATTTATAGCTAGAAAACCAGCACTACAAAATATCCTTGGCAAAACATTCCACAAAGAGGAAACGAAAAACAATGAAAATAGGCAGAGGGAGGTAGTAACCTAAAGGAAAAATTAATCAAGGAACAAAATCAAGTCAAGTTAAATAACAAAAATAAACAAATATGGCTGGAAATACAAACCATGTCTCAAAAATAATCATAAATGTTAATGGCATAAACTACTAACTACTAAAGACATAGGCTAGCAGATTGGATTTTTTAAAAAAGACTCAACAATATGCTGCCTACAGGAGACTCATCTGATATGAAAAGACACACACAGACTAAAGGTGAAAGTTTAGGAAAAATCACACCACTCACATGGACTGCAGAAGCAAGCAGGAGTGTCCATATTCATATTAAATAAAATAGACTTCAAGCCAAAGTTAATTAAAAGGGATAAAGATGGACACTACATACTGCTCAAGGGAACCATACACCAACAAGACATAACAATTATAAATATATATGTCCCAAACAATGGTGCAGCTATGTTCATCAAACAGAGTAAGATATACTAACAAAAATTAAGAAAGATTTACTAACAAAAAATCAAGAAACATTAAAAAATAATCATTGCTCATTTCCCATCTTCACTTTCATACTGATCAAGAATACTAAGAATGTTGAGTCAAATTAACAGAACACAAACCTGGATGATCTTAGGAACTCCTTCTCTCCTTTTGGAAGCTTAGCTAAGTGGGTCATATTGATAGAGACTGTCTATAGAAAGACAGCAAGGCTGATCTTAGTTTTTCTAGCCTACAGAGCTGGTCACAGAGCCCTCACATACAGACCTTTTCCATAAGTATGAAAGTTCCCAGTGTGGCTTCTAGGCCCAAGATCCCTTATTATGTCTCTTGAAATTTAGAGAAACAAGGCATTCTAAAGCTCCCCATAGGCTATAGCTATGCAGCAGTGTGAAGGATGTTTTGTGCTCTCTCACTGTAGTTGGGAGTCACGTTTTGTGTGCATTCAGTCTCCTAGTCAAGCCAATCCTTCTACTGGGATCTTGCCCATGATGCAGACAGAACACTTAAACTAGTCCATTACTTTGGATTAGAGAATATTTTGTGAACTGCATCTTTTCTATTATGTTTCTGCTTAAAAATAAATTCTACTTATAGCCATACTATGTGGAGCTAATAATTTGTGGACTTTTGTGTGATAATAATAATAATAATATACAAACACAATTTCAAAAAATACTTTATAGTCAGGTGCAGTGTTGCACACCTGTAATCCCAGCTTCTTGGAGTCAAAAGTAGGTGGGTCACAAGTTCAAGGCTAACCTGAGCAGCTTAGCCTAACCCTGTCTCAAAATAAAAATAAATAAATAAATAAAAAGGGTTAGGTATGTTACTCATTGATAGAGTACCCCTGGGTTTAATCGGCAGTTCTGAAAGAAAATAAAGCCAAACTTTATTTAGTTGGTAAATATATAGAAATAAGAAAAAGGAAGACATATGAGGAAGAAAGATGTTTCCTCTTTCAACAGCTCTCTCTTTCGTCTGAGGTCAGAGACAAACTTGTATGCAGACATAGAGAGACTGGTACAGTAAGTTTATGATCAGAAGCTTAAGCTTGTAAATTTAAGCCTCAGTTTAGAAGTTTAGTTACAGATCTTACTTAGCATTCAAGGATTAGCTGTCCCGCACCTTTTTTATAAACACTTTCTCAAATTTTCCTTGAATATTCACCAATGTCTGAAGAAATTACTTATGCAAATCTAAAATTCCAGGACTCCAATAAGACAGAAAATACCCAGGATCTTCAAAAATTTGGGGAAAAAGGTAAGATTTTCAGCTATGGATGTGTTGTAAGGTGGCAGAAGTGGTTATACTTCCCACTTCAGGTATGAGTGCATGGATAATGATATTGGTATCATTCAATCTGAATTTTTAATCAAGTCTCCCATTTTTACCAAATGTATCAAAAGTAGCCAAATTAACTGACTATAGGGTTTTTCTTTTTCTAAAATCAGTGATGTATACACTGAACATTCTTAATCTTTTACAAGTCTACTTTTTAATGTTATACTCAAGATACATAAAAAAAAGATATTTTCTAATGGCTGGGTTGTCTAAAGTGTTTTTCCCTTCATTAGATAAAGCTGTGGAACAAGGAGAATATTTTGCTCATAAAAGTCATAGATTTTTATGTTTCTTTTTTAAAGGAACATGATTGCATGTATGTGTTCAAAAGAGAAAGAAATAATTTTTGTTTTTGAAAGTATTATCTTTGGTCCTTGACTCCCAATTCATCTCTAATTTCCTTTCAACCAGCTTTTTGAGGCTTCTTTTCTTACCGTCTCATGGAAACTGTTCTTGTCTAGGTCACTGATGGCCTCCCTGTTTCCTCCCAATAGTCATGTCTTTATTATTTGTTGCTTCACTTCCCTGCATAATTTACAGAGTTGAACATTCCTTCTTTTGCAAATATTTTCTCTGCACATTCTTCTGGATGTGGTTTCTGATATCACAGGCACTGCTGTTTCTGCTTTTCCCCTGCCTCTGGATCAATGTTTATTCGATGGAGTACCCCAGGGCTGTGTTCTGGGTCCCCTTTTCTTATATCACTCAATATGCTCTTGTAAGTTGCTTCATTCTGTCATTTGGTTTCAAAAACAATGACTTCCACATATATTCTTAGGACTTTCCCCAGGATCTCAAGACTAGAAAATCTCAAGACTGCTTCTCAATTTTAAATGAAGTTCTTTTATTTATTTATTTATTTATTTATTTTTACTTCCTTGAATAAATATCATTTTTCACATTGACCAGAACACTACAGCCACTCTATTTCTGTTTTTCAAATAGAAAGCTTTCCCCCAAATTAGGGTTGTTGAACTAGACATTTTTGCTGTATGCAGTTCTATTCCCACTAACTTTGTATGCTGATTCCCACTTTCCACAAGTTCTAAACTACTTACTTTCTAAATCATAACTCAGCTTCAAATTTCTGTACACTATAGTCCAATGTGAGATTTATCTATCCATCTATTCATTTGGTTCCTCTCATAATAAAATATGTCTCCATGAGAACAGAGACTTGCAAGTCTTGTCACTTCTGTATCAGTGGCAATCACAATAGTGTCTAGCAAATACAATGTACCCAATGATAGCTTTCAAATAATGGAGTGCATAGACAAATTAGAAAATAATTTTTACAAAAGTTAGCACTTAAATTTGTAATTCTAACTTTAGGTATGATCCTGACCATGTAGTTCTTTTTGTAATAACAATTTTCTAATGTCTAAAGGAATTAAGTTTTACATTTTATTTTCAATTCTCTTTGGATTTCACATTTTTGCACTATCAACTAACTGGGATGTTAAGATATATTTCACAAACATAGTAAGATTATGACATTATCCTTGAATTGTATTTTCTTTAAATAGCTAGTCTTCGCATATACATATGATGACAAATTTAAATAACATAGCTACTTAATGATAATTTACAATATAAATTTCATGATTTTTGTAGGGAAATGATCTATTCTGGGCTTTACTACTCAGTAAAGAAAGAAAAGAAGCATTCGGTAAAAGTTTTTTGCTAAAAAAATTTTTTTAAAAATTGAAAATTCTGATCAGTAAATGGTATAGATCTAAACTAAGGAAGGCATGGAGCCAATGAGGATGTTGAAAATATTGGGGGTCCTGGGTACCCCAGGAGCTAAAATAAACATTCGGAGATTGATTAGCTCTGTTGACAAGGCAAGAATTTTACTTTCATGGTGCATATGGGTGCACAACAATGAAAACTGAAAGGCAGGTGCAATGAATAGGCAATCTGCTAGGCTTTTATCCCTGATGCAAGGGCACTGGGTTGTTGCCCATTAGTCAGGGCTAACCACACAATCTTTGGCTTGGACAGCCATTAAGGAAAGTGAGTACTTGACAGCTACCCATTGGTCAGCTGAATTCACTATTTCCTATTGGGATATTTAAAGAGATGCATCCTTTAGTTGTCCCCCACCTCCCTTTGTTTCCTTGTTGTGGGAAAGTCCCCCTGGGTTGAGCGATTTCTGTCACCTGCCCAGTTTATCTCTGTTGGTCTGGTGGGTCCCTTCCTTCTCACTGCCTTTTGTCAAGGGTCTGTGAATTTTTACACTCACCTGTTAACTGCTTGTAACTTTCCATTCTGCTCTACCCTCCAGCTGCCTTTTTTAGAACCCAAGTCATTTTACATTTAAAACTAAATACGTGACTGTATGACCAATGTGATTCTGCAACTTGTACACTCAGAAAAATGAGAAATTATACCCCATCTGATTCAAATGTATGATACGTCAAGATCATTGTACTGTCATGTGTAACTAATTAAAACAAACAAACAAACCTAAATACTGCATTTTGAAAATGGACCACCGGTATTTTCTATTTCTCATAAGAGAATACCTGGACATATTACAAAGAAACAGCCTACCTTGTTATGTTCTGCAACCAAACTAGGGGTTACATGGGGAATACATAAACAACTAAAAGTATTTCCTTTGATAAGCTGCAAACTATGCCTTAAAGAAAGGTTACTCAGATTGACTTCTCTGCTATTTGCCAGCTACTCATTTTCCCCCAAATTTATACACAAGATGCACAGTGTCAAGATTAACTGCTTTCTCTTCTTTCTTTTATAAACCTCATCTTTGCCTTTTGGTTTCTTGAATCACTCTAAAAGTTTACCTCTTCACTTATGAGAACCATTTTGCATGACAAACAACAAACTAACGCTTCTGACTTATTCTTGATTTACAATTGAAAAAAAATGTTTTAAAGTCCATGAGTTTTTAGCAAATCACATTCCCTTCCAAGGTACATATTAGGAAACAAATAAAGGCAGAATGAATTAACAAATGAATGAATCAAATTTTGTTGTTTTCTACAGCACCTTCTGTTCCTTCCCCTCTGTGGCGTCAATCAGCCTTGATCCTGACTCTCCTCTGCCTTCTGCTGCTCATTGGACTAGGAGCCTTGGGAGGCATATGTATGTATTAACACTGTCCTGACTGAAAGGAAAGGCATCTAAATGTTATGAATTTTACAGCCTAAGTTTGTTCTTTGAATTAAGGGCTTGTAATAATAAGAGGTGTGTGCCCACAAATGAACCTTAACGTGGTTTATAGAATTTTAAATATTACTTTTGCAAAACAAAAGAAAAAACAGTAAAAAATCTAAGTTAAACAAAACAAACAAGAATTTATAAAGGTGATAATTCTATCAAGGATTTACAATGTTTTATCATCTCTCTCTCTCTCTCCTTTCTCCTTTTTTTTTCAACTGGAGTTTATAAAACTTTGAAGTTAGAAATGGAAAAACTGAATAAACTGCAAAATATCAAAGAAGAACTTCAGAGAAATGTTTCCCTACAACTCATGGATAACAACAGAAGCTCAGAAAATATCAGGAACCTCTCTATCACACTGCAAATAGTAGCCACCAAATTGTGCCATGAGCTATATAGAAAAGAACCAGGTAACCTTGTGTTGCTTTCAGAGTTACTAGCCATTAAAGTCACTTAAGAATAATTATAATAAACCTTAATAAATAAATAGAATAAACCTTAAAGTCACTTAAGAATAATTTTATCACTAACCATTGTTTAAAGAAAGGAATTAAATTTAGTTGATGAAATTCTCATTGATATTTTCATGCAATTAGAAGAAAAAATAATCATAACTATAAGCTGCCAAATTATTAAGGAATGACATTTATGTAATAAAACAGACAATATGTAATTTCTGTAATCTGCTATTACTATTATTTTAGGCTCTGTGGTCATTAGACAACAGGAAAGGAAGTACATCTTTTTGAATTACCTCATTCCAAATTGCAGTAAATGATGAAAGGCCATAGAAAAGAGACGCACTATTAGTGCTACATTGGGAAATTGGTGTTATAATATTTCTATAAATTTGTATAGGTTTTTTTGTTTGTTTGTTTTAGTTCCTTGTGCCTCTGAGTAGTCTCTCCAATAGTGAACAAGTCAGAGAGCTACAGGTGCACTAGTTGGAGAAGGGAGGATTTCTACAGGTGTGTGTGTGTGTGTGTGTGTGTGTGAAACTAATTCTGACCATACAGAATATTTTCTGTGGTTTGTTTTTACTGCCATAAGTAAATATGAGAAATGATGAAAATTATCCAGGTCTCCTGATACAGTAAGGCACACTTGAATCTAAGTTCTTACTTTAAAATTTTTGTTCAAATTATGTGTCAGACACATTTTTTTTGTGATATGTAAGAATGTAACATACAAGATTCATTTTGTTTCTCTTCCTTTCACCTAAAAAGAAGAAACACTGTAAATTTGTTCATTGTCACATAAAGTATGGACATAATAACAAAGAGTATTCACAAAAAAAAAAAAAAAAAAAACAAATAAAACTATTTCTTCTTCCAGAGCACAAATGTAAACCTTGTCCAAAGGGATGGATATGGTATGGGGATAGCTGTTACATCAGACTCAAGCATTTTGAAACATGGCAAAACAGCGAAATTTTCTGTTCTGCTCAGAATGCCAGTCTGCTGCAAGTTAGGAACCAAAAAAAATCGGTAAGACTCCCCAAGTCTCTCAGCCTGTGAGAAAGGAAATCTCTTCTCCTATTATAAAATAGGAGTGGGGTATGTTGGGAAAATCAGTATCAACCCATTCATGATTCTTGCTTATTCTAGTCGAAGTGCAAGGTGATTGAGACTTTGTATATTTTTCTCAGGGAATCACAGCCAAGGTAAAACACACAAAACCTTAGCTTAGGATCTTAGAATCAATAGAATCTTAGAAATTTATGGGTAGAAGAATAGATCAGGGGTACCCAGAATCTTCAGGCCTGTGACCATTACCAAGTTGGAACTCTGGAATCAGGCCACATTTATCTGAAAACACAGGACCTAGAAATCATTCCTGAGAATTACCAATTTCATAAAAAGTATGTAAGAGGATATTTCTTGTTTCTACCTTGTTGTATTTTTTCATTAAAGGAAAAAAGTTTGGCTAACTATGCTATCACAAAACATATATAAATAAGTAGAAATTGAATGGTATGACAAGGGCAAGTACCAAGCAAATCTGCTGAACTGAGTTATGGGACCCAGAATAAGTGTTTTCTCTGTGATTTATTTATTTTCTGATTTACTTTTGTCCAGGCCTAAAATTTTTTCAATATTTCACTTACTATTTCTGGTCCCTCAGTAATCATATGTTTCTCAGCAAAATTACATTTTCTAAGCATATCAGCTTCTTTATTGTAAGGCAATTTGTCATTCTTTACAGAAGAGGGGATATCAATCATAATTTCTTTCTCATTAAATTATTCTTAGATAACCCATTCATACATTTTTACTCAAGGAAAAATTTCAAGTCAGGAATATGAAAGGACACATTGTTTTTTTGTTGTTTTTTTATTGGTTGTTCAAAACATTACAAAGCTCATGATATATCATCTTTCATACATTTGACTCAATTGGGTTATGAACTCCCATTTTTACCCCAAATACAAATTGCAGAATCACATCGGTTACACACTCACATTTTTACATAATGGCATATTAGTGACTGTTGTATTCTGCTACCTTTCCTATCCCCTACTATCCCCCCTCCCCTCCCCTCCCATCCTCCCTCTCTACCTCATCTGCTGTTGTTCAATTCTCTCCCTTGTTTCCCACCCTCTTTCCCCTCACAACCTCTTATATGTAATTTTGTGTAACATTGAGGGTCTCCTACCATTTCCATATGCTTTCCCTTCTCTCTCCCTTTCTCTCCCCCCACTCGTCTTTGTTTAATGTTAATCTTTTCCTCATGCTCTTCCTCCCTGTTCTGTTCTTAGTTGCTCTCTTTATATCAAAGAAGACATTTGGCATTTGTTTTTTAAGGATTGGCTAGCTTCACTTAGCATAATCTGCTCTACTGCCATCCATTTCCCTGCAAATTCTATGATTTTGTCATTTTTTAGTGCTGCATAATACTCCATTGTGTATAGATGCCACATTTTTTTTTTTATCCATTCATCTATTGAAGGGCATCTAGGTTGGTTCCACAGTCTAGCTATTGTGAATTGAGGACACATTGTTTTGACTACAAAATTTTGGACTGGTTCTGAATTTTATTCTATGACTACTTTTCTCCAATTGTGCTGCACCGTTTTCTTACTCTGCTTTTTCTGTTAATGCTCCGTTACATTCAATAACTATCTCCATTGCCTTTGACTGAATATTAACTGCTCAAATATTCAATCTTGTTAATTATACCATGAACTGACTCACCCTTGTGAGACAGAAAGTGATACTGTAAAACTGCTGAAATCTTAAGGTTAAAATCACTTTCAACTTCTTTTAAATGGCATTGAAAATTAGTAGTACAATATCAAAAATTCTAAGAAAGTAATATGTCAGAAATTGCATTGTAAGGAAAGTACAATAGAACATATATTTTTTAAAACAGATCATTTCTATTCTCTATAGGAATTCATAAAATCCCTTCAATTATATGACTTTTGGCTGGGATTATCTCCTGGAAATTATCACATGAAAGGTTTAAGGCTGGATGACATGATTGCTTCTTCTGCTTGGTAAGTCTCTATTCTTGTTGTATTTTTTATAGTTGGGTTTAAGTTTAGATATTTTTACCAGGAGCACTGTAAGTAGCAATTAGCAAGCTTTCATTGTGATTGCATCCTTGAAGATCCCTGATCTGTCATATTTACTTGATGTGTTTGGTCATACAGAAAATAACCACAAATGTATTCTCATTATATTGACAAATCACTAACAAAGTCATAGTAGCCAAATTTAGGGAAGTGTCTATAAATAGTTATTTTATCTAATGAAATTATGAAAGGCAACAAAATTCACTGGACCCTAACAAATACTTAATAATATGCTAAATTCTGGGATTCATAGATGTATGAAAGATCAATATATTACTTAAGTTACTTAAACATCAATCATATGTGAAGACTAACTTAATAATTCTAGGGATTAAAAAGACCATAATGTGATTAATGTTTCAGTTAGAAAAACATATTACCCAAAAATATTTTTGGATTTTTAGTTATAATTGACACATAAATTAGAAAATTTTAGGGAAAAACTAACCAGAAGAACGTTTCATTGTAAAGAATAATATGACTTTAGCATGGTATACTCTATATGTGTGTGTGTGTATAATGCAATATGTAATGCACATATATGTGTATGAAATAATTAATTGCATAATCTATTTAAGAAAGTAGTTACACTACTATAAATGGGATTATACATTGTATTTGTTATGCTTGTAATGGGGAAAACATTAAGGCTTTACATAAAAATGTGTCAAAATACAATTTGTATTGTATAATGTCTAAAATTTGGAAGCTGGCCACATTAAAGAAAGAAATCAGAGTGTTAACCTGCTGAACACTGTTGGGAGGCCAGCATTTATTCCAAATTCTTAGCTGAGGACACATCAAGTGGGGGCAGTTCAAGCAATTGCACTGGAATGCTCCCACTGACTCAATACTGAGATTTCTGAATACTCATCAGCCCAGCCACATAGCAAATAGAGATTTTTGTTTTGTTTTATGCCCTTGTTTTTTTTCCCCTTTAATTATAAATAGTAAGTATAGGAGTGTGGCTCAGAAAAATGAGATGACTCTCTCTTTGGTGGCTGGCAATGACAGGAAGAATAGGGGATAAGGTCTGCATAAATGAAAGGGAGACAAATATATATCTGAAAGGTCTCATTTGGCATTGAAGGCCTAAAGGTGAAGGTAATATGGGTGTTAGGAGAGGTGGAATCTTGTTTTGAAAAAGCAGAATATATGTGTGCTTGCAATTTTGCAACTGGAAAGGTATTTACAACGGAATGGAATACATGGTAGACATTTAAAATTATCAAGAAATAACACGGAAATAAAATGTATATAATCATCATATATATGATTTATGTATGTACATGTTATTTTTTGTTTTGTTCCTTTTCTTTTATTAGTGCATTATATTATACATAATCATTGGGTTCGTTTTGACAAAATCATACATGCATGCAATTTAAAGTACCTCATTTTAGTCCCTGGTTGCCCTCTTTCCCTTCTCTTCTCCCTCATCTTATTTTCTTTCTGCTGCTGTACTGGGTTCTTTTGGATAAACACCAAGGAGTGGGATAGCTGGATTATAGGGAAATTCCATTCCTAGATTTTTGTGGAATCTCAAAAAAAATCTTTCCAGGTGGTGACTAATTTTCAGTCCCAACAACAATGTCTGAGTATACTTTTTTTCTCACCTCTTCACCAGCATTTATTATGTTTTTGTATTTTTTGATAGCTGCCATTCTGACTGGAGTGAGATAAAATCTCAATGCAGTTTTTATTTGCACTTCCCCAATTGCTAGAGACGTTGCACATTTTTCATATATTTGCTGGCCATTTGTGTTTTTTCTTTTGAGAAATATCTGGTTAGTTCTCATTCTCATTTCCTGATTGTGTTATTTATTTTCTTGATTTTAACTTTTCTGAGTTCTTTATATAGTCTGGATATTAATCTCCTGTCAGAGGAGGAGCTGGCAAAGATTTTCTCCCATTTCTTTTTTTTTTTTTAAAGAGAGAGAGAGAGAGAGAGAGAGAGAGAGAGAGAGAGAATTTTTTAATATTTATTTTTTAGTTAGCAGACACAACATCTTTGTTTGTATGTGGTGCTGAGGATCAAACCCGGGCTGCACACATGCCAGGAGAGCGAGCTATCGCTTGAGCCACATCCCCAGCCCTTCTCCCATTTCTTAGGCTGTCTTTTCACACTCTTGTTTCCTTTGCTGTGCAGAAGTTTGATTTCTTTGCAGTATCTTTATTTTTTTATTGAAATAGTCTTTCATCTGTAATTGTTCTCTTAATTCATTCCTTAGTTCAGTAAACATTTAACTAATGAGTTTTTATAAGTCTTTCTCTGGAATTTTGTCCATTTCCATACCTATAATTCCTTTGTTAGGGGATTGTGAATTTGGGGAGGAAATTTGTTAGCCTATTTCCTCATGTTTTCAGAGGTCTTGAGTTTCCTCATCCATTGATTTATCCATGCATCCATCCATCCATCCATCTATTCCTTTTATACATGTGTCCTTTTGTTATCTTTTTGTTCTAGGGACTTCTCTGTTTTTTATGTACAAGGTGATGTCCAAGAGTAGGAACTGGAGTCCTCCTCTAGTTGTTCCTACTTGGGGCCTGGTTATTGATTTGGGATTTTTGTATCCCCTATTCTACATGTTTGAGTATTATTGAGGCTTGAGTGAGGGCAGCTCATGTTTGGGGTGAGTTTTGCTATTACTTGCCTGAGTTGTGAGCAGTGTTCAGCAGCGGGATCCTCTGTGAATTCAGAGTGGCACAATCACTTTCCAGTCAGTCTTAGAAGAAGGGGGAACCTAGAATAACAATAATGTTAGCAACAGATGTACAAGCCTTAAAATAAATGCCTGTGTCTACTTTAACACCTATGACACTAATTACCATCCCATATGATGGGATCAGCATTTAACACCAGCATCAACAATAAACAACCATGAACTAGACCATATATTAAACAGTTAATGTCTACTATGTCATCCACTTTATTATAGGGTAGGAATTACATAAACTTTATAATTCAGTCAAAGAGTGGAATTATAGTTTCTTAAGTAAAGAAAAAATAGGGTAGGATGGCAAGAGAATTTTAAAATATTTACAAAGTGAGCAGAAGAGAAGCAGGAGATGAGTAGCAGATGATGGCTATAAACATAGAGGAATAAAAGATAATTAAAGTAAAAAATTAATGAAAGAGAGGAAGAGGGAACAGGAAGATTTGGCTATTAGTAGGGGAAGAGAGTGCAGAAAGAGTAATAACAGGAATAAAAACCAAGATATACACAAACAAACAATTGAAAGATGAAAACAACTCAAACCCACATAAAATTTTACCTCATCAAAGTCAATCTGAAGCTAAATAATAATCAGGTAAAAAAGGAAAGTGATTAAAATGAAAGTAAAATGATGTGAATACACACAAAAACACCTTTGTGCAGTAGGAGCACACACACACAAACACACACCTCTGTGCAGTGGGAACACAAACACATACACGCCCACATATGCACACAGAATCATGCAGAATGAAAAAAGTAAAAAATAAAAAAATAAAATGAGATTAAAATTTAAAAAATAATAAAATCTAAAAAAAAAGAATTTAAATGAGTGCGATAGAAAAAAAGGATAAAAATTCTTAATGAGAAATAAAGGTCTATTTCCCATTGTGGTAGTCAAAAGTGTTAGCAAGGATGGATTTTTCATTGTCTAGGCTGTTGTGCCATTCTTTGCATTTATTTGTGGGCTCTGTAACCTTTGGGTCAATGGCTTGGGGTTGTATAGTCCAATGTCTTTGTGTTCACCAAGCTTCCAATCATTGTGACCAGGAGTCAAAGCTGGTTGTGTAGCTATCAGCTTCCCATCTCCCAGCATTGGATTGGATACACTGGGGAGTCGCAACAAGGGTGTCCACTAGTGGCAGGGCTAGTACAGTTCTAAATTTTGGAAGTTCCAGTAGTTGGGACTTAGTCTTGGCTGACCTTTGGAACTGAGCTATGAGTATTTGAGATTTGATCCACACCCTCTGTTGCCGAAGACAGTTATCTGTGCTGGACATCTAGGACTCAGAGGCCTCCATATGTTACATTTTTTTTAAGAGAGAGAGAGAGAGAGAGAGAGAGAGAGAGAGAATTTTTTAATATTTATTTTTTAGTTTTCGGTGGACACAACATCTTTGTTTGTATGTGGTGCTGAGGATTGAACCCGGGCCGCTCGCATGCCAGGCGAGCGCGCTACCGCTTGAGCCACATCCCCAGCCCTGTATATTACATTTTTAAGGTGTGGAGTGTAAACATCCATAGGTCTTACAATCACCACTATGGATGTGAGTTACCCAGGATCAGACCAGGAGTGCAGATGATCATTTTTGATCAGTTATTGGTGTCTTCCCAACAGCTCATATGGGACACTAGCAACCAAGACAACTCTCTCTCTCTCCTTGGTATCCCCCAAGCCTGAATTGCCTTAGGCTCAAATTTCTTTGTGCCTGTATTAGTCACTGTGGCCCCACAGTAGACAATTTCTCAGTCAGGCTGGCAACTTCTTTTGAGTTCCAGGTTTCCCACCTCTGCCTGCTGCCACTTAGCCATTTATTAATGATTCTTTCTGGCTGGTTACCTAGGTTCCTCCCAGACTCTCTACCCATTGTTCCAAAAATTTGGTTGCTTTTCACTCAACAACTTCACCCACCAACTCTGGGTCCATTAGGATCAGCCTCCCATGAAGAACACCTGCAGAAGTTGAGTCAGAACAAAGCATAACTCAGGCCCAAATAGTCAAATTAACTGCAGGGGATGGAGTGTGCATATTTATATTATTTACTACTTGAAACACAGATCCTCTCAGAAAAGGCTGTGGAAACAAAATAATAATAATAATAATAATAATAATAATAATAATAATAATAATAATAGTAACCCAAGATGTATAATGTAGGTTGTACTTAGTTCAGGGGCATTTAGAATGAGGCACCTTAATGATTTGAACAGGATCATTAAACACGTTGTTGCAATTGAAAGTAATAATTTTTAAAGCATATAAAAGCAAAGTAATCTAATTTTTAGGTACAGTAAGTTAATCAATCAATCAATGCATGCATGCTCACATATGTACATACAAAAAATAATTCATCCATCTCATCCATGGCTTGCTAGAGACTCCCATAACTCTGTATAGTCCTCTCAGCTATTTCAAGAGATCACAAAATGTCTCATTTAATTAGCATAGTCAAAGATTTTCCTTAGAAATCACAAAGATGATGCTAATTGAAGAATTAAGAGTATGAGTAAAACCTAGAAAATATATAGGCCGGACAATAGGTTTCTTTTCCTTATGTAGAAGTCAGGAGGTATCGCTGGCTCTGCAGAGATATACTCCATTCAGCCCTTCTATCTCCATGGTGAATATAAACACATTCATCTACTGGAACTTAGCAGCACTCCTTGTAAATCTTTGCAATGCATCTACGTTCATCTAGGGACTTTCAGATAGTATTTTAACATCCCATTCACTTACTGAGGATCCCCTGTGTGTTCATACCCATAAACCTAACTGTGAGAAATGTAATGATGCAAAAGCTACAATCTCATTCTTCAAGCTCTTGATATTAAAAATGATGTAACCACAGAATGTGTGTAGATATAGGAGTGACAAATAGTTTTGTTATGTGAAAATGCAAATTATCTAGGGTAACCAAGACTACAGGAAAGAAAATTGACAAGATAATATATTAAGTTTGTATTAAGTTACAAAATAAAAAAGTCAATACACAAAAAAAAAAAAAAAAAAAAAGGATCAGCCTCCCTCTCCATTCCATAGGTTTCCCCAGTGTCTCTCTCTCTCTCTCTCTCTCTCTCTCTCTCTCTCTATATATATATATATATATATATATATATATTTTTTTTTTTTTTAACTGTGCTTCCTCTCTGTCTGCCTGTCCTCTCCCTCCTCTCAGCCACCCCAGCAATTACCACCACCACTGGCACCAGCAAGCTGGCATGATTCTAACATATTGTTTCTTATATTATCTTCAAAGTTTCTGCTTTCTGTGTCTCTAATGGTTTCTTTGACCCTCCAGGGTTGAATTTCAATGAGTGCCCTTAGTTACCCACCTTGCTGAGCAATAGTCTTCCCACTTTGTAAATCTGGAGCTGAGAAACTGCTGGGAAGTGCACCATTCCTCTAATCTGCCATTTTTCTCTCTTATTTTTGTTCTTGGTGCTATTTTGGGGCTTGTATTTGGAAGGGGTGCTGATTAGCATCTGTAAGTTGTTACCACAAACAAAATTTTGTTCTTGAAAAATTAATCAATAAACTCATTTGATGGTCATTATTTATTGACCAGGAGACTGATGCTATATCTATTCAAAATATAATGTTTTTAATTTACAAATTTGTTTTTCATGTATCATCCTCAATCACTAATCCAGTTTTTATGAATTGTTATTTAGTTGGAATTTCAGAGTAAAATCTCTAAAACTGCCTAGAACTAAATGTCACTTGGAGATGATGTTGATATTCAGGTATTGTACGTTAGATTAATTTCTGGGTTTGATGATTACAAAGAACACTTGAGACAAAATTTACTACTGGGCTAGTTAGACTAGAGAATCTTATGGAAGAGCATTATTTTAAATCATATTAGATGTGAAGAGGTGCTAAGTCTGGAATTAAATGACAGTAAATATTCCAGATGTGGGAAAGTAGAGAAGGCAGAGAGAAATAAAACAATATTTCATATTGTATATGTGTCAATTAAATGATTAACTTGATATTCTGAACTTTAACATAGATTTACCTGAGATAAAGCTGACCTACTGGTAATAATGTTATATTGTAAAAATCATTTTTTTCTGTGAAAGTGTTTTAAATATTTGACTTGCCAAGTGTAATTTCTTTTTCTTTTCCTTTTTTTCAGGTTTAAAAATAACATAAGTGACTTAAATAATAAATATTGTGGATTTATATATAATTCCTATGTTTATTATGCTTCCTGCTCTTTTATGAAAAACTTTATGTGTGAGAAGATGGCCAATTCAGTGAAGACTGAAAGTATATTAATGAGTGAAGATCCAGATGGAAGAATGTAGTCAGTGCAATTATTTTGCTTCAGCTAATATCCTGAAATTGATAGGACCTTTGGGCAGCATGCATCACCTAGATAACACAAGTTAGATAAAGATGATGTAACTAAATTGCTGCCTCTCTCCTAGTATTTATGCCATCAGACTTTCTTCTTTTGCCTCATTTGCTGAGTGTAAGGAATCTAAAATCCTATCTTCTCATGTACATACAGTCCAGATATTGTTCAGCATAAAGACAGTGTTTCTGGTAATATAGGAATCTGAAACTAATATTTTCCTGCTTTTCCAGAAATAAACCAGGGAAATTTCTGTCTTCTAGAAAATCAGAGAAAATTAATATAGGAATAAATATAACAATACAATATGAAGAATTTTGATTTATCCTAGTAATGTGGATTAATTAAGCATGTAAAAATGATAGAGCAAAAACCATATAGTTTTAATATGTGTACAAAAAGTATTTGTTGATATACAATATGCAATTATAGAAAATCTTCTCAGAAAACTAGAAGAATATTTAAAGAGGGTTGAAATAAAACCAAACTTTGAACAAACAAAAAAACTCTAATAATTTAATAAACCCTGTTGTCTATTAGAGGTCCTCAGTGGAATAAAGCAAGGAAAAGAAGTATAAAATAATGGAAGAGAGAGAAATAAAACATTTTTATTTGTAAATAATATAATTATGCATATAAAAACAATGATTTATAAGCTATTAGAGTAAATAATGTATCAAGGTCAGTGGATAAAATCTTACCATATAAAAATCAATCATATTTTTATGTATTATGTATTCTGTTTGTATTTGTATGTATTATGTATTATCATTGAACAAGTAGTGATAAAATTTTAAATTTAATAACACTTATAATGCCACACAAAAATATAAAATAATTATCTAGTAAAAATGTAGAAAACCTTCATGTGCAAAAGTTTTGTGCAATTTCCCCCTTTGTCTCCCTTTCCTAGGGATCTCTATATCCAATGACTGATAAACATTCCAGCACAGTAAACTTGTACACTTTCTCCAACATGGTCCATTTCAGTTTCAGAAGTTTACAGTCAATTATTTTATTAAGAATACATCACTGATCAATTTCTCCCTTTGTCCAACTTTGCTTCTTTTCCTTCTGCCCAGGTAGGGTCCAGACACATACGTTCCATATTAAACCTGCAAGCTAACTTCTGTCAAGGGGTGTTTTGCAGAGAACCAAACCTGCAAAAATAGGTAGCAAGAATTATCCAAGAAAACAGATGCTAAGATGTAATTTGGGGCTTAAATCACCAGCTGCCCACTAGCAATGAGAAATAAATCACTGCTGTTAAAAAGAAAAGATCACAAAGGCACAAACATGGTATAATTGTTAAAATCTTCACAAGTGGTGAAAACCTGGAATGACAAACCAGTGGAGTCAAGATTACTTTAGGAAAATGTATCAGATATTTGAGAAATATGGGTAGAATAAAAACAATAAGGATAGTGGAATTAGGCATTTGTTGGCAATCTCAATTGACTCTTCAGAAAAAATAACAGGGAAATCTAAAAGTGAATAATCAAGGAAAAAAAGCTAAGTGTGAATACTGATAGGTATTAAATGGAAAGGTTCACATTTCATTCAATTTGAAGGCAGAAAAAATAGGGACTAGTCTTAGGACTTTGTAATAAGACAGAGGGGACAGAAATCCAAAGAAAGTTAAAATTTTAAACTGGGAAAGCCTGTTTTGCCAGAATCAGGGTCCTGATTGAGAAAGCATAAAAGGAAGACATCTTTGGATGATAACTCCCCAAATCTTGATTCACATATTTTTCTGAGACCTCAGAAGTGACCCACTTCTCCCAATTAAAAGCTAACACACTCTCTTTGATTAAAATATGGTATAGGTTTCCAGTTATAAGTCAAATTGCATGAGCTTCATTCACCCATTCTCCTGTCCACAGGGCAAATAAAAAGATAACCTGGCTAAACACATGAGTTGTCTCATAAAAAAAGAGATTTTGCACCTATCTATTATGTCGCAGCAAGATAGAGAGCATACATCTGATGCGACTTTCTAAATGTTAGACCAGGTTGGTGGGGAAAGTGACACAAAATTGAATAAGGGAATTTTACTAATCTAGGACCACTTTCTTGGAATAGTGAATTTAGTAACCCAAAAAGGACTTTAATAAATGGTGCAAACACTCTGACAGGAAGCTTTCAAAAAATGTAGAGAAATAAATGGCCCACACCAAATTAAGTAGTAGTACCACATTTGCTTTGGCAGGAAAAAAGAGAATAAAAATTTCAAAGATGTGGGAATATTAGAGTGGGTACTATCATAAAATAATAGTTTTCTTCAGCCAATCAAAGGACAATATTCCTTAGGAAGCAATAATATATATGCTGGTAAGAGGGTCACAATATCCTTAAGAAGCTCACCAGTGATTCCTTTGATTGTCAGTGATGGTAACAATCGAAGTAATTACATAACTGAGTTAATTGATAGCAAAGTTGTTGATAGTACACTGAAACTGTAGAGTGCAAATCATTGTTCATCTAGTCTATGACATCACACTAATAAGGCTGTACTAATAAGATTTTCATTTTATTCAGCAGAAACATTGTTTTCCTCATTATAGATATTGTATATATTTTATTACATTTAATTAATATCTATTTTTTTGGTTTGAGGATGCTCAAATAAATGATGTTGTGCTCAGTTTCAAATTGCACTCTTCTACTTGTTCATTACTGATATATTGGAAAGGAATTAACTTTTGTATATTAACCTTGTGTTGTGCAACTTTAATACTGTTGCTTATGTGTTCCATGAGTTATTTTGTATTTGTTTGTTTCCTTTTCTTGATTCTCTTTGTATTTTGTATGTAAACAATTAGGTGATCTGCAAACATTTTCATTTATTCCTTCCCAATAAATATATCTTTTATTTATTTTTCTTGTCTTATTGTATTATCTAGTATTTGCAGTATAATGTTGCAAAGGAATAATTAGAAGGAACATCTTTGTGGAAAAGTTTTTAGTATCTCATAATTAACTATGATGTTATCTGTAGATATTCTCCATTAAATTGGAAAAGCCCCCCCCCCCCATTTCTAGTTTATTGGATATTTTTATCATGAATGGGTATTGGATTTTGTAAAATTCCTTTACATCTACTGATATAATCATGTGATTTGTCTTCTTTAGCCTGTTGATGTTCTGGATTACACTAATTGATTTTAGAACACTGAACCAGCCTTGCAAACCTCAGCTAATCTCACTTGGCCATGATGTTTAATTCTCTTTATACATTATTGGATTTTGTTAGCTAATATTTTGTTAAGGACTTTTCATCTATGCTTATGAGATATATTGTTTTATAGTTCTCTTGTCATAACTTCATTAGGTTTTACCATTAGGGTAATGCTAGGATGAATTTGAATAGAATAGTTTCTCTTTTGAAAGAGATTATAGAAAATTGATATGATTTTTAAATCCATCTGATCTTGGTGGTTTATGCTCCAGAAACTTATAAAATGTGTTCATTTTTAAAAATTGATGTAGGCCTATTTAGGTTGTCTATTTTTCTTGTTTATGTTGACTGATTCTGTCTTTTAAAGGATTGATCCAAATTGATTCATTTTTATCTCACTTATCAAATTAGTAATTTGAGTCCTCTTTTTCTTAGTCTGGCTAAAGGCTTATTGATTTTATTTACCTTTTCAAATAATTTTGGGTTTTATGGATTTTTTCTATTTATTTCCTACTTTCAATTTTATTTATTTGTTTAAATTTTTATTTATCTTCTTCTGCTTATTTTGGATTTATTTTGCTCTTCCTTTTCTAGTTTCCTAAGGTAAAGAATAGATTATTTATTTGGGATCCGTCTTATTTTCAATATGCACATTCATTGTTATAAAATTTCCTCTAAGCACTGCTTTGTATCTATCCCACATATTTTAATAAGTTGTATTCTCATTTTCATCTAGTTCAAAATATTTTAAACTTTTCTTAGGATTTCTCCTTTGAATAAGAAACAGTTTGGGCTGTACATTGAGAATCAAGAGTCCACAAAGAGACTCACATATAAAATAGCCTGATTTATTTTTTGAAAAAGCAACTTGTAGTGGAAAATAGTGGTCTTTTAAATAAATGGATCCAAATCAACTGGATATCTGCATAGAATAAAGAGGAGCTTGCTATCTACCATATACATAAATGTTTGTTGAAATTGCATTATACAATTAAGCACAAAAATACAAAATATAGTTTCTAGTAGAAAACATGGAGGATATTTTTGTGGTTTTATGGTGAACTAAGAGTTCACCAACAAGACTTCACAAACATTGATAATAAAGACAGGAAAATTAGACTTCATTAAAAATAAGAGCACCACTAACAGATGAAAAATGAAACCAGGTCTTAGAAAGGATGTCTGCTGGGTTTGTACTAATATAACATATGCATATGCACATTTATATAGGCATTATTGTCACAATATGTAATTAACCCCTACTAATCAATAATAAAACATTCTAATTAAAAAACAGGCAAAAAGACCTACAGAGGAAATTCATGAGAAAGGATACTCAAATGTCCTGAAAGTATAAGAAAGGTACTTAACATTGTAGTTCACTAGAAGAAAAAAAAAAGTCAAAATACAGTGAATGGGGTTTCTAATTGTTCTAGTTCTTCACTAAATATTATTATAAATGAAAATAAATCATAGAAAGTATAAGTTATAAAAAATTGTAGCCACACTACTGTCCTGTAAATCATTAGAACTTATTCCTTCTAACTAGAAGTGATAAATGTTTAGGCTATCGATGTTGTTTACACTGATTTGGTCAGAATGGCTTAAATTAAATATATTTCCTAGAATCCTTTTTCTTGTTTGATTTCTAATCATATTTGTCCAATAAAGGGAACTCTTGAAATAACTGGAAGACAAAATTAAAGGAGAGGTCTTTATTCTCAGAAGAGTGCTATAGTCAAGCAGGATGACAGGTAGATGCTGTTGTACCTGTTAGGCCTTAGAGCATCATATACATCCTTCTCCTTCACATCCAGCTCATCTTGCTGACTTCTTGCCTGTCAGTGGGCAGTAATCCTGGCTCTATCAACAGATATACTGTAGTGGTTCTGCAAAGGAACACTTTACACAGAAGCAATGATTCCATAAAGACAATGATTGATGAAGAGAAGTAGTGCTCCACAGAGGCAATTGCTTCCACAGAGGAAAAAGTTTCTATGTAGAGACTGGTTTCTACCAAAAGGGGTGGATTCCACAGCCCTCTCCAAATGGTCCTTCTTTCTAGTCTCAATTTGAAGCTCTGATGAACATAGCTACTTGGAATTTTTCTCCTTCCCGATTACAGTAGAATGAAAATGACAACCCAAAGATATCAATGCCTAATTCATGGAACAAAATCGACAGACCCTTAGCCATGCTAGCGAAGAGAAGAAGAGAGAGAACTCAAATTACTAACATACGGGATGAAAGAGGCAATATCACAACAGACACTTCAGAAATACAGAAGATAATCAAAAATTATTTTGAATCCTTATACTCCAATAAATTAGAAGATAGTGAAGGCATAGATAAATTTCTTAAGTCATATGATCTGCCCAGATTGAGTCAGGAGGATATAGACAACCTAAACAGACCAATATCAATTGAGGAAATAGAAGAAACCATCAAAAGACTACCAACTAAGAAAAGCCCAGGACCGGATGGGTATACAGCAGAGTTTTACAAAACCTTTAAAGAGGAACTAATACCAATACTTTTCAAGCTACTTCGGGAAATAGAAAAAGAGGGAGAACTTCCAAATTCATTCTACGAGGCCAACATCACCCTGATACCTAAACCAGACAAAGACACTTCAAAGAAAGAAAACTACAGACCAATATCTCTAATGAACCTAGATGCAAAAATCCTCAATAAAATTCTGGCCACTCGGATACAAAAACTTATCAAAAAAATTGTGCACCATGATCAAGTAGGATTCATCCCTGGGATGCAAGGCTGGTTCAATATACGGAAATCAATAAATGTTATTCACCACATCAATAGACTTAAAAATAAGAATCATATGATCATCTTGATAGATGCGGAAAAAGCATTTGACAAAGTACAGCATCCCTTTATGTTCAAAACTCTAGAAAAACTAGGGATAACAGGAACATACCTCAATATTGTAAAAGCAATCTATGCTAAGCCTCAGGCTAGCATCATTCTGAATGGAGAAAAATTGAAGGCATTCCCTCTAAAATCTGGAACAAGACAGGGATGCCCTCTCTCACCACTTCTGTTCAACATAGTTCTCGAAACACTGGCCAGAGCAATTAGACAGACGAAAGAAATTAAAGGCATCAAAATAGGAAAAGAAGAACTTAAATTATCACTGTTTGCAGATGACATGATTCTATACCTAGCAGACCCAAAAGGGTCTACAAAGAAACTATTAGAGCTAATAAATGAATTCAGCAAAGTGGCAGGATATAAAATCAACACGCATAAATCAAAGGCATTCCTGTATATCAGCGACAAATCCTCTGAAATGGAAATGAGGACAACCACTCCATTCACAATATCTTCAAAAAAAATAAAATACTTGGGAATCAACCTAACAAAAGAGGTGAAAGACTTATACAATGAAAACTACAGAACCCTAAAGAGAGAAATAGAAGAAGATCTTAGAAGATGGAAAAATATACCCTGTTCATGGATAGGCAGAACTAACATCATCAAAATGGCGATATTACCAAAAGTTCTCTATAGGTTTAATGCAATGCCAATCAAAATCCCAACGGCATTTCTTGTAGAAATAGAGAAAGCAATCATGAAATTCATATGGAAAAACAAAAGACCCAGAATAGCAAAAACAATGCTAAGCAGGAAGTGTGAATCAGGCGGTATAGTGATACCAGACTTCAAACTATACTACAGAGCAATAGTAACAAAAACAGCATGGTACTGGTACCAAAACAGGCGGGTGGACCAATGGTACAGAATAGAGGACACAGAAACCAATCCACAAAACTACAACTACCTTATATTTGATAAAGGGGCTAAAAGCATGCAATGGAGGAAGGATAGCATCTTCAACAAATGGTGCTGGGAAAACTGGAAATCCATATGCAACAAAATGAAACTGAATCCCTTTCTCTCGCCATGCACAAAAGTTAATTCAAAATGGATCAAGGAGCTTGATATCAAATCAGAGACACGCCGTCTGATAGAAGAAAAAGTTGGCTACGATCTACATACTGTGGGGTCGGGCTCCAAATTTCTCAATAGGACACCCATAGCACAAAAGCTAATAACTAGATTCAACAAATGGGACTTACTCAAACTAAAAAGTTTTTTCTCAGCAAAAGATACAATAAGAGAGGTAAATAGAGAGCCTACATCCTGGGAACAAATCTTTACTCCTCACACTTCAGATAGAGCCCTAATATCCAGAGTATACAAAGAACTCAAAAAATTAGACAATAAGAGAACAAACAACCCAATCAACAAATGGGCCAAGGACCTGAACAGACACTTCTCAGAGGAGGACATACAATCAATCAACAAGTACATGAAAAAATGCTCACCATCTCTAGCAGTCAGAGAAATGCAAATCAAAACCACCCTAAGATACCATCTCACTCCAGTTAGATTGGCAGCCATTATGAAGTCAAACAACAACAAGTGCTGGCGAGGATGTGGGGAAAAGGGTACACTTGTACATTGCTGGTGGGACTGCAAATTGGTGCAGCCAATTTGGAAAGCAGTATGGAGATTTCTTGGAAAGCTGGGAATGGAGCCACCATTTGACCCAGCTATTCCCCTTCTCGGTCTATTCCCTAAAGACCTAAAAAGAGCATGCTACAGGGACACTGCTACATCGATGTTCATAGCAGCACAATTCACAATAGCTAGACTGTGGAACCAACCTAGATGCCCTTCTATGGATGAATGGATAAAAAAAATGTGGCATTTATACACAATGGAGTATTACTCTGCATTAAAAAATGACAAAATCATAGAATTTACAGGGAAATGGATGGCATTAGAGCAGATTATGCTAAGTGAAGCTAGCCAATCCCTAAAAAACAAATGCCAAATGTCTTCTTTGATATAAGGAGAGTAACTAAGAACAGAGTAGGGTCGAAGAGCATGAGAAGAAGATTAACATTAAACAGGGATGAGAGGTGGGAGGGAAAGGGAGAGAGAAGGGAAAATGCATGGAAATGGAAGGAGACCCTCAGAGTTATACAAAAGTACATACAAGAGGAAGTGAGGGGAAGGGGAAAAATAATATAAGGGGGACAAACGAATGTCAGTAGAGGGAGCAGAGAGAGAAGAGGGGAGGGGAGGGGAGGGGAGGGGAGGGGGGATAGTAGAGGATAGGAAAGGCAGCAGAATACAACAGACACTAGTATGGCAATATGTAAATCAATGGATGTGTAACTGATGTGATTCTGCAATCTGTATATGGGGTAAAAATGGGAGCTCATAACCCACTTGAATCAAATTGTGAAATATGATATATCAAGAACTATGTAATGTTTTGAACAGCCAACAATAAAAAAAAAAAAAAAAAAAAAAAAAATATACAAATCAATTTACAAGGAAAAGAGGGTCTTTGCAGATGCAATTCAGTAGAGGGTTTTGACAAGGGAAGATTATCCTGAATAATCCAGGTTGGCCTTTCATCTAACCATATGTGTTCTTAAAAGTGAGGCAAAAGGAGTTAACATGCACAGAAGAGGATGCAATGTGGATATCAATGCTACAGAAATCCTGACCAAGATATTTTTCTGATACTTCAGTCAAAGTACATTTTCATATAACATGTTACCCTGTGTCCTTGGGCAGCTACTACATGAGATTAAGTTAGAATTGGCCACTCAATGTACCTAAATTAATTAAAGGTAAATAGGCCCTATTATTCTGAAAAGTGGTTTAGGATCACAAGTTGTTTATATAGAATACAAGAAACTATCTGCTTGGCCAGTGAAAATGGCTTACCATATGTATCAACATGGTTCAACTCCAAAGTGGTCTTTTTAGGTTATTGAAAATAATGCTCAGTTTACAAATTAATAAATTATTCCAATTTCCCCAGCTTATTTAATAATTCTAATTATTATTTATTCAATTTAAATTTATTCAGTTGAAATGATGGTACCAAAAATAAGTGAATGAAGAAAAAATGGAAAGTAAAAAAGAAAAAAGATCAAATCACTTATTCAATCTCTGATTCTTGAATCTAAAAAACAAACATACATTCTTTTTATTTTAGAACAGCCTAAAAGATTAGGGGCATTTTGATATCTGTGAAAATATGCATATAAAAACATGTACTCACATATCTAAAATGGGTTTTAATGTATTTTTACTTTATCTTTGGCTATAATTCTAAAAATGTTGTTTAGAAAATAAAGAGTAGAACTTTACAGATTTATATAAAAATGGGAAACTGTATTGAAATCACCAAAGGAAGCAAAAATGAAAGAGTTCAGCATAGTTAAAAGAAAGAGGAAATGAATGTTTGAAGTGAAACTAGTCGTACTCTTGCTATTTTGGAGATTGATATTCTTTAACCCCAAGTGAAGAAAATTCTACACTTTCAAAAATAAAAGTTCTTGCTACCAGTTATATGGAAAATCCTTTTCAAGTTCTACCATATTTCAGCTACGGTTTACTTCACAAATCTACCTCATACACAAAAACCTGGTATGATAATGAACACCACTCTCATGAAGATTTAAAAGAGTAGGATTATTTGTTGCCTCCACAAAGCTATTCTCTAGAAGAAATGGGAACCAAACCAATTGGACACAAACTAATTTTTTTTCCACTTCACAACACTACCTTTGTTTTACGACACACCTCCAGCAAGTCCTGCTATATTCTTAAAAACCTTAAAAAACTTTGTGTCTAATATTCTGCTTATGTATTAATGTTCACTCTAGTAAACATTATTTTTCCTATTTTCTTTTCTTCAAGGTAAACTGCCATTTAAATAATTGGACCATTAAATTATGCCTAAGAGCTGATAGCAGAGAATAGATACAAGAATATAGGAGTGGTTCAATAATAAAAATAATAATAATACACCTGTTTCTGAGTGAGGGGGAGAGAGAGAGGAAAGAGAGAGAGAGAGAGAAAGAGAGAGAGAGAGAAAAAAATGTGTGTGTGTGAATATATACAGAGCTAATTAAGTGAGCTCATGGCCTGTATTTAGGAAAACATAAGTAGACTGAAAAACTGAATCAAGACCTAAAGGATTGTGGCTGGTGTTGTGGCAGAGCACTTGCCTAGCATGTGTGAGGCACTTGGTTTGATTCTAGGCACCATATATAAATAAATAAAATAAAGGTCCATTGATGACTAAAAATTTTTTTAAAAAAAAGAACTAAAAGTAGAAGGGATTTCCAATATTTAGTTCATCCATAAAGAACAAATTTTCTTAGAAACAAATTCTGTCTAAAAACACAGAAATCTAGTAAATTAAAAATGATGGCCTTTTTATTTGGTAACTCCAAAAGTTATTGATTCTCTATAATTTCCAGTGCTGATTGATAAAGAACCAAAAAGAGGAAAAGACCTGTACCCTATACTTTTCTACCTTATGTCTGGCTTTCATATCGTGGGAGGCACAGAAATCATTAAAAAAATACACAGGCAATAGTGCCCATCTCAGGTAGATACCTAGAGTTAACATTCACCTACCATCTCCACTGTTGCTCCCTGCTCTTTCTTCCTTGATGTACTGGCACTTGGCTGCATGAAACCACTTTCATTTATATTTGTATGAAAAATGCTGCCTTTCAGTTATGCTGAGATAATTTTCCTAAGATGAATGGTCAATATAGAAGTTGACATTCAGTGTCTCTGTGCAAGAACAAGAATATTGGTGGTGAGAAGCAAGGGAGCATTCCACGCAGCAGTGTGCATAGACTTTAGGAATCTGTTGCTCAAGAGGAAGCAGGTGATAAAGATAGAAATGATGACTAAATCTAATTGGGCATTTGCAGTAGCACGTGCATCTTACCCACTGCCCCCATATATCTTTTTTCCTTCACAAATATCTCAGGGAATAGATGTTATTTTTTGTTACCTTCTATTGTTTATGAAGCAAACTTAAATGCTGTTTTTTATTTGTAATTGGCATCATTGTAATTATATATGGTTATGGGGCACCATGTGACATTTCAATACATTGTATAATATATAATGATCCAATCAGAGTAACTGGCATATTCATTCCCTTAGACAGTTATCATTTATTTGTATTGGGAATTTTTATGACCCTCTCTGCTAGCTCTTTTAAAATATATAATTAATTGTTGTCAGCCATAGCTATCCCAATATACTATTGAATATTAAAACGTTCCTCCTATTCAACTGTATTTCTGTATACTTTAATGAGCCTCTTTCTATTCCTTCTCCCCATGTTCTTACCAGGTGTAGGTAATCACTATTCTACTCGTTAGAGTCTATCCAATCAACTTTTAAGCTCACACATATAAAACATGTGGGATCTGTCTTCTCTGTACCTGATTTATCTCCATTGAACATGATTTCCTCAATTGCCATGCATGCTACTGCAAATGACAGAATTTTATTCCTATTTTATGGATGAATAATATTTCATTGTGTGCATGAGTGTGTGTATTTTTTGTATATTTTAATATATCTATCTGTAAATAAATACCTTGGTCTATTCTATATGTTGACTATTGTGAATAGTGCTGCAATAAACAGGAGTACAAGTGATCTTCAGTACAGTACAATCTTCAAAATGTTGATACCTTTCCTTTGGATATATACCCAAGAACAGAACTGCTGGATCACATAGTAGCTCTATTTCTCTTTTGGGGGGATACTTCTATTCTGTTTTTCATAATGGTTATACTAATCTACATCTCCACTAACAGTCTATTTCTCCTTTCTCTGTGTTCTCAATAACATTTGTAATTGTTGTTTTCATAACTGTCATTTTTAGTGGAGTGGGATGATACCCCATTGCGCTTTAAACTTGTGCTTCCCTGATAGCTAATGAAGTTGATCATTTTTTCATAAACTTGTTGCCATTTGTATATGTTCTTTCCAGAAATATCCATCAAGGTTGTTTGTCCATTTTTTAATCAGATAATTTGTTTGTTTTTATGTTGAGTTGTTTGAGTTCTTTATATATTCTCAATACTAATTCTTTGTCAAATGACTAGTTTGCAAATATTGTCTCCTATTCCACTGGTTGTCTCTTCACTCTATTATCTGTTTTTTTTTTTTTTAATTTGTCATAAACCCATTTGTCAATGTTTGTTTTTGTCGACTATGTTTTTGAAGTCATACCTAAAAAGTCTTTTTCCAAAGTACATAGTATTTCCTTATGTTTTCTTCTAGTAATTTCACAGTTTCCATTTTTATATTTACATCTTTCATTTATTTTTAGTTGATTTTTAATATGATGAGAAATAGAGGTCTTGTTTTATTTTTCTGCATATACATAACCAGTTTTCCTAGCCTTGTTTACTCACTGTCTTCTTTCACTGTCTTTGTCAAAAATAAATTGTCTGGAACTATGTAGATTTATTTCTTGGTTTTCTTTTCTGTTACTTTTAACTATATATGTCTTTATGCCAATACCATGCTGTTTTGGTTAGTGGAGCTTCATAGAACATATTGTTAATGGCACCACCTTTGTTTTCTTGTCAGGGATTGCTTTGACTATTGGAAGTCTTTTATGATTCCATAAAATATTAAGAGTCTTTTTCTTTTTTCTTTCTAGTTCTGTGAAAAATGTCTTTGGTATTTTGATAGAAGTTAATTAAATCTGAAGATAGTTTGAGTAGCATGGACATTCTAACAATTGATTCTTCCAATTCAGAAACAGGGCATGTCTCTCATACTCCTCCCCTCTTTTGCTTCTTTGTGTCTGTCCTCTTTAATTTCCTACATCAGTGTTTTATAATTTTTACTTCATATATCATTTACTTTCTATGTTAAATATTTTTCCTAGATATTTTAGAGATGAAGAATTTTAAGAATACTGTCTGCAATGATTTCACTGTTTATTTAAGATTCATGTTGAAATTTAATTACCAGTATAGCAGCATAAAGCATAACGATCTTTAAGATATGATCAAGGGGCTGGAGTTGTAGCTCAGTGGGAGAGCCCTGAGGGCTCCGAGTGGGATTAATGTTATCATAAAAGAGCAAATTTAGTCCTTGTTTGCCTCTTGGCCCCGCTGTCTTCTGTCATGTTAGAATATCCAGCCTTCCTTCTTATAAAGGACATAGCACATGAATTGCCATCTCGAAAAAAGAGATTGACTTCACCAGTCACCAAACTTGCCATTTATCACATTAAGCTTTCCAGCCTCCAGAATGTGAGCAAATACATTTCTTCTGATAAATTATTCAGTCTCCATATTTTGTTTTAACAGCACAGAATGGATGAGACATTATCTAAAACACACAGCTCTTAAATTAAGAATAAGAACATAACCCATGACTGTATCAACTCAAAAAATTATGGTTAGGTGGGCTGGGGATGTGGCTCAAGCAGTAGCGCGCTCGCCTGGAATGCGTGCGGCCCGGGTTCAATCCTTAGCACCACATACAAGCAAAGATGTTGTGTCCGCCGAAAACTAAAAAATAAATATTAAAATTCTCTCTCTCTCTTTAAAAAAAAATTATGGTTAAGGTGTAACACATTAGAAAAACATTTACCTAGCATACACAGGCCCTGAGTTTGATCCCCAGCAACACACACACACACAAACACACATTAATTGTCTTAAGTATCAATTTATACCACTACCAAAAAAAAAAAAAAGGCTGAGGCATTTCTGAATGCTTGAAATATATATATACACACACACACACACACACACTTTTTTTAAGTGTTTAGTAAGATGAACATAACTAAGAAGTTTATATTTTTTTGTTCAGGACCACCTTGTTAATTCTGATCACCTGACTCTCACTTTCAATTTTTAGATTCAAAATGGATTCTCAACTCAAAAAGTTTATTATCTCCTCTTCTTGTCCAGTTTTTCTCCCATCATTCTTACCCCAAGTAAAATAGTATCAGTGATGTGTCATATTTTTCTATATGCCCACACAAATATGTACAAACACAAATGAAGACGCTTATATGCAGTCTGGAATATACAATTAGCCCTAGATTCAGATAACAGTCAGTCTTCTAACCCTGTCAATCACATGGAATTCTTACCAATGGAACTAGTTTACCTGCTTTCTTGATATGTAACAGAGGTTTGGTTATTTTACTGATAAAATTGGCACTGGAGTGACCTCAGTACCATGATTTTTTAATCTTAGCTGCATATTATCATCACATGGGAAACTAATTTTTTTAACAATCCAGTCCTATTCAGATCAATTAATTCATAATCTTAACATATGAAACAATCTCAGACATCAGAATTTATTCACAGCTCCCCAATAAAATTTCAAAGTTTCACAAAATAATTTTCAAAAAGTGACATAGATCTAATTACCTATTACCTGTCTATCCTGACCATTTCAATAATTTTTGTAAGTCAGGCATTGCTGTCCAAGTTTACAGCAAAGAAATTGCTGAGCATTGTCATTGTTTCTGTCCTAATTTTTACTTGCCCTGACCTAACTTGGACTGATTCAGGGAAAAGTCCATTATACAAGAATCTACCACCAATGTTGGAGAGTGCCATGAAATCAGAGACAGAAGCTAATAGACACAGGACTGCACAAAGTACAATTTATTTGGGACTTATGGATACATCTTAGGCTACAGCAAGATAGGAGAATCTCTGCACCCTAAGGCAGAAGGAAGGAATTTATGGTAAGATAGACCAAGATAGGTCTTAACCAACTAGAATATACTTGTGACTGCTCATAAACTATTAGCATATTAAACATCAGTTAAGAAACAGTCTGGGTGTTAGTGGCCAGCAGGAAAAGTTTGGCTTCTTATCTCAAAGACTTTGTTTAGCACTTTAGGGATTGTAATGCAAGGGTCACATGGCAGCCAAGATGTTGGTTACAACTAAGAAAGCTGTTTTCATGTCACACTACATCCCTACAAAAACCCAAACTATTTTTTTGCTAATGTTACAATAGGAATTTGTCCATCTGGAGGTTGCTTCAAGCACATTTGTCTCTGGGCCTGTTTGCTCAGGAAGTTGGTATTAAGGTCATTTTCCAAACATTGCCAAATACTTACACTAAGTTACTAAAAATCACTGCAGAGTTTTTGAAGCTTGAGAATTTCCAGTTTTGCCCTTAAGTTATTCTGATTGTGTTCATCTTAGACGTAGCCCCAAACTCTGTGCTTTAAATCTGTTGTGAATACAGGTTTGGAAACCACCCTTGATGGAAAAAAAGTTATCTAAAATAAATACTAAACAAGGTTGTTTTAGTCAGCTTTTTCACTGCTGTGACTTAAAAACCTGACCAGAACAACTGTAGAGGAGGAAAGGTTTATTTAGGGGCTCATGGTTTTAGAGGTCTCAATCCATAGACAGATGACTCCATTCCTCAGGGCTCCAGGTGAGGTAGGATATCATGGCAGAAGAGTGTGGCAGAGGGGAAACAGTTCACATGATGATGGAAGCAGAGAAAGAGGCCTGTCTCACCAGATACAAATATATACCCCATAGCCATGCCCCCAAATGGGCCACTTCCTTCAGCCACATCCACCTGCCTCCAGTTACCACTCAGTTAATCCCATCAGGGATTAATTCACATGTTAGGGTGATGCTATAATCCAATCATTTCTCCTCCAAACCTTCTTGCATTGTCTCTACACATGAGCTTTTGGGAGGATACTTCACATTCAAACCATAACAGTGATCTTTCCCCAGGAATGTTGAAAGTATATGTAATGTGTGTGTATAATATCTATCTATCTATCAATCTATGTGTCTACTTTTTATCATCAGTTCAAATTCACTAGGAAAGGATTTAAGATAAATGGAAGGCTTCATTTAAAAACAAACAGCAGTTTTCAAAGTGGAGGGTTGTAATCTTCAGTAAAAAATGAAAATGTACCCTTCCTTAGGGATCTGAGGAGCCAGAAAAAATGCAGGTCCAGGTTCCCACTCTGCTCCTTCATACAAAAAAAAAAAAAAAAAAAAAAAAATGCCAGCCTGCAACCTGCTCAGTCCTGATGAATTGCAGGTTAGAATTCATTGGTCAAGCCAAGTGGCAAAATGGGGCTTTCTGGGAGCTATTTACTTTGGCAGCTAGAATAGGAACAGGTTTGGGCAAGGGCCACAAAATTTTAATTTATGGTTCTTCCAGGAAGAGTACATGTGTGACCCCCAACTCAGCAACTGGCTACCAGATTTTACTTGGGGCCCTTCTTAGAGACTCAGCTTTTCTTAAAGTTCATTTTATCCATATATCCATCTAAGTATAAAATGTCTTCCAGGAATTTTGATTGGAGAGGTTGGGAAAGAGAGAGAAAAGAAAACTGAAGTTCTGGGATCTAACCCTGTCACATAAGCCAAGATAGGAGAAAGTCACAAAGAATGAAGTTTTTTGACAAACAAAAGAACTTTGGATTTCCTTGCCAACTGCAGAGGCTGCTGGGAACAGCATGAATCTGTGATGACAGCAGGACAGCAGGGAGGGGGTTATGAACAATAGTAGCTGATCCAAACCCAGAGCCACATGAGGTCAAGTCAGACGCAGAAATCCCTTCTAATGAGAGTAAAAGATAAGAACAAAAGAATACAGGATACCAGGGGAAGAAAAACTGTAACCTCTTTACAGGAAAAAGATAACAAAGACAGTTAAGTTACAAATAGTACATCATTCTTTGGTTAGAAATAAATAAATAATAGAAGAGATTATCTTTCCCTTGGGAACAGAGAAAACCAAATGTGTGGGAGTCTGGTGCAGAGTTTTTAATTTTTAATAAATAAATTTATCTATGAGAGAGTGGAAGTAACAACAAACAACTAAAGAGAAATGAAAGAATAAAATTTCTCTTTTAATCCATGTATATGTAACTTGTGTTTCAGTCCTGGATGAGAACCAGTAATCTCTGTTCACCTAAGCTATGATTTAAAAAATGATCTACATTTAAAAATTTGTGTTTAAATATGTTTTGTTTATAAATCTTACCAAATATTTATGTTGAACATTATTCCTTAGTTCTAAAGTTTCTTTCTATATATAGAGGAAAATCAATTAGCTGATAGTTTTAAATCTTTAAAGAATAATAAACTACTAGATGTTATATATAAAGTTGTTTCAAAGAACTATTAAAGTATTCCACAATGCAACTGGCTTTGAACTTGAATCATATCCATTTTTCCAGTAAATTATAGATCACTGTCCTAGTAAAATTAATATCACAGGTTACTTTAGTTTTTAGACTATACATAACAATGCAGTTACATGAGGGAGAAGATGAAATCTTTATCTTTTGAAAAAATTCTGCAATCAGCAATTTTGTTCTGGAAAAGGTCTTGAAATCATTTGCTTTTAGCTTTGAGTGTGCCAATACTGACAAACTATTTTAAGAAAGGTGTAAAAAGTAAGGATTCTTATATCTTAATATCTTCAAACAATTTATTAGAATGTTTCTGAAGGAAATAAAATATGAATTTTAAAACTCTAAAGTTTTCTAAATATACTAATGCCCAGATTACCAAAACAATAACTTCAATATTATTAATTTGAATCAATGATAGAGTTGTAAAAGTGAAGTTATTATGCTACATCACTAGATTATGAATTTTATAAATTTTAAAGATTAATAAGAGTATATTTTCATAGGAAAATGTTGGAAGAGTGGTTATGCACATGAAGGCTATGGTAGACAATAGTACAGGCAAACATTTGCTAAGCTGGTACATTGCTACTGCTCCACCTACCAGGACCCTTACCTTGGGATCTCTCAGACCTTCGTGTGATCTAGTAACCTTCACAACAGGAGTTTCCTTAAACTTGTTCCAGTCCTGACCTTTGTCCCTTCTGGTTATTCGTATTTAAATATCACCAGAGTGCACATCTAAATATGTTATAATAAAGCAAGAAAAGAGTCTTTTATTTGAGAGAGAAAAAAATCAGTGAGATGATGCTGAGATAGAAGCATAGAACAAGTATTCTCCTGGGTCCAAAGGATAATTTTAAGACCTGAATAATTAGAACATCAGATCAGAAGGCATCAGACAAGAAGTGGAGACTGTTCTGTGAAGCAAGTTCATTTGCCTGAGAGTTTAGATACAGTCACTTTTTAATCTGTTTTTGAAAAAGTGACTGTATGACGACTGTAGCTTTTTTCTTCATCACATGAGCTTGCAATCGCAAGTCTCTTGTTTCTTGGTGAATTTGAAAGAAACATATTAATATAAATCTTCAATCTTCACTAATTTAGCTGTCTTCTCACATATCCAAGAAATTTCAGCACTACAGCGGGAAACATAAATATTTCCTCTTTGAAAATAAGCACATCCTTTGGATCCATTGATCTGGGAAAGTTCATTATTACTAAATCTGAAAATTAATTGATTTAAAATTATTAATAAATACTGTATTTGGGATTTGATCACCATTCAGTATTCCTAGGTACCTTTGCAGTCAACAACTGGAATATTCTGATACTTTTGCCTTATAGTATCAAAATTCTTAACCTGACACATCCAAATTCTTTATTTCTAGTTAATTGTTTTTCTAGGTAGAATTATTATTTAAGAACACTTAAGTTCTATGCCGACAATTTGTATTTCCTTCTCTAGTATGGGATTCCATTAATGGAATTCCCTTGGTCCAGATTAAATTAGAAGTGCTAGAATAATTGTACTTTGGGACTGTAAAAAGAAAAGTAGAAAAAATGAATCACATTCTCTACAAAATTTCATTACATTCTACTATGCAAAAGCCTAATTTTACTTGTGTTTACTTATATGTGGGGTTAACAAGAGAACAAGGCTGAGGTTAAGAGAAGAAATGAATTAAAATATAGATGTGGTTCTGATAATAGTTCTCAATTTCTCTTCTAGGAAATTGATGATAACTCCCAAATAATGTCATTATAAAATTAAGCTTGACAACTAAATCCTCTATGTGATCAGTATTGCTCTTGTTCAAATGACCTGCATTACTACTACCATGTTCTTTTCTTGCTTCAGGATAGGCTTCTTAAATCTTAGTCTTAGCTAAACACTCGCTCAGCAGTTAAGACTTCAGGAGCCAAGGAAATGGCTATGTAATCCCGAAGATTACTCTAACTTGAGTATGATGAGTGGTTTACCTGAAGCTGCATGTTCTCTGGGGTCAGTGTCTGCAGGCTCTGAACCCTGCTCTGGGACCCTCTTCCATATTTTGATTAGGAGTTAAAGGAGGGACTAAGGATGATTAAAATCCCTTTGGGTGAGGGGAAACATCTTAGATTCCAAAATGAAAGCTGAATTGCATTTACATGAGGTCATGGCACCACCTCTTAGAAATTCTTAGTCTAGTAGCAATACGTGCCTCAGATTAATTTTAATCAGTGCGTGACCAATATTACTCCAGGTACCAAAAAAGTTGCTGTAATTTTGTTTGCTAATGTGTTATTCAGCACATGCTTTTTGCCATTATTGCTTATGTGAAACCAGACTAATCAATTTAATATGACTAGTAATAGTGATTAGAGAGTATTAGAGATTGGTATTTGAGTAGAAATAGCCATGGCAAAACTTGAGGGAATGAATGAAAATAAAGTGTCTCTGGGAAGAAAACAATAGACATATTGTTGTTCAAGGAGTTTGATGTATAAGAGCTAAAGCACAACATCTTTGACAAAAAAAATGAATAGCATAAGTCAGATTAAGAAAACTTTGACAACATGCTTCAATGAGTAAAATAGGAGTAAGTTGGATGCATTAGGTACTTTTTGGGAGAGGGCTGTGGAGAAAAAACTATACCCAAACTGATGCCAATGATCTTAAATTTCATCTAATACAAAAATACTATATATTACATTTAAAATATGAAAAACATTATGTCATTTAAACATAATTATGAATGAAATGTTCACCAAAATTTTTGGTTTTGTATTCTTTAAAAGAATCTTTCAAAGCTATGTGCTCCCTTACACATTTTTTTTTTTGGTACTCTGGATTGAACTCAGGGGCACTCAACCACTGAGCCACATCTCCAGCCCTATTTTGTATTTTATTTAGAGATAGGGTCTCACTGAGTTGCTTAGCACTTCGCCATTGCTGAGGCTGGCTTTGAATGCATAATCCTCCTATCTTAGCCTCAGGAGCCACGGGGACTACAGGCGTGCGCCAACTGGCCTTACACATACATTTTTTAAAAAATGTTTTTCTGAAGAAACTTTCATCTGTGTCATGTCCTACAGATAGAACAAACACTTACCAGCACACCCCCGCTTCCAAGTGGCTGCCTATTTTTGGCTCCACACTGATGATCAGAAGCAGCACCTGGACTTCCAGGTACTGGGAGATGGAGTCTCTTTCCAAGGTTTTCTTACAGTAGATACAGAAAATGGCAGACATCTATTTTTTCCATAACTTTAGATAGTTGGAAAAATGCAATTTTCAATTGCTGTATCCTAAATGTACTTTAAATATTTTCATCAAAATTTTGCAATGGCAGATTTAGCTCAGTTTAGTTTATGAAAGACATTTGCCATATAACCTAATTGGAAAGTCTTTATCATGAAATTATTTCAAAATTACTTTCTATTAGAAAGTGACTATTATTTGATCCAAATAGATATGTTAATTTGTGTTCTTGTGACAAACACAATCCTGGATTCTAAGTGCTGGAGAGCAGAATAGCTAAGTGACTAAACACATGGTCCCTAAAGCACTAAAGTCCTGATATGGTCACATTTGAGCTGAGTCATCTTTAATTTAGTCTCTTTTTTGACAATATTTATCTATAAAATGGGAATATAACAATGCTCCATTCAAGGGTTTGTATTTATATAGAATTCTCTGAAGATACTAAGCATTATATTTATATGTTAAATAAAGAAAAAGTTTAATAGGCAAAGTCTAGTGACTTGCCCTGACTTGATCATACAGATGAAATTAGATATACCACCAAACAATATTTGCTACTCTTTTCTTTGTACTTTGCACTCCTTTTTAAAATCTAGATTTATAATTCTCATAATTCACTCTCAGGATTCTAAGGAAATCTTGGTTTTCCATTCCCAATAGACTTACAAGTATGGAGAGGGAACTGAGCCATCTTCCCATAGCCAATTTCCATCAGATGGGTGCCATGATAATCCCAGCCAAAAAAAAGAAATCATGGGTAATGGCTGTGACATTAGAAAATTCTGAGGGAAAAAACAGAGAGAAATCTTTAAGAGAAAGTCACATTCTAGGTTATAGAAATAAGACAGAAATATTTACTAAATTCATCTGCTGGTTCTTATTCAGAATCCACTGAATTTCTACCATGTGAATCAGAAATTTCATTCATATACCTTTCATTATATGGGATAATTTCTATAACAAGGAAGGAGATTCAATCATACCTTTTCTTCCAAGCTGTCAATCTTCAGCAATGTGGAGTTCTTTTCTATGCAGTCCTCTCTACTGTTACTCCAGGTTTTCTCTTTATTTACTGTGAAATAATAGCAACTTTCTTGGTACCACTGCCATGTCTTAGGACAAGGATTACATTTATGATCTGAAAAAGGAAATTATACTCAAAAGCATGAACAATGAAAACTACATTGGACAATAGAATGTGAGGGCCAGCACCCTGAAAACATGCTGTTTTAGGAGCCTTTGAAAATGAAGTCACTCTGGTTATGGCTTGCAGCACTGGAGATACTCTTTTCAGGGTTTGGTCTTTTGGCCTCAGAATTTATAGCTATGCTTTTAACTTCATATAATAATGGGATCAATTACAAATAGTTAATAAAACAAGGGGATGAAGTTTCCAATTGATATTCTAAAATGATTCCCATATTTGCTTCTGCGTCTTAAAAATTATTAAATAAATCTATATCTTTTCCTAAATTCTATCTTTTCCTAAATTTAGAGTGACATCCTCAAAACATCATTGAATGACAACTGTCTCATACTCTGAGGTGCCACACATGGTCAGCTTAAATCAGAGCAACTGATATATTGTGACTGGTCAGCAGATCTAATTACCTGAAGTGTGAATGATTAGCTCTCTGCAGAGTTTGATAGCTATTTGCCCCTGTCTCTTTAGTAGATTAGATATCTGTGATTTGAGAAATTCTTCTTCCACGGGTAAGTTCCTGTGGTTGCTCAGTTGCTGGGATAAATTTTCCTGCTGGTGGTGGATAATTTTCTGAAGTCGATTCAATGTCTCTGAATCTGAGTTAATTTTGTTAGACATCTGCAAAACTCCAAGAATAACATGACAGGAGAGAAACTCAAATATCCTTCCATTCTCATAATAGCCATCCATAATTCTCTTGATTCAGAAACATTTCTTATTGTTTAATATTTATTAGTAACTCCTAATAATTGAGATTTCATGAAAGAAACATACCAGATACTTTTCAACCCCAAATTGTTTAGAGTTTACCTTTATAATTTTGTTCATGTATTGACTATTGTACTTGTGTTAAATAATGAATTAAGTATTATAGTACTCATGTTAAAATAATGAGTTAATGATTACATATCTGATATTTCACCAAAATTGGTGTCAGCAATTTTGCCCCTTATTTTGGTATTTTTTTTCTAATTGGAGTTTTTGGATAGAATTATAGTTTTAATAGAAATAAAATTCTTTGAAACAAGCGATATCTCAAAGTATAGTATGCTAACCGCCCTTTTATGGTAAATAATTGAGCATATATCATGGCAAGTTTATTCATTTTTCAAAGAGTACATCATTGCAGAAGATTAGCTTCTAATTCTCACAATATTGAGCTACTGAATATGTTATTTCTGCTAGAACATTTCTTTACAAAATAGGAAGCTACACAATTATCTTTTATTTGTCCAAATAGATGTGTAGAAATCCCAATTATCCATTAGATTTTAAATATATAGATAGAAATTTTAAAAACAGAGATGTTAGTATCATTCAACAAATAATAGGTTTTTTACTTTAAGTTGCCTGAAACTCAATGTTGTACCAAATCACTACTTTATTCCACGTACTGAACAACATTCTATAAAATACATATTCTCAGGATGTTTTTCCACTTCGTTAGCCCTGAATTCCCACTCCCAATGGAGACAAAAGCAACCCCAACTTTCTAAGATTACAATAATAGGTCAGAATCAAGAAAATATTCCTTTTTGGCTCTGGTGTTGGGGAGCAGAGCTTCCACTGTCCTGCAGAGATGGCTCAATTCTGTCTTCTGGGTGTGGTGTAGCAGGGCGCTCCCTCCTTGCTTATACTGCCACTTAGACATTTTTCTCTACACTAGAAAGGTCTTGGGTAAACAGAGGGAGCTAGTTTTCAAGGTAAATGAACAGCATGCCATTTCTTAAACACAATCCCCCGACTCCTTTTTGTTACCACTGGCAAAGTAAATGTGTATCTGGAAACAAAGGCTCCTTGCTCTGACTAACAATTATAAAAATAAGTCTATTTTGCTTGTCAAGAGAAAATAATGAGTTGGGACTGAACCTCCATATTAAAGTATGTCCCAAAATGATTTGTTTTGACAACATGAAGATGGAACACTTATGAGATGGCAAAATTACTAAAGGATTAAAGATGCTGGCACTTGTCCATAAATTGAATTTACGTAGTTTACAAGTTATACTTAATTGCCTTTCTTGTGTTTTATGCAAATATACTTACACATAATCCCCAAGGTCACCAGCCCAATCAACAGCATCAGGCAAAGAGTTAGCAGACCTTGGGCAGCCTGACGCCATATGGGGGATGGAGCTGGATGCCCTGTAAAGTCAACAGAGGAGTGAGCAAGTAGAACTGCTATGTGGGTTGTACACTTCGGGTTGTTTATTCTTCCAACTTAGGAATCTTCCAGGTACTAAAATTTCTCTCTTGTTTCTTCAATGACATTATTTAGAAAATTTCTACCATGAAGCCTAATAAGGGTCCATTACCAGTTTTCCTCCATTGATTCACCACTATCTTTCCTCCAAGAGTAAATACCTCCTAATTTTTAGTTTTTTGTTTTAATATCATCATCCACCTTTAATCTTTAAGTTCACTGATTTCACAAACAACATGCTATGAAAATTTTTCCTGGACTGATGCTGACAATAGGAGAGACCTATTGTCTCCATTACGATTACAAATCTTCAAAAAGCAGGTTATTCTCTACTTCATATAAAAGTGAATTCTACTTTTAAAAGCAACTGTTATCTACTAAAATATAATGTTTATATATTATCCATGCTATTTATCACCCAGTAAATTATGAATTAATATAGAAAAAAAATGCACAGTTTAAACTGCAAACAGCAGAATAGGCCAGGAAGTCTGTGTCTAGTTCTTCAAATTTCAGCATCTTATCTTTATTTTTTAATAAAAATGTTCTCCTGTTTCTCTCACCTTCTCTTTGATTCAGGTCCTAAGGTGTCAAGTCCAATGTTTTGATAGATTGATACAATCTCCAGATGCACTATCACATGCACTATATCCAGACCTCCTTTTCCCTCAAGCGTTAAGAGTAAATAAAAAAAAGCCAAAAACATATAATCACCTTCATTTCACACATGTAAAAAGCCCATTCTAATCATCTTTTTGGTATATCCTCCCCTCAAACCTCACTCACACATCTACACATATTCATAACCTAAAAATAAGTCTAAATTAGTGCATGAGAAAGTAATTCATAAGATTCAAATGATTTAAGACAATGGCCTGAACAGTGAGCAGACCTTCTGAAGTTAAGGGATAAGGATGTCGCCTTTTACATTAACCAGAAACTTCCATTTCCTCCAGTTGGTTACAAGGGAATAAGCTGAAGACCAGAACTGAGACTGGGCTTCCTCCATAGCAATTGTATGGATTTTGTTCAGACATTTAATTTATTTCAGTCTCAGTTTCCTCCTCTCTGAAACCAGTAATATCATTTTGATTACTTTATAATTATATCTCAATAAAAATATGATGATGAATATATAATACTATACAAGTATTGCTATTAATGATTCAGTATTACTAATTATACTTGGGATTTCAACTATCTTAATTGAAAAAAAAAACTTATAAATGTGAAACTAACACTTGCTCATGCCTGACCTGGCCATCCTCTACTTTTCGCCTTCAGTTACTTACACCATGTAAGAAAAATGCCATGTTCTCTGTTTAGAAGCCTCCAATTTGACTTATAAAAGAATATTCTTCCAGCAACCTTATAAAGTATAATTATCAAGGACATTTATAAAATGGAAACGTCTCAGTTTCCAATATCTATCTCTGAAACATCCAACAAAAACGTCTCACTAAGAGGTACAGCTTCTTGACACATACAGTTATCACACAACTTAAAACAGGTCCCTAAAGGCACATATTTTCTCTTCAACATTAGGAACACTCACTCTATGAATTGATTCCATGACTGTTTCCATCCTGAAGATGCCACTGCCCATGTCAAAACCAGCACCTCAAAGCTTTTAACACCTGTCATTCCACTGTCTCAGCTTGCTTTCTCTTAAACTCCTACCTCTTTTTCTCAGGTTATTTCCATCTTGATTATTTCTTGCTCCAGAAGAATCCTGAAATGTGAGTGTCGAGTAGGTCACTTCGTCGGACATTATAGAAGAAAGCACTACCACAAATTATGTAACTAATGTTTCAATATCTTCAGGTCTGTGACAGAGTGTTCTTTTCAAAGCTAGAAACTTCTCCATAGACACTCAACTGACCCTACTGGCCCCCTTTGTTAGAACAGAATAACAGTTTCTCTGCAGTAAAATTGAGAGAAGTCAAATATTCTCCTTAGACATTGAAATGTTACAGATTGCAAACTGTAGCACCATTGTTCTTTGTTGGGAACCCAAAAGGGGGTGCCTGGAGGCAGAGCAGGAATGGTGATTTCATCCTGAGGCTGCTCTGAATATTTGAAAAAATATCCAAGTTTTCTAATTTACAGACATCTAAGGCTAGCTCATCCTGTATAGAGACCATATAACATAGCAAGCAAAGGTACACATACTAAACCAGAAGAGCCATGTCACATGCATACCTATCTACTGTTATAAGTAATCCAAACGTGTGTGTGTGTGTCCCACACGTGTGCACACGCCTGCTCACATGGAAGACAAAGAAAAGAGGGAGGGAGAGAGAGATGGTTTCGGTAATAGGAGTTATGTGACATAGAAGGAGATTAATAGCTATTGGTGAACATGATCAAGGCACAAAATATACATGTATGGAAATGTCACAGTGTAACTCATTAACCTGTATAATTAATATGTGTCAATTATGTATAATATATATTATATATGTGAAATTAATAGCTATTAAAATTGGACATGAATAAAATATGGAGTGCATATTCATAAAATTAATCATTCCTTCTGGAATGATTAAAATCTTTAACAGTATAATATAGAAGAATCTTCCTGCAGGTAACCAATACTCTAGAACAAGATTGTTGAAATAACTACATGAAGTTTCAGGAGAGTGAAAAAAGCTGGCAGGTTCCAGAAAGACAGACTGGTATATGGTAAAGTGTTTTTATTTTTTAATTTGTTCTATTGTCTTTTCTTAATATTTTTATTAGTGCATTATAGTTACACATAATAATGGAGTTGCTTTTGACACAATTATACATGCATGAAATACAATTTGCTCCAATTCAGTCTCCAGTGCTTCCTCTTTCTTTTCCTCTTCCCTCCCTCCCCCTATTCCTCTTCCTCTACTGGTCTTCCTTCTATTTAGTTACTGTTTTTTTTTTTAACTGTTGCTTTATTCACTGTGATGTATTCATATAATGTACCTTGTAAAATTTGATCAGTTTCTTTCCATGGTTCCTTCTTTGATCCATCCCTCCTCACTCCCTGTCAATCTCCTTCCTCTACTCTACAGATCTCCCTTGTTTTCCTTCCCACTCTTCTTATTTTTTTCTAGTTTCCAAATATGGGAGAAAGCATTTGATTTTGGACTTTCTGAGTCTGGCTTATTTCATTCAGTATGATGTTTTTTTCCGCACAATTGCAGTCTGCAGCTAAAACTCTTATAAAATACATTCTGTCTTTTGGATTTGATATATCAGAAGATGGAGCTTGGGGCAACTACAACCATAAATACTGCTAAAATAACTGGATACCCATATGGAACACTTACTATGGGAAATGTCAAGAGTGTTTTGGGCCTTGAAGCCTATTGAGCTACATTTATCTATATTTCATTTTAAAATATTTGATAAAATAACCTACTTCTATTTTCTATTTCTTAAGTCTAAAATTGCTGAAAAGCATGCTTCCAGTAAAATTGAATTAAAATCTCTCCACAAGAATTTATACTGCAATACTAAACATTTCAACAACATGATATAAATGATAATGAGTTGAGAAATTTTATAGAAGGCATTGTGACTATAATTTGGAAGAAGGCAAGAAAAGATAGCACAATGGACATGCCTTGGGTTATTTAGTCACAACAGCCATAAGACTCACAGGGGTCTTTCTGAATGACTGCATCTATTTCTAATCTCACCACAATTTTTCATACAAATTTATTAACATATATAAGAAAATAAATTATTAAGAATCTATGACAGGTGGAATAAGAGCCCCTAAGGATGTCTATGGTTTCATCCCCAGACACTATAAATATGATATAGTTCAAATGGCAAAACATCATTGCAGATGTTAATAAGGTTATGGACCTTTAAGAGGAAGAAATTACCCTGTATTATGTAAGTGTACCTAACTTGATTACATAAGTCTTAAAAATTGGAGATGCCTTCTAGGGTGGTCAGAGTTGTGTGACAAAAAATAAGAGTTAGAGAGATACAGTATCTTTGAGTGATGATGAAAGAAGAAAGCTAAGAACCACAAATCTTAACTAGAAGATGGAAAGGTAAGGAAGCAGATTCTTCCACACACCCTTCGGAAAGGAGCTTATCCCTGCCAACAGCCTTCATTTTAGTCTAGTGAGACCCATATCCGATTTTTTAACCCACGAAGCTGTAAGATCATAAACTTGTGCTGTTTAAGTGGCTAAGTTTGTGATAATTTGTCATAGCACAAATAGGAAACTAATTACAAAATCCCAGAAAATATTTAGGAGCTACACAAGAGCAAGAGTATCTCCTTTAAAAGGAAAAAATAGAGAGTAGGTAAAATGATTTTAAAAAGAAAGGCATAATTTAAGATTATAATTTTAGTTGTCTGGGATTAATACTCCTCACTTGCTCAACATATGTCTTCCATTTGATATTTTCAGCATATCATAGTTGACTTATGCAGGAAAGCAGTGTGTGGGTAAATAAAAGACTATTACATGAAACAGATTCCAATCATGAGCACACTGTACATATACACATATTAGCTATGATGAAAGTTATTATTTTTACATATTATAGACATATCTTATCTCTTGTAGCCAGTGAGCACTTGAAATATGGCTGATGTGACTAAGGAACTAAATTTTAAGTTTTATTTTGATTACATAATTTAAAGAGCCACAGTGGCCAGTAGCTACTGAATTTGATAGTGCAGTGGAGAGTTTGGTCTTCCTATAACATTAAGCCTATGAACACATATCTAAATGGGAAGAAAATGAACAGGTAACAAGTGAAATAACTGCAGAATTCTCACCTGGAGCCACATACATTAGTCCCAAGAAAGCTGTGGTAAAAGAGGAAGAACATCTAAGGTTGAAGGGGACCCTGTCCTAGTCTCTCCATAGCTGCACACCTCTGACCAGGTCACTTGACCTCACCAGATCTTATGTTTCATTTCCACATACAGAAAGGATGCTAACTTGACCTCAGTGGGTTGTGATGATGGCTGCTAACTGATGTGAAATGGAAGACACAAAACCAGCACTTCACAAATACTCAGCTGAGCCTAGTGTCTTGCTAACTGTGTCACTTTCAGTTGGGCATTCGTTTTTGGTCAGGTGGCCCATCTGATTCCCAGTTTGCACATTACCAATTACCTTTTCTAAAATAGACCGTGGTGGGCTGATGAAATGAGGCATGAAAATTAATGATCATATCATCACCATAAATCACTGAGGACATAGTTCATGTACATATGTCATCATCTGTTTCAAAGAACTGTAAAGTAGATGATACATTTGAAGTAAAACTTTCATAAATGTTTACACTCTGTTGATTGAAAAGTTTTCAGTGACCTAGTAAGTTCACTATTTGGAACAAACATTAAACTCAAGTTAAATAAAGTGCTTTGGCCTTGGCAGAAAAAAAAAAGGAAAGGGCTGGTGGAAAGTGTAAGACCAAAAATCTATCTGTAGGAATATGAAACTCCCCTTCCTTTCAGAGACTTTATCCTGCTACTCTCTTTATTAGAATTATTACAGGGTTTTCTGAGACCCAAACCTGACACAAATTTTAGCATCAAAAGGAACTCAGTACTGCTGTATAAGTAATATCAGTATAAGTTCTCCTGTTTTACTCCATAAATGTACTTATTTATTTTCCCAAGCCTTTCTAAGTTGTAGTTTATTGAACAGCTACTCTAGGCAAACATAGTGCTAAGTTCTTTCCATAGTTTATCAATGACCATTATACCACCCTGCAAGAAGTTCTGATGACAACCATTGCAAAAGAGAAGGTTATGAAATGTGCTCCAAATCATACAGCTATGAACAGACACAGTCCTGCTGGAAATCCTCTCTCCTTCCACTATTCCACACTACCTCTTTGATAAAAGAACTAATGGTGTGCAATTAACTTCTAACCCAGCATTCTGTATGGGAATTCTTATACTTGTAAAATTTAACCTATGGAGGCACAAATGAAAGAAAATCAGTCATGACACAGAAAATTTATGAAGGTAAATATTTAATCTCTATTCCAATAGCAACCACTGATTGTAGGACAATTTTGAATGAATTGAATGGAAGGAAAATTCATTTCATTAACCTTTCATATGAATGTATTACTTTTTAACCAAACAGGCAACTGTACTTGTAACTCAGTTCAATGTTAATTAGATTAAAGGCATGAGGCTATAAAAGGAGCCATCAGCAAGCTTTTTGGGCAAGGCTATAGAACCACTCTATTCCTTTTCCTGTCAATATTGAGAAATCACCCAAGGGCCAGAATTTGGACAAAGAGAAGAATCAGACAATATAATTATGCTCATTAGTTTACAAGCAGGTACAGTCCTCTAGTTTTGTTATTCCAACAGCATTTACTTTAGCTCAGTTGTAAAGGTTCTGGAAACCTAAAGGGCCGTAAGTCAAAATACCAAAACACCAAAATCAATCATGGGTACATCATCCAGGCAATTCAATTATTTTGTCCATCTAGCAAATGAAAATCTAGATTTCGAAGTTACCTATTAGCCCAACTTTACATTGCATAAGGAAACAGCTGCCAACCATGGCAACATCAAAAAGTGGAATTGATAATATATGTAAAAATGAAAGTTATAACAATAGTTCTGTAACAGATGGGGCAGGTAATGAAGAGCATGATACTGTGAAGTGTGAAATATCAGGTTGAAAGTGTATAAAGTATAAATTAAATGTAATTAGAATCTGATATGCAAAGGATGCACATTGTTAGCCTAAGATTACTCAACAAAAATAATATTTTAAAAATACAGACACAGAAACAATAAATTAAGTGATATTCTAAAAACTAATAATTCATTCTACGTAGCAAATCAGTCAATGCATTTTTTGTTTAAACAGTTAATAATCTAACTGGAAAATGCTATAGTCAAAAGTTAAATTTATTGAGAGCTTATTGAGTAACTTTGAATATTTCCCATAAGATTGAATCATCTAATAGTAAGACATGCAGGAATACAGCTGTGACTCAGGAGTAACTGGAATCAGGAGATGAATCAGGTCTAACATGCTCTCTGTCTTTTACACCATTTTCATTGAATATCAACATTATCTGTCATTGTAGACTGGCTTCTTAATGGGAAAAATGACTAGAGAAAATTCTCATTTCTTACATCCCAAAGTAGCCATTCATAAAGGAGTGACACTTTCTTAGTGCATTGTGAGAAGTCATGAGGGAGGACCCTTGATTGCTAGATTTGAATTGATAGTCACTTGTGGAAGAATTAATATTGGCCATTAAGATGGTGCCCCATGAAGATGGGAATTTCAAATGAGAACTGAAATGTTGAAGTGGCAATAGGAGCAGTTCAGAAAAACAGTGGGAGGATTATCCATAGGGGGGAAAATGAGGATGAGTGAATCCTCAGAAAAAGAAGAATTATCTAGTACAGGTAGCAAGGGTGGGGAAATCAACAAGATGCCCATTCAAGATCAGATTCTGTTACTCACTAGACAAAAATTTGAAATAAGCCAGAAAACCACTGTGTCTCACTTAGGAGTCTACAAAAGATATATTAAGATGTTTCCACTGCACACTTTATTTGATTATCAAAAAGATGAAGTGAGAGAATGGGAGTGAAAAATATTTATAAAGAACTACAAATTTGAGATTTTTTGGCATATTCCATCTATTCATATTGTTAATATTGGTATGCTGAATTATTTACTGATATTAAAATATGATAAATCAGGGAAATTATGTTTCCTTTAAGAATTTACTATATAGAGCCCTTTTTAGTGGGAAAAGGGGGAAAAATTAACTATGAAGTATTCAATTAAGGCATCACAGAGACTTTTAGAGTACAATTAAAAACATTTCAGCAACTATCACTGAAAGAAAAAAGAAGGGAAAGGGAAAGAGGAAGAAGGAAAAAGAGGAGGGAAGAGAAGAAAGAGCTACCGGTACAATCATCAGGCAAAGACAGAATTCTGCATTTGAATCAAAGACACTATAGGCTCAATACTAAAAACATAAGTACTTAAATGAACTTGTAAAAATTATATGCGGCTCACATCTCACATTGATTTATTCAGGATTCCAGTGTGGAATATTTGTAATCTAAAATAAGTCCTATGCACTTCAAACAGTTTTCCCTAAATATGATTCATCTTAACTGAATTTGTTTTAAAAATGTCAATATTTACAAGTGTCCTTTTCTAGTAAATATTCAGAGAGCTAGTTAAATAAAACTTGTATGACTTAGGAACTACTCTGACACTAATCATTCTGGCACATACTGCAGATGGTATCCAGGCTAAACTAAGACTTTAATAACTTGCATTAATGGCCTAAAATGTATGTAAGATAAATATATCACACATTCATCAGATACTAATAGCATGGCAGTACTCAGTAAAGACATTCATTAAACATTTTAAATATTTATATCCATGTTGCTATTGCCCAAGGCCCAAAATATTGTAGAAAAATCACAGTTGTACAATGTAATTTGGCAAGAGCCCAAATTAATATTCAAGTATATATTTTTATCATCTAGAGCTTTAAAAGTGTCAGGTTTTATAATATGTAATCAACTAGAATGTAAATGTCATCCAAACTGCATATAATTAATGAGTGTCAAAGGAACACAATCCTCTATCTTTAATATACTAAATATGAAGCACTGGGAATTTGACACATTGGACTTCAGATGTTCTTTGTTCATGACAACATTATCAATAAGGAGGAAAATGGAAACAGTAATATATTATCCTGATAAAGACTGACTCCAGTGGAAAAAGAAATATCTGCTATTCCAATTTATTCTAAATATTTTTAAAATGTTGTTCAGAAAGAGCATTAGTGAATAGTACAAACCAATACATTTTATTTAAATTAAATTCCAGTTAATCAGACAAAACCACATCATGTTCATGAACAGCATTTTAAAATATTTTACTGTGATCTAATTTTACAGTTATAAAAGAGCTACAAAAATAATATAGAGATTTCTTGTACTCCCTTCATCCAGCCTCCCCGTGTTAGAATTTTGCATAATGATAGAATACTTATCACAAATAAGGAATTTACATTAGTACAATTTAGTTAAAGTATAAAAGTCATTTGGATTTTACCAATTTTTCTGTAACTCTCCCTTTCTACTCTATGATCCATTCTGGGATTTCACTTTACATTTTATTGTCATGTCCTATTGGCTGATGCACTCAATAACTGTCTTTACTTGTCTTTTATTACCTTCGATCTTTTTGAAGATAGCTGGGAAGATTTTGTAGAATGACTCAATTTGTGCTTGGTGTTTGCTTTCTCATGGTTACACTGAGATTATGCATTTTTAGGAAGGATCCCAGAGAGGTGTTATGCCCTTCTCAGTGTTTCATATGAGTGGGTACAGGGATGTCCAGTCATTACTTAAACTATGAATCATGACAGTTTGACCAATGTGGCATATTCCAGATTTCTCCAATTATGAACTTAAAATTTTTCTCTTTCTAATTATTTTGAGGCATTTTGAGACTATACAACCATACTGCCTCTGTTGAAATTTTCACCCACTAATTTAGCATCCATAGAGGTGTTCCAGTGATAATTCTCTATATTCATTTTTCCTTGCACATTGGAGTTTCTCTGTAAAGAAAAGCTTTTACTTATCCTCATTTATCCATTTAATATTTATTTAAATTGTAGGGATTGATGGAAATTTATTTTACTTTACAGTTTATGATCCAATGCTGCTGTTATTTATTTTGGTTCAAGATGTTCTAACTTTGGTATTGAAAGCTCTTTGAAGCTGCAGCCTGTGTCCTTTTAATATGACCTCTATCTTTCTGTTGTTGTTTTGTTTTGTTTTCACATTTTCTTATTTTCAGGCACAACAAAATGCTTCAGGCTCACCTTATATTTTCCCTGGTTTAGTTTTGAATCTTTATTATTGCAGCATAGGATATAGAAACCAGGTTCTGTTCATTGCTACTGCATTGTCCCTGCTTCATATACAGCCAGAAAATACATAACTTAGTCACAACCTGTCTTTAACTCTCTCTATATTTTAAAATAGGTGCATGGGTCTACACTGAAATCTTAACCTGACCTTCAGCACCCCTTTCATTCTAGAAGTCTTTTTTACTGTACTTTTAATTTCATTTTACTAAAGTCAGAAACCTGTATATTTTTTGTCTATATTATATTTACTAATTTTTCCCACTCTATAATACTTGTAAAGTAGTTCCAAATTTCCTACACCACAAAAAACTCTTACTAAGTAGAATATAGTGTTTCATGTAGTTTTTTTGTCTTTAGTTTTACAGTATCCTGCCAAATATTATTTTGCAAAGTTACAAAGGTCAGCTGTTTTTTCCATCCTCTTCAGTTTTACTGTTATACTCATCTGTCACAGTCTCCATTCCATCTTTTCCCCTATAACCTACTTGATTTTTTAAACAACATAACACAAAAAAATTCATTTCTGTGATGTATTGTTCTGTCAGTTTTGACAAATGCATAGTCATGTAGACACAGCAGTTTTATATAGAACAGCATGTTCACCCCACATGCCTCTGCCACCTTTCTGCTCTCAGCTCTTTGCACTCACACCCCAAGCCTTAGCTATCACTGATTGTTTTTCTCCCAGGTGTCTTTCATGATGTCAAATAAATGGAATCACATAATTCCAATAGATATTCTTCCACTTAGAAAAATGTATTTAAGATTTGTAAGTATTATGGTACCTAACAGTGGTTTGCCTTTTTTGGTTGTCAATGAACATTTCCTTGAATGATGCACCAAACGTTCATTTACTAGTTCAGGGACATTTGAGTTGGTCCCCAAAATGCTACTCAGTTTAGTTATATGTAAGTCTGCTCTTTTCTAAAGTATTTATGTCTTTGGGTATGGTAAAAGTATATTCTAAAATTATTTGTACAATTAAAGATAAAACTTCTACTAGAACTGGCACAGGCCTATAATCCCACAAGTTCGGGAGGCTGAGGGAGGAGGATTGAAAGTTCAAAAACAGCACCTCCTTTCCCTCTGTCCATCTTCCCTGGAGAAGCATGAGCCAAGCGTGACTCGGGAAGCTTTTCAGCACTACCCCTGGGTTCAGCCCGTCACTTTCTTTCTTGACTACAGCAAACACCATCTCCACCATCTTAGCCTAGAGAATCAGCCTGAGGGGGCTGGGAGAAAATATTGACACAGTGAGCAAGGAACAGCTTCTAGCCAGAAACCCCTGCTCTGAGAGTCCACCTTTCTTCATCTTTTCCCTTGATGGCTTTCGGCTTGACCCTTCCATCTCCCATAGGGGCAGAATTCTAAGAGCCCAATTCACGGATCTTTCCCTCCATTTTACATTGCTAATAGTGGATGTTAAACTTGAATCTTTCAGCATCTCTTCCACTGAATTAGAATGGCTTTCTCATAGTTTATTTTAGAAAGATGTTCAATATACTAAAGCAACCCAGAAAAAAAAAAAGAAAATTCAAAAACAGCCTCAACAAAAGCAAGGTGCTAATCAACTCAGTGAGATGCTGTCTACAAATAAAATACAAAATAGGGCTGGAAATGTGGCTCAGTGGTTGAGTGCCCCCAAGATCAATGCACAGTACTCAAATAAATAAATAAATAAGTAAAACAAAAAACAAAACAAAACTTCTACTAGGTTTCTTTCACTTATATTAGTAAAATATAATTGAGAACTGACTTTATAGAGTTAGTCTGATCAAAGTAAGGACAAACATTCTGTGTCATTTCATATCTTTTATGATAAGGCAGTTAAAAACTTAGGTTTTGATCATGTATAGTAAAAAATACTTGCATGTTATTGAAATTATTTATAATGATTTCAATATCTCTAAAACATAATTTTTTAAATTATATTACTACTGTATGAAAGTCCAAATTCTTCATAAAATTTTGAACCAACATTGAAAAGAGTTCAGATACTTTGAACTAAATATCTCAAATAGTTAAATTACTTCACAAAACCTATTGTACTCCAATTCTTCACAACTATTTTGGGAGCAGAAGAGATAAGCTTTGTCTTCAAAAACACAGCCACTATCTATCCTTTTCTTATAAGACTATGTTTCAGAAAATAAAAAGGGTTTTTCAAAAAGCTGGGTACCATTTCACATTAAAGCTGTTTAATAACTTCAAAAATTACAATGATTGAATGGTTACAAGACCAAGAACTAAGGAAAGATAATTATAATAATCCTTCCTTTATCTAGGCATGCTGGCATTTTTTATTCCACAAGTTAAATTTTTAATTTATTACCATTGTAATAAGTAAAACTAATGCCTTTGTTAGAGGCTAGCTTTTCTCAACTTCAATTAAACTTCAGCATGACTTTTGAGCAAAAGGACATCTGTAGGAAAAATTCAATTGAATATTTTTTCATAAATGTAATATTTCAAATTGCTGTCATTGATTTTTTATGCATTATAAAAATCTTTTATAAAATATAGTTTTTGCACTATTTTTACATGGACTTACATAGATAATATATTGTTCCCAGTTAATATTTTAAAAATAATTAATTTTAGTGTGCCAGTTTTATTAGATAAAAACTTGAAACTAGTTTTTAGGTTATATCAAATAACCCATATATGATTTTAGTTCTGTATAAAATTAAATAGTAGCACATCTAGTAGAAACTCATTGACCATTGCAGGATTTCTTATTTACATGAATTTCAAAACTAGAAAAACATTTTCTTTGAATACATTATGATTAAATTGTCTTTGGGTATTGATAGTAATATTACAAACACTTCATAAGTGCCTCAAAGATACATAGAACAATCATCTACGCTCTTACTCTAAATTTAGATATGTTAAATTATATTTAGCTCAGGAATTTCCCTCTTACGAAAATGTATTTTATTTTCACTAAAATTAAACACAACACAAACCTCATGAAATCTAATAATTGTAACATATGTATTTTTATATCTATTTGTGTATTAGAAAACTAATTGGTCATAGACAAGAAAAATAATCAAATTTTACCACATAATACTATGAACTCAACATGAGTTGAATAATGAAAACTCACTTTAAATTCCAGCCTGGTTCTATCTCAGTGTTCTTTTTTTTTTTTTCCTTTTTAAATAACATTGTCAATATTTAAGCCAATCACTACCTCCAGTGTTTGTTACTGACTATAAATACCGTACAAATACAATCTCCTAACATAATCTATTAAGGTCGCCAAGGAGTTCCAGCAATTTGGTCAACAGTTACATGCTGATGTTCCCAGGAGGCATGCTTACATCCATTGGATACTCAACGTGAAGAACAAAGGTAACAGTATGAACTCTTTTGACTGGAAGCTCTACTAAATTTTATAGTGATCATATTACTGTTTCCTTACCCAATAATTAAGAAAAACAAAGATAAACTCTTAATATTTTTTAAAATGGCATATATTGAAATTAATACTATATAGTAAAATGTATAGAATTTTCTTTTCTTACTTTATTTTATTTAGCCTTAGACATTTTGCTTCTTTAATCATTCTATTTGATGGCCACTGTTATTTCCATTGCTTTCATATGAATAATGCTACATCATGGTTGTCAAATTGTTGTTATAATTATGGACTTTTCTTCAATGGAGCATGTCAACAGCATCTTGGATCTCCTGTTCTTAACCCAAATAAGTCATAACTTGAGTGTTCTCATTCCCGTCATCCTAAAAACTTTTGGCTGAATTTCTTGATGCCTGGCCAATATCATGTCAGATTTATGTACTGCTTCACTGATGTCCTATTTCAGCTGTTATTATTCTGTATTCAAAAACTATCTTTTCTTATTTGTAAGCATGTCAAGGCTTCATCTCTTCAAGTTAAACATTTCTATTCTAAATTCTTATAACATATAAAAAAACACATTTTGGTGTACAAATGATAGTTTTAAGTGCATTTTATATTTCCTGAGTTTTAAAGAATGAGAAACTATAATTCTTAACACTGTAGTATATTTCCTAATATCAGCAATTATATGTCTCTATATTGTCACTATATGACTAGTGTTTTTTTAGTGTTTTGTTGCTGTATGGCAAATTTAGCCTTAAAAAATATTACTCTTCAGTTCAAGAAAGCATATGCTTCTATTTCTATTTTTTAAAATTGTCACTTGACTGTCAACCTCAAGTCTACTGTGTAATGATAAAATTTAATAATTGTGCCTTTTGTGTAACCTCCATTACCAATGCACTAAAGTTCATCATCTTTCCCCTTCCCCTTGAAGCACTAAAAGAATATAATTATTCCCCTTTTCTAAGAAGTTCTTCAGTAGCAAGAAATCCACAGTGAAACCTTCAGGATATTCAAGCAGACTACAAAAAGAGTCCCTTTTGGATATGAATAAAACTTAGAATATAAATGACAAACATTTAAATATCTGAAAGTACATAATGCTACTCCAAAGTTCATATTTGAAATTTGGGGGTAGGGAAAGGAATGGCAGTAATAAGAACAACTCAAAAAAATGGAACTAGTAAAAGATGTGAGCCACAAATATGGACTCATATTTTGTACTAGTACTAGTTTACTAGCTCCATTTTTTTCCTGCCTTAATTCATGCAATTTCACTGTCCTTAGAACAAGTAGTGACTAGTTCACAATATCCCCAAGGTAAATCACAGAGCAAGAAACTTCTTGGATCTCAAATCCAGTCCCATCAACTAGATATGCAAAATTCCTCTAAACTGTCCTTCTTTTCTTTTTCCCTTTGCTTCATATTCTTTCATCTATTCCAAACTTGAGTTGCATGAGGAAAAATGTGTATTACATGTATAATATATATCTTCTGAAGAACAAAAGCGTACAACCCCCAGTGATAAATTCATGCAAGTATGAATACTTTTGCTACTTGGAATGTGATGTATGACATTATAACTATAGGCAATATTAATAACTAAGTGTGCAAAATGTATTTTTTATTTTATTTTAAAATATTGGTCTTTAGCTTTCCAATGTAGCAATGACTTTGCATAGTCAACTAAGTAACATGACCTGTTCCCTGGGATTACATATGGATTTTTTGAGCTTTGAAAAACAAATTGAAGTCATTAATTGGAATATGTACTTAGATCAGGGTCCAGAATCTGCTGAGACATATATAAGCCCATCTTCTCTTTTATCAGAGTTCTGTCAGGTTACTGGGGAGTCTTCCCTCCCCAAAGTCTTCTTTACATTTCCTTCTCTCTCTCTCTCTCTCTCTCTCTCTCTCTCTCTTTCCCTGCCACTTTAAGCTCAAATAAATACCCTGTGGTTCTTTTCCCATACTGAGGTACTAGAAATCTCAGAGGCTGTCTCTGAGGCTCTCTGAGGTTCTCAAAGAGAATGGTCATTTTTGTTTACTTGCTTTATCTAGAGAAGGGAGAGAAAAAAGGGAGGTTAGACTTGTCAATCATTTTATCTCTACTATGAAAGGAAGAACATATTTATCTTTTCAGAATTCTCAAAATGCCTTGAGGGTTTCTGATAGCCTGTTCTCTTTTCTAGAGCTTATTAGGGAGGGTGAAATGTGGTGAAATGAAATCTCTAGTACTTCCTGCCATCTAATTTTTTTTTTCTTTTCTTCTAAAACTCTTGAACTCTTCCCAAGTTAGAAATAGAGATTAGAGTAAAATTGGTAAACACTTTCAAAGTTACTACTCTTTTTAAAATTTTTTTATTTGTTCTAATTAGTTGTACATGACAGGAGAATGCATTTCTTTTTATTATACACAAATGGAGCACAACTTTTCATTTCTCTGGTTGTACGCAATAGATAGTCGCACTATTTGTGCAATCATATGTATACCTAGGGTAATGTCCTCATTTTCATTCCATCATCTTTCCTCATCATTTTCCCCTCCCTCTCATTTGCCCAATCCAAAGTTTTTCCATTCTTCCCATGCCCCCTCCCCAGATTATGGATCAGCATCCACTTATCAGAGAGAACATTCATTCGGCCTTTGTTTTTTGGGGGATTGGCTTACTTCACTATGATACAAAATGAGAATTAAGCTTGTAATAACTACTGATAATTGCATTATTTTATAGCATTGTCTATAACTGTGGGTATTGTATATTAAACATAGTAGTCAGATTTGTGTTTCTTTGACCAAAAAACCTGACATGGACAACGTAGAGGAGGAAAAGTTTATTTTGGCTCATAGTTTCAGAAGTTCAGTCCATGGTTGGCTGATTCCTTAGCTCTGAGCCCCAGGTGAGGCAGAATATCATGACTAAAGTACATGGAAGAGGTACAGCTTCAGTACATTGCAACCCAGAAGCAGAGAGAGAGAGTTCGACTCACCAGGGTCAAAATATAAACCCCAAAGTTATGGGCTCCAGTGACCCACCCCTTCCAGCAACTCCCCACCTACCTACAGTTACCAGGCAGTTAATCCATATCATATCAGTGGATTAATCCATTGATTATGATAATCCAACCATTTCAGCTCCAAAAATTCCTATATTGTCTCATACTTGAGCTTTTGGGGGACACCTTTAATCCAAATCATAACAACACACAAATATATTAAACAAATAAGCAGAAAGTTTCTTTTAAGTTATCAGATAATTCTAAGGATAATTAAAATATGTCTCTGGAATCATGGTGGAAATATAAGCTGTGATTTTATTGTTAGGAAATGCATATTATGTAATTTTAAAATAGGCAAAACAGTTTTTATTCTGTTTACTAGAAAATTTGCATTCTTAATTTTTTCTATTTCTTTATCATTGTGGGATTAGCCTCAACTTATACACTTTTAGGAAATGTTGTAGCCCTATTAAATGCTACTGATTATTAAAATGGCACATTAATGAAAATTCAGGGGCACACTGTGGGTTTTGATGCATAAAAATAAAATTAAAACAGTATCAATGAATAATCATAACATTCCCACAAAATATGTAATTATGGGTTAGGAAATTTTGAAATTGCATATTTTGAAGAATTATTCAATGGTTTCAATTAAATTAAGGAAAAAATGCAAAATTTATAGGATAGATTCCCTGTATGTTTTTCTCTAAGAAGATGAAACTTTCTGAGTTAATTAAGTTAAAGTGATCAGCTTTGTAGAAAAATAAAAGCGTTTCTAACCATTATAATCACAAAGGTTTAACTTAATTATTTGAAGTATTAGAATTATATATTCTCCGGAATTTAGGGGGGGGGGGAAATTATCAACACTCATGTGCAAAGTTACCACAAACCAAAAACTTTTGGTGTTACCTAAATGTTTACTGACATTCAGATTGAGTTAATTCCTGTCTCTGCAAGGTTAACTGATGTTTTTATTTCTATCACATTGTCCAAAGTTACTTGTTTAGGCATAGAGAGGAATTGATTCTAATTTTCTTTAATATTTAAGGGAAGAAAAATTCCATTTTTACCTAGATAACATTAGCTTCACAATGCTATTACAAATGAGATCTAAAACTCCCCCTCCTCTGAAAGAACAGATAGAACTTTGCCAGTGAAAATATTTATGAGATTTCAAAAGCTAGGTATGAGAGAAAGAATTACAATTGATTCCCACTAGAAACTACAAAAAGTTTTAAAAATAAATAAGGAACGATAAATAAACAAACAGAAGATTGCTGGAGTTGAAGATCTCAAAGTGAAAGGTATCTCCATGAACCACAATTCTGCAAGCACTATAATCCTCATAACATTAGTAGAATTTCAAAGACTAATTTCACTCAGTTAGCTGGAAATTGCTCTTCAGGACAGATAACTCAGCATAAATTCTGGCAATATCAGAGGTCTCAGATGACAAAATTTGGAATTTGGATTGTCAACACATCTTGTGTGGAACAAGCAGGGTTCCATAGGAATTGCTAGGAAAAAGCCTGTCCTTGGACAAGTTTTCACTGTAGTACCACTTCAAGGTAAAATAATTTTTACCAAATTCTTTCCTATACAGAACACAATGTTAAAGGCTAAGCCCCTGGAGTTCAGAACACCACTTATTAGAATCTGAGTAACAAGGAGACAAAATTTAAGAGTTGGATCTGCTGACAAGCAGAGTTCACATAAACACCCAAGATGTCTCAACTTGGGACCTAGAGAACTAACCCTATAAGTAGGAGAAAAAAAGAGCGTAGCCTTAGAAAATTCACAACCCAGACTAAAGTCAGCAAAGATCCCTATTGTATTAATCTGCCTCCACTATATATATATATATATATATATATATATATATATATATATATATATATCTGCCGCAAGATAGGTAAACAGTCTCTAAAATAAAATGAACCAACTATAAAAATGTACTTTTGTTATATTCAAGTTTTGCACCCCAGGAATAGTAAAAGTATGCTTCCCAATCAACAGAAACCAGAGATATAAAAAAATAAAAGGAAAGATAATGGATGATTGTAACCTATAATGTTTATAATGCATTTCTAGAACAAAGGAGCCATATCCAAATATAAGAAAATTATTATGATTAAAATATACACATGTAGAAAAATCACAGAATAGAAAAAAATATTTTCAAATAAAATATAGTAAAGTATTAGTATCTAGAATATATAAAGAACTTGTATTATTCAACAACAACAACAAATATTTTAAAATGGGAAAATGACTTGAACAGGCATTTCCCCAAAGAAAGATATACAAATGGTTGATAAGCACAGGGGAAGATATTAAACATCTCTGGACCTTAGAGAAATGAACATCAAACCACAATGAAGAATCACTTCATGCCCACTAGGATGGTTATTTTTAAAAGTGGAAATTAGAAAATTTATGAGAATATGGGAGAAATTGTAATCCTTTTACTTTGCTAATGCTAACAGTCACTATGGAAAACAGTTTGACAGATCCTCAAAGTTAATGTTACCATAAAATCCAGCAACTACACTCCTATCATTCTTATTTTGAAAGAATTATACACGGGGATTCAGGCACAGATGTACACCAATGTTCACAGCACGGACATATAAATCGATAAATAAAACATGGTATACACATATATATACATTGAAATAATATTCAGACTTAATAATAATAATAATATAAATGCTGTAACATGAACGAACTTTGATAATATACCAAGTGAAAAAGGCCAGCTATAAAAATGCAAATACCTTTTTCTTTGGAGGGAGGGATGTACTGCAGATTAATCCCAGGGGCAATTTACCACTGAGCAACATTCCCAGCCCTTTTTATTTTGAGAAAGTGTCTCGCTAAATTGCTGATGCTGGCCTTAAACTTGTGATCCTCCTGTCTCAGCATCCCATACTGGTGGAATTACAGGTGTGTGCCACTGCACCCACACAAATGCCTTTTTAAAACTCTTAATTTGATATATTTTCAGGTCTTTTATTCTATCAGTATGAAGATTTAGAGACTGTGTAAAAGACACTTAGTGTTAACTACATAAATCTATTCATTATCATATAAATGAAATGAGCAAAATATTGATTCAACTTTAAACAATTATTTCATTTTTTGTCCAGTAGGTCATATATACTCAAGTTGATGATCTAAACATTTAGCTGGAGTTTATTATCTTTAACTTTTTAGAAATGTATGTGTGATAGAATACATAAATCCATATATTTGATATTTTTGACTTATTTTTTTCATTGTCACTCACACAGTGGTTTTTTCAGTGATATAGTCTAGGAAGATGCAATGAATTTTGCATCTGCAATAAAGTTCAACAATGATATTTTCCTGAACATTTAGGGTTTTGCTACATGTATTCATAAAAATTTCCAAGAACGAGGCAATAATTTTAGTTACAGCTTTGGTATTAGCACTAGCACTGGAAAAGAAAAAGGTATATATATATATATATATATATATATATATATATATATATATATATATATATATATATATATATATATATATATATATCACAAAAGCCTGAGGGAAAGGATGCCACTTGGGTTCAGAGCTGTCACTGTTCTATTCAAGCTTCAAAAGTGTCTTGGCTTTCTTCATTCCACAAGAGGCTTACTGGAACCACCGCACACTGTGGCAAATCCTTTATCAGCACATCCTTTTGAAACTGTCATTGAACTGCATGGACCTAAGGAGTGATAAGCATTAATAATACCCTGTCCCTTTTATCCCTTCTGCTTTTCAGCTTTATTGCTGGATTCTTTATCTAACCTTAGGTTTTTGCAGCTGAGACAAATGCATTTCTTTCTGCCTTTAAAAGTGGTGGTTAACCTACCTTGTAAAGATGTGTACGATATTTTTTTCAAATCCTTATTTTCTAAAATAATCAATACTTCATTGTAAGTGAACTTGGGCTTTAACTTGGAAAATTTCAGTATCATGTATCACAATATATCTGAAATTCAATGCATCAAAAGAAAAAAGAAGGAAAGGAAAAAACCTACTACGCCTCTTGAATGACTTTTCAAGGTGTACATTTTGTTATTGCTACATTTGCTTTTTTTATTTGAATGAAGCCTGTACACATACATGTAAGCATAGGAATTATGAACTCAGGAAGGTTAAGTGAAAAATAAATTGTGGATAAAGCTGAGAAATATGTCTTTTAAAGCTTTTTGGGTTGTTACGTGAGAATTTCAAAATTACAACTTCTTTTATTAATATTTTTGTATTTAGGTTACTTAAGCCAACCATATATATATATATATATATATATATATATATGTATTTAAAACTATCACATGCAAGACACTTTGTTTTATATAATTAAAATGTAAAAATTTGTACCTTTTTTGTATATGCACAAAATGGTAAAGTCTTGGTTTGATAGGATTATTTTAAAGTTTCAATTATTGTTAAGATGTTGTACAAGTAATAATAAAAAAGACCTCTTAAAAATATGTTCCTAGCCAGGTGCAGTGGTACATGCCTGTAATCCCAGCAGCTCAGGAGGCTGTGGCAGGAGGATCAAAAGTTCTAAGCCAGCATTAGCAAAATCGAGGCAATAAGCAACTCAGTGAGACCCTGTTCTCTAATAAAATGCAAAATAGAGCTGAGGATGTGGCTCAGTGATCAAGTGCCCCTGAGTTCAATCCCCAGTACTCCTCATCCACGCCAAACTATGTTCCTGTTCCTGGCATATATTTTTTCATGTTCAACATAAAAGAATTGAGCATAATTAAGGAACTAGACAAATTACATTAAGGGTTATGTTACAGTGATGGGATGATGGATTAATCATGAAACAAGACCACCCAAAAGGATCTATTATTTCCAAATTTGTATTTGTCATTAAAATAAGTGTAAGGATTGAATGTAAGACTTTATACACTTCTATTTCTGATTTACATAACAGGTGATTTAAATATAAGCAAACACCAGCAGTGATCAACAGGCTTAAAAATCAATTTTGTCTGTTCCATGTTTTTACAGATTTACCTCCTTTAGCATATGATTTGGAAGATGTGTTCTTGAAACTGTCTTAGCATCAGATTATGTGCATATGAATATTTGTGTATGTGTATGTGTGTGTGTGTGTTGTGTGTGTGTGTTAAAGAAGCAAGGATATATTGCTAAGAGAGAAATAGTGCTAAGAAAGTGAACAGCTCTTTCTTGAACTCTCTTCTGTTTGTTGTAGATATTAAACTTGCACCAACATCTTTCATTCCTTTTGTAGCTCCTTTCTTCAGCCACATCTGTTAAGCAAAACTCCAACAACTCAAGTCTACAATTAAACTTTTTACCTCTAAAATTATAAGAATATACTTTTTATTGGTATCAGTTAACTTTATAATATGAACCATTTCGATTTGTATTCTACAAACTTCGACCGTCAGCATTATAGCTCTTTCCCTTTGTTTTCATTTTGATGAGCTACAGTAATACTGATGCTCCCTTCTGATTACAAAACTTCAATTCTTATAAAGCCATAATCTTCCTCAACTCTAAGCAAATTTCCTTGTTTCTTGCTTTACTGAGAAAAATCAAGAAAACCACCAACTTACTTGTTCCCCACAGAACTGTCC